>NC_072852.1:31914865-32222071 GCF_028858705.1 Grus americana | reverse complement strand
GATAAGATGAATGTAAAGCAGGACACTAAGCCCGAAAATGATGTGCTAGGATTACATACACTGAAATGAAACCATCAGATGAACAGATCAAAATATTATACAATTTATACTGGCTTTATAAGTTAAAGCATAGACTGATTAATCTCCCCTTCTGTCGAATAAATAAACTTTAGTGTTATTAGCAATCAGCTACTAAGTGACAGTAAGGTTGCATTCCTGAATCTAAAAGTGAAGACTGACAAAGCATTGACTTCAGAAAATTGGAGGCACGGAAAAAAGTTAATAGTCCGAAGTGTCCTATCGATAACCATGATGAAAATCTGGACTAATCCAAATTAATGAATCTTTGTTAATATTATGCTTCTACCAGAAATGTTAAAATGAAACCCTGCATCTCTAACCATTTGCTGGTTTTGATCCGGCTTTATTAATAGGGTTTACTTGGATCATAGTCAAAACCACGGCTGATATAAGTGGAAAAGTATTAAATAATAAAAAAATAATTGAATGATTTAGAGGTATTTACAACCAGTGCAGTCCAAACTATTTGCAGTCCAAATATTCTAGAAATCAATAATAAATTTAGTTAAAAATGAAAGCTTTCCATAAAAGAGTAGGAGGTCTTTGTAGAGATCCTTGGAGTCAATTGCATATTCCTATTTGTATGTTTGTCATGAGGCTGGAAATGGTTACTAATATCAGGGTAGATCTAAATGATGTGCTGCGTTCTCTGCCAGGATATGAGCTGGCATACCAGCTTTGGTTATGACTGTCTGTGGTGGGTTGACCCCAGTCAGCAACTAAGCACCCACCAGCTGCTTGCTCAGCGCCCCCCCCTCCCCCCAGCAAGATGAGTGAGATTAAGAAGAGCAAACTTGAGAAGAACTCGTGGGCTGATCTACAGACCGTTTAATAACTGAAGGAAAGAGAGAGAAAAAAACAGCAACTGATGTAAAGGCAATCACTCATCACCTCCCACAAGCAGACCAATGCCCAGCCTGTCTCTGAGCAACAGCTAGTTTGGAAAAACCAAACCCCCATTTTTTTTGTTGCTGAGCATGATGTTATAAGGCTTGGAATATCCCTTTGGTCAATTTGGGTCACCTGTCCTGACTGTGTCCCCTTCCAATCTCCTGCCTGGCCCCAGCCTACTTGCTGGTAGTGGGGTAGAGTGAGACACAGAGAAAGCCTTGGTGCAATTGCTCAGCAATACCTAAAACATTGGTCTGTATCAACACTGTTCAGTCACAGATTCAAAACTTCATCATAGAGGCTGCTGTGAAGAAAGTTAGCCCCATCTCAGCCAGACCCCCTACACTCTTTCATCACAGGAACTATAGACTTTGAAATGTATAATGACAGTGGTATTCATCTGAGATATAGAAGGCATGGACACCAATGAAAGTTATTACCGATGACAGTCATTACCATACAGAAGATGTTCTCAAAATACTTAATGCCGAATGGCAACTCATAGGAAAAATGGATACTAAAAGAGCTATAAACATAGCCTTTCGAGTGTTTTTAATATTCTGCTCACATTTCGTTTTGTCCTTTTCATCCTTTCTTCCTTGGAAGACATATCTTGTCGACATAAGCAGTCTTACGTGCCTCATGCGGGAAGATAAGGGATTAACATGGGAGATCTAACCAATCTTCCTGAAATACCTATCCTTGACTGACTGCTCCTTCCTCCTGCTGGAGTTTACCGCTCCCTGAGGAGGCGAGACAGAACAAAGTGCCTGCTCGTGCTGTAGGGTGCAGAGTCTGTCATCTGTCTTAAAACTATCTCTGCATGCCACTTACGTTAAGCTGCAGGATGCTGCACAGACACACCTGAAGCACAAGCACAAAATCCTTCCAGCTGACTCTGTTACTCAGCGACACTGATTTCTGAGAGAAGGAGCCAGTCCTTGGACTGACATCTCAGGTCTCACAAACGCTTTTCTGTCTGTACCCCTATATAGTACATTAGAGTAATAATTAAGTTATCCTGACTTTCTTGGTAATCAAAATGGTTTGGAAAGCATTATGGGCTGTTTTATAAAGGGTGATTTTCAATGCTTATGACATTTATTAATTGTAAAACAAATGGTGCATCTCTTATAGCTCTGCATCTCTTCATTCATCAGCTGAATGATTAAAGTTTGTGTCAATTCTACTATGGTAAACAGGCAAATCAAATCTTTACCTATACTGGAACAAACAAGACGACTTTTGTCCTTGCCTGAAGGGACACTGTAATTGCCTGGAGCTTACATCTATCATTACCATCAGTTAATTAGAATGAAGAAAAGCTTTAAATGCCCTCACTCTGATTTATCATTCAGGACTTCTTAAAGCATTAAAACAACTGTCAATCTTTTCAGTCCTTCAAAAATATTTATAAAAACTATTATAAGTATTTTTTCTGTAGGGTTCAACAGCAGGAGGTAGTGAGACCCTTCTGTGTGTTGACATTTGAGCTTTATCTCAAAAATGCTTTCTCAAGCTCCTTCTAATCTCATTTTCTCTGTTGAAATAATGTCATCTTTCACTTGGAGAGGCAGCGCTCTGTTATTTCAGTTACAGATATTCCTAAAAATTTCTGACAAAAAAATAAATAAAAGCTTAAAAATACTTTATCTAAACCAATTATTTTTAAAGTTTATTAATAAAACAGTTGTGTTATTTAATGTAATAAAAAGTATTTAATTTTGATATTATCTGTCAAAATAAACAGAATTCAAAGTTCTCGATCCTTAAAATCTTAAACCCATGACTTTAGGTCAGTGAAGTCCAAGAGCAAAGGTGTGAGCTTTTGCCAATCACAAAAGAAAACAGCACATGTTCAGTGGCATTTTTTCACTGCCTTTGATTTGTTGTGGATAAATATTTTGTTTCTTTGGGGATGCAAAAGAAGGCTGCTGAAAGAATAGTATATAATGGGAAACTATGGGTGAGTGAAACAGCAACCAGCTGTGGAAATGCTAGCTGCTGGGAAAAGGCAGTTACCATACAAAATTAATTCCCATTCTACACAGGCCAAAAATCACCTCTGGAAATTATATCCTGTGTGTAAACTCTGTGGGTGTTCACATACACGCATAAAATTGAGCAAACAAGAGACTTGCTTATAAATGCCAGATCATCCTACTGTAACCTTAGTGGTTTATAAATAAGTGCTTGATTATAATCCTGGAGTGGATTTCTAAGAGCAGAGAACACTGAAAGCTGTTTTGAGCAACCTTTAGCCTGTATCTGTAGTATTTCAAAAATGAAATGTCATACACATCACCATTAAACACAGCACTTCAACATGAACCCACTTTACCACAAAATCCACCATAAAGATCTCCCCGATTTTTTTTTTTTGATATATTTTATTTCCACTTAAAAAATGTGGAATAACTGGATTTTGAAATAGTGGCATAACAATGATAAGTCTCTAGATATAGAGAAAGAACGAGCTGTATAAAGTAGCAGTATCCTTTAATAGACCCATGGCTGTAGCTGGAAAAAAAAAAAAGACAAGGTTTCAGGCACATAAGCCCTCTGGATATAGGTCAAGTGTAGAAGCAACATAGCTCAAACTAAGTATAGGCTAGGAATAATTGCTCTCAGTTTAACTTAGTTGTGTTAATAAGACAATCCAAGAACAAAAGATGTTTGGTATCTATGAGATGTAGGGCCAAAGTGAAGAAACAATGTTTGGATCACTGTGAAAGAGAGACACATATTGCTACCTCCTGCAACTGGAAGCAGCACAAATAACATGCCATGAAAACAGTGTTTCTACTAAATCCCATATTTTTGGTGTCCTGTGGAATAAAGAATTGTAGTTAGCAGCCTCTTCTTCTGAAGCTGAAGTTGTTTTGAGTTTATTGCTTTTCCTAGAACATCAGGACTGAGAGCTCAGAGATGCTGTGGTGGTTTAGTGGGAAGTGTTCCTCCTATTGCCAGCCAGGTGTTTCTGTCCTTTACTGCCTGTCTGTGAGTATACTCTGCTTTGCAGGAGTTGTTTGGTTTCACCCACAAGAGACATTTGATGCATCAGATGAAATATTTCTAAAGTGTGAACGCAGAGACTCTGATAGCTCTTTTGGGGTTAGAGTGGACACCCTAGTGGTGCTGGGTATGTGTTGATCTAAACCAAGACAAAGAATTATAACTTTCCTTCTGTTTTCCAGTTGACTGCTATGAAATTTAAAATAGCATGCATAAATTATCCTAGTTCCAGAATCTCCCACTCTTTCCAGTAAGTAGAAGTACTTTACTCATTATATATTTCTGCAAATAAGAGCGACAGGCTCCGCACACCTCTTTTCATTTGAGTTATGTGGCATTTTGCTGCTGGTGCAATGTTGTATATCCAGCCTGAATTTGCCTTGACCATTTTCTCCACTAGTTGCTCTATAACATTAAATTTTAAGGAAAATTCTTGATATTTACTAAGCAGTAAAGGCAAAGGGAGACTGGTTTATGACCACTGATGTTAGGCTTAAAGTGTTTCTATAAATGGGGTTATTCTTCATCAGGAATGCCACAACAAGCACTTTTTTCAAAAGATCAATTAGAATAAAAAATGTTATAATTATACCATTTATAAATACTAAAAAATAAAGTACTTGCTGCACATGAACTTTCCAATTGCTATGCTAAGCCAAATAAGTGCCATTTTCTCTTTCAGAATAATATTTCATGCTGACTATTGAACAGTCATATCAATACTTGAGAGGAAATAACATAAATGTGTGAAGTATTTAAATGCAGTAAACCAGGAGTTGTGCACTGAAGTAAATGAAAGAAATCATGAAGGAGATATTATATTTCCTAAAAATACATACTATCTAATCATATTGACCTGATAGCTGAATCAATATAACAATTGAACTTCTTTCCAAGAGAATGAAAGAGAACACCTAAACCAGGAGTATTGCAAAGGAGATTTATTAGAATAGAATAGCATAGCATAGCATAGCACAGAACAGAACAGAACAGAACAGAACAGAACTATTTCAGTTGGAAGGGACCCACAATGATCACCTAGTCCAACTCCCTGACCAATTCAGGGCTGACCAAAAGTTACACCATATCATAAATGGCATGGTCCAAATGCCTCTTAAACACTGGCAGGCTTGGGGCATCGACCAGCTCTCTAGGAAGCCTGTTCCAGTGTTCGATCAGCCTCTTGGTGAAGAAATGCTTCCTAATATCCAGTCTGTTCCTCTCCTGACACAGCTTTGAACCATTCCCACATGTCCTGTTACTGGGTCCCAGGGAAAAGAGCGCAGCACCTCCCTCTCCACCTCCCCTCCTCAGGAAGCTGTAGACAGCAATGAGGTCTCCCCTCAGCCTCCTTTCCTCCAAACTAGACAAACCCAAAGTCCTCAGCCGCTCCCCATAGGACATGCCTTCCAGCCCTTTCACCAGCCTTGTTGCCCTCCTATGGATGCATTCGAGTACCTTCACATCCTTCTTAAATTGTGGGGCCCAGAACTGCACACAGCACTCCAGGTGAGGCCGCACCAATGCTGAACACAGCAGGATAATCCCCTCTTTTGACCAGCTGGTTACGCTGCATTTGATGCACCCAGGGTGCAGTTTGCCTTCTGGGCAGCCAGGGCACACTGCTGACTCACATTGAGCTGCTGTCAACCAGCACCCCCAGATCCCTTTCTGCAGGGCTGCTCTCCAGCCACTCCTCTCCCAATTTATACAATGCCTGGTGTTCCTAGGTGCAGAATCCAGCATTTGGACCTGTTATATTTCACCCCATTAATCATTGCCTAATGCTCCAATTTATCTAGATCCCTCTGCAAGGCAATTTGTCTCTCAAGAGATTCTACAGCACCTCCCAGTTTGGTGTTATCAGCAAACTTGCTAATGGTGCATTCAGCTCCTGCATCCAGATCATTGATAAATACATTGAACAGAGCTGGCCCTAGAATTGAGCCCTGAGGAACACCACTGGTGACCAATTGCCAGCCAGATGTAGCCCCATTCGCTA
This sequence comes from Grus americana, assembly GCF_028858705.1. Lineage (NCBI taxonomy): Eukaryota > Metazoa > Chordata > Aves > Gruiformes > Gruidae > Grus > Grus americana. Next base: position 32,216,082 of record NC_072852.1, on the reverse strand, counting down.
CAACCCTTTGAGCTCTGCAGTTCAGCCAGTTCTTCACCCAGTGCACCATGAACCAGCTCATCCCACAGTTGTCCAATTGGACTTGTCCAGAAGGATGCTGTGAGGGACAGTAACAAAAGTCTTACTAAAAATCCAGAAAAAATACATCCACTGCTTTGCTTTAGAAAACAGTTAAACAGGACTTTAGTTAAACAGGACTTTCCCTTTGTGAACCCATGCTGACTGTGCCTTATGATTGTATTGTCCTTTAAATGCCTTTCAATAGCACCCAATATGATCTTCTCCATAAGTTTTCCAGGAACTGAGGTTAGACTAACAGGTCTGTAGTTTCCTGGGTCTTCCGTCATGCCCTTATTGTAAATTGGAATTACATTGACTAGCTTCCAGTCAGCAGGGACCTCCTCAGACTTGCAAGACCTTTGGTAGATGATTGAGAAGGGTCCTGACATAACATCTGCTAGCTCCTTCAGTACTCTGGGATGAATGCCTTCAGGTCCTATGGACTTAGGATCATTCAGATGATATAGGTGGTCCCTTACAGCTTCAGTGTCCACAAATAGAAAGTCAAAATTCCTGCAGTTGTGATCCTCCAACTCAGAGGACCAGACAGCCTGATGTCTATCATTAATATTAAAGACCGAGGCAAAAAAAAAAGCATTGAATGCTTCCACTTTTTGTTAATCCCTCTTTGTCCGGTGACCATCTTCATCAAGTATCAGTCCAATATTTTTCTTAGGCCTTCTCTTACTATTAACATACTTTAAAAAGCCTATTTTATTGTTTAACACAACATGGCACTAGATAATTGCACTGTTTAGTGAAAGAAAATACTGTGTGACCCAGGAGATGTTGTACTAAACCTTCATTAATATTTCTCCAATTGGATAAACATGAGGGGCGAGATTTAGCTCACCTAAATATAGATGGCCACATCTGAGCTTAGGTCCCTTTTGTACTCAGTGGATAGCAATGTGTTTTCAGAGTGAGATTCCTTTGAGTTATTTTAGCTGCCTATTTCAAGACAAGATGAATTGTGCCCTAAAAGTGACCATTTTTTTCCACCAGCTATGAATGGAGGATAGGATGAATGACTCGGCTGAAGAGGTCGAGAGTATCCACAGCAAGAAAAAAATGAATCCCAGACAATTTTTCTGTCCCAGGATTAGATCCTTTACTTCCATCTCTGGCAAAACTTCTCTAGAAAAGCTGTCAGACTTGGAAATAAGTACAGGGATAAATATGGAGTTAAGCCCTTCTCGATTGCCTTGCTTTGGATCCATTTTACCTGAGTTTTTCTCAAGTAAGTGAATTCACAGAAGTATTTTCATGACCAAGTTCTCAAGAGGTTTGATGTAGTCAGTGATCTCCTTCTGAGAAGGATGAGGTACTTGGAGGCTCATCCTGATGCCTCATGCTGAACAGCATCTTATTCCTCAATTGTGGCATTATACTAAGTACGTGAGTTCATAAAGTGAAGATCAACTTAAAATAAATGAACTGACACAGTTTGGCCCTTACTACTCATATTCATTTATGATCTGAAAGAAATCAAATTCCTTTTCAGTAGCACTCCAAAGTGTCAAACACCTCTGTTATAGCAGGGTGTTTATATAGTATGTAGGTTTCCTTAAATGATCCAAAATAATTTTTATAAACTATTATTTCACTGTAAAAATAATTTGTAAACTTTCATGACATTTCTTATTGAAAGTGTCATGCAGGTAAAGGTCAGCTTCCAAACATTGCCAATAAAAATCACTTCGGAAGATTAAATTGAATGATTTACAACAAAATAACTGCAATTTTTTATTATATCTTAAATGTTATGGTGACACATAAGAAATCTGCCCTAGCAAGTCCATTGTGTAAATCAACTAATTCCTGCACCTTCTCTTATATTTTCAGTATCATGTACGAATTTCACACAAGGAATAAATGTTGGCTAGTAAATTTTTGAATGTCATAAACATATTCATGAGTTCTACTCTAAATATTTTAGTACATCATAAAGGGAATAGATACACCTCTTATCCATAAAATACAGATTTATGTCACAGCAAACCTCCCAGTTTTATAACCCTACTAATAGTATTTTAAATCCAAGCTGGGCTACAATGCATAATAAATTGTTAGTTGTGCCATTAGATCAAGCCAGCTGCAACACAGTGTTAAGGCCCAATAAGAGATGACTGTAATTAGTGTAATTTAAACACATTAACTAAAACCAGCAATAAATATTTTAGAAGTTATACACTTGACATTTTTGACTTAAATAGCACAAATACACCATTTACATGTGTGTATTTGTACTGACTATTGTACACAATTTTAGATTTTAGATGTTTTTACTTTCCTAGTAGTGCATGTAAGACAGTCATCAACCATTATTTTATAAAGTTAGCCCTGAACTTCAGTGATTAAATTAAATTCCCTATGGAGATCCACCATACCCATACCTTAAGCCTGCCTTAAGGGCAGTCTGCAAATGCAGATAAGCAAATGAGTGTATACATCATTTCTGAAGAGGATTCATAGGATAGTCTTTAACAATTATGTGAGATGATTAACAGGCTACTGAGCATTCTGTACAGAATGTACCACATGGATATAGTCACTGGTATCCTGCCAAAACTGCATGCACTAAAGGAAGTCCCATTAGCAGAGAGAAATGAAATAAAAACTGAACTTGTCCAGATGGTTAAAAAAGATCATATTGAATAAATTCAGACACCAGCTGACTGGTCTAACTGTATGGCTACTTTTGTAAAACTAAATTGTCTTTAAGATTAAAATAAAATCATCAAACATGGTCTCAGTTAAAAGGTCACATCATGCTTCAGAATGCAGATTATCTTCAGCATTTTATACGAATCAAGAGTTCCAGCAATCTCAGTTCTGTGGAAAGAACCCAAAGAACCTCAGTAAGACTCTGGGGGGTTTTAAATTAAATTTTTATTGTATTATTTTATTTTATGATTTAATTTAACTTCATTTAATCTTATCTCAGATTTTATTTATTTTTTTTTATGTTGATCATCTGGAGGGGATTAGGATTCTAACAGTTAATAACTACTGACAATAATCAGAAAATCTGGATTGTTGTTACATTTATATCATCTGGAGACATTCCCTTGTGATGTGGCTACAAATGATTTATTTGGACATTGACAGAGCTCTGCTAAGTCCAAGAACCAGTGCTTGATCCTTGGCAAGATGAAGCACTAATGTAAAGTTTCTGCCCTTGTGCACCAGGCAGCTGGAGGATGCACTGAAATTTCTCTGTCAGGACAATATTTCTAATAAATGAGTCACCAATGGTGAAAGAGTTGGTTCTCATTGTGTTGCCTTTTAGCTTGTATCAAGCGGACACTTCTGGTTGCTTGTGGAGATCTGCTATAGGGATGACATGTCTCTCTGAAAGACATCGAGAGACCTACTAAATACCTCTGACTCAGAGAAGATTCAGATACCAAATCTGGATATATCTGTTCTAACTTCTCATAAATCTCAGAAAATCTCACAGGTATAAAAGGGTGAAGAGAGCTTCTTTCTATTTACAGGATACTCTAGATTTATGATGAGGTGGACCACAGCTACAAGATTCAATATCAGGAGCTCTCATTATTTAAGAAAAGAAAAATGTTTACTGTCGGTAACCTGGTTTCATATTTGTAGTGAATAATTTTTTGGACAATACCCATCCAAATACAACTGCTGTCTCTTCAACGGGTAGAGACAAAATTTTATGAATTATCTGTGGTTTCTATGCAAACAACCAGAGTAGGTCTCTGTGTATTAAACACGTGAAAGAAATCAGCCTGTGTTCTATAATCTGAATGAAAACTGTCTAGACACAGGGTGACAGCAATTCCCCACAACATTTAAAATCAGACTGATCTTAGTAAAATCTTTCACTCTAATTGAGAAAAATCCTTACCTGATACTTAATAATTCATGCTGCACAATATCCACTTCTTTTATTTTGGTGATTTTATCTACACAAGTCAATGAATTTACAGGAACAGGAGAACCGTGTAATCTTTGTAATTGTTCATGCAGTTAAATGTTCTATCATTAAGAAGGAAACTTATTTCAGAAATAGGCAGAAATACGTGAAGGTACTTAAATTTTCATTACGTTTTTCTGATATATGAAATATTTTCAAGAATTTTTCTTCTGTAAAGAATAAATTATCCATCAGAAACGTCATATAAATTCTTTCACTTGTGATATAACAAGGCCTGTCTTTTAAAATTAAACTTGTTTTTAATGAAGCCATTAGTATCTCATAGATAAAAGGACTACTCAATAATTTTGCTGCTACCATGTAAAAGCTTACAGGTGCCACTGTACAACTTCAGTATTAAAAAGTCATATTGACAAGTAGGTTTAAAAGTATTTATTCTCTAGCATTGTGATAACTGATATAAAACTAACTAAAATAATTCAAATGTTAAATTGCTGACACTGTGTACTTAGGACAAAAAGAGTTACTATGTCGAATCTCTAGATACAGAGTTTATATTTCTGCATTTGACCGGTACAAGAACACCTGGAAATATTAGTTGTTCGAGCCATGAGTGGAAATTTATTTTTGTATCCTTACTAGTTTGGACATGAGGAACAGACAGAGTTTTGTAAGTAAATATTCAAGCCTGAACCTTTATGAAAGGCTTTGTGTCGAGTTGGAGCTGCACCAGAAAGGGAACAATTTCATTTCAGAAGCTGCTTAAACATTACCTCATTGAAAAAGACTTTATTGGTGGATGAATATGTGGACAGCCACATATTCTGACCTTTAAACCAAGAACTGAATCATGAGACTGCTGAAGTTGGAGGACTTGTTTTATTCAGAAAGCCAATGTATTATTTAAAGTCAAGAACACAATTTTATGGACATATATTTTACCTCATAGTTGAATGCTCCTGGTTTAATCTGTTCTTTTTCTTGATTAAACAACTTGAGTTGAGAAAGTGAGTGATCAGCACCAGAAGAGCAGAGCCAGGTAGCAGCAGGGAACAGATTGTTAGAGCTGTATGACAGAGGGAGAATGGGTTGTTAGCATCTGTGACAGAGAGGTCAGTGGGGATTGAAGTCACTATCATCAGTGCTCTTCTAGAAAAAGACCATTCCATTAACATCCATAAGTCTTACACAAATTTATCTCTAGGTATGGTCTACTCTATCCACTATACTGTATCCTATGCCCTCATGGAAAATATATGTATGAGATCATACGGCCTCTGTGCACCACCAGAAAGGATCTGACACACACAGTCAATAAAGGACAGGAGTGAATTTTTCAAAAATAACCACTGACCTATGAGTGCCGATCCTCAGGGAGTCTTCAAAAGACCTTCGCAAGAAGAAACTGACACTAAAAGTCATTACTCCAGTGGGTACTAAAATGTATGAACTCAGGATGCACTCCAGTTTTACAGTATACTCTTTTTCTCCCTCCAACCCGGAGTCAGTTTGATGCTTCTCATCAGTACAAGCAAAATTTAAGGTTATCATCCCAACATGAGGAATCAGGTCCAGAGTGGTTCTGCTCTGGCTGTGGGGAGTGAATAGAGGGGCAAACCTGGGACAAAGAGTTAATGTGGAATCAAAGAAACATCTGCAAAGAAAGACAGGTGTATCCTAGGATGTATCAGCAAGTGTAGTCAAGATGTCAAGAAAAGCAATTGTTCCCCTCTACCCGGCATTTGTGAGACTGCATTTGGAATATTGTCTCTGGTTTTGGACTCCACAGTGCAAGAAAAACATACTGCAGTGATTCCTGGGGAGGCCCATCAACATCAGAGGATGGAGCACAGATGTACAAAGAGAAGCTGGAAGAAATGGGTTTGTCCAGCTGAAAGAAAAGAAGTCTAAAAGGTAATCATTCTGCTTCTTCAGCTACCTAACTGGATTCTTCTCAGAGTGAAAATGTGAGACAGTGGACACAAGTTGGGCATGGGAAATTCTGACTAGAAATAAGAACTTTTTTCACCATTAGGGTGGTCAAACAGTGGCAGAGGGTGCCCAGTGATTGTGGATCTCCATAGTCTGAGATAATCAAAACAGGACTGTGCAAGTTACACTTCCTTTTATTATTGCTTTTATATAATTTTATCTAAAAATACACAGCATAACAAACATTAGGATATTCTAATGATCACTCCATCCAAGATATTGCTATCAAAACAACAATATTAGTTAGATATTCAAATCTAAAATGAAATGAAACAGAAGCTTTGAGCTCAGCATAGTAAGACATTCATAGAATCATAGAATCACAGGATGGTTTGGGTTGGAAGGGACCTCAAAGATCATCTAGTTCCACCCCCCTGCCATGGGCAGGGACACCCTCCACTAGACCACATTGCCCAAAGCCTCATCCAACCTGGTCTTAAACACTGCCATGGAGGGGGCAAGAGAGTGGATGAAAGAAAGAGACAAAATATTGCCAGACACATAGTGGTAGAAATAGTAAGTTACTTTCTAAAATGACAAGCAGAAACCACTTAGATGAAATAGTTCCTGGTTATTCACAGGTTTCACAGCAAGTACTTGTTTCACAGGTTTGTTTTATACCACCTCAGGATTTCACCATAATGTGTCTGGTGGTGATGTTACTACTAGTCATGTTTGGATATTTTTGTATTAGTTTTTGAACATTTAGGCTGCTGAGTTTTGTGTGAAGTGCAACCTACATAGTGAACAGTCTGGGAGAGCTGCCAACAATAAATTGCAATAATCCAACCTTGTTTTTATAAAGGCATGAATCAAAAGCTCAGCATCTTGCTGACACAGCAATCGTCTTAACCTTGTTATACTCCTGAGATGGTAATATGAAGTCTTATCAATATTGTTGATGTGGCTCTTTGAGGAAAGCTGAGGGTCAAAAATGACTGGAATTTATCATAAAGAGCATTTCTTTGCAGGATGTCCAGCAGAAGAACTGTGATTTCATATTAAATTGTCACTGAAATGAAAGAGAGATAGCTACTTGCCTGTGGAAACACAGCAGGACACAGGCAGCAGCCAAAAATTATATAAAACCCAGTGAAATTAAATAAAAGTAGGTATCTACATTTTCACTGATGATTATCTGATTTTAAGGTTGCCCTGTAGGTCTTTACAGACCAAATAGAGTTCTATAGTCTGCTCCCCATTCTTGGAGGTCAAAAGTTTCCAGGAAGCCCATATCTGGGTTTTTATAGATAACTCACTATAATGGTGGGGGAGGAGGTTGTATTTGTTTCTTAAGGAACATTCTGTGATAAAATCAAATCAGATGAACCTAGACAATTTTCAGTAACAGACTTATATCCAATTGAAGATGAAATGCTTCTTAATTTACATTTTGTTTTCATTAGTATAGTAGTCTTTTTGTATTATTTACATATTTTATTACAAAATTTACATATTGTATGGCATAGTTACAGTGGCCCAGTAAAGAGTATTTTCCCAATATTATTAAAAGACTGGCTTGACTTTGTATTAACTCACCCCTTTAGGCTTGGTATGGGCTTATCTTAGTAGGAACTGATTTTATGTTGCTTTTTCTGTGATAACTATTGTCTAGAGGTGAAGTGACTGTTGACTACTTTCTTTTGGTTTAGCTCTCTGGACGTGGTAAAGATCTAAAAAATCCTATACAGGCACATAGAAACAAACATTAGGCCTTTAGGGTGGGTGGAGGCTATTGCATAACTTTAATAATGTACGGGTATGAGATGGAAACTTTAGCTAGGAAGCAGTGAATAGAGAATAAGATGATGGGGTTACAAAAACCTAAAAGTAACCTCACGTCTACTTAAGGTTTGGAGTAGTGAAACCAAAAATAACTTTTTCATGCCAATTAGTATCATAGGTTTCTTGGTGAAGAACTAAGCATATTGATGATTTTTAATACTTACCCTTCCCCTCCTGACATACAAATTCTTCCTGAGGAAGACTGAAGGTGTGCACCTTAGGATGGAGAGGGATACTGGGAGGGTGAGCATAGCACTAGAGAAAAAACTAGGAAGTATGTGTGTATCAATTTTAAATGTATTACCAGTGAGACTTTTCTGTAATTTGATAATTTGAATGAGCGTTAGGATTGTTGTAATTGGACTAATAACTGTTTGTTTATTTTGATTGGACTAATAAGACTTCCATTAACCTAATGATAAATTCTTAGATCATCATAAAAGGTCCTCTCGTACTAGGATTTTGCAAGTAATATATTCCAATATTGCAGTCATGACAAAAATATTCTGACAGTTCTTTTTTTGATCAAGTAATATATTCCAATATTGCAGTCATGACAAAAATATTCTGACAGTTCTTTTTTTGATATTTTTGAACTTCCTGATTTCTGATAAAGTCTGGATTATCTAGATGTCTCTTACTGTATGCATTCAAATTATTTATCCTATAGACAGAAGAATATAAAAAAACCTGGGGAGGCAAATATCTTTAGAGGCAGGAGAACTTGTTTCCAACTTTCGCAGTTAAGAAAGTGGAAGATGGAAGATTGGTTTTAGGCAAATCTTTCCAAGTTTCTGTGACAGACAGAGGGTTGAAGATATCATTATGATATGAGATGTATAAACACACACTTTTTCAGGAAGGTAAATTTCATTGTAGCTACTTTGAAAGGAAAATCTCCTTGATCTCAGTTTTCTCCAACTGCTGGGGGAGCAAAGCCTTGACGAAGAAACCTTGCTGTATGATTGGAAGTTTATTTTTAAAAGGATAAAGTGTTATTTTTGGAACAGACCAAATGGGTCTGTGCTGAAACAGTTCTAACTGCCAATGATTCACAAGGGGGGAGAGTAGATGGGCATGTTAATTTTTGAAATAACCTTACAGCTATGCATTTGCTGTTTGCCTTTTTACATCCTCATTGTGTTGGGTAAGAACTTAAATGCTAGGGATGCTATCATCTTTGCCTGGGTTCCTATTAATCTGTGTGGCAGCAGGAGTAAATGGGAGCTTGATTTCTTCAGTCACTTCATTAAATCTTCCAAATTTTTTATCCTCTGAGAGATGGCTGTCTTAAATGATATGGAACTGTCTGGAGAGAATATTTATGTTTACACGATTACAATCCCCTCCAGTGACCCCAATTCTCTCGGGTTTCAACACACAATAGAGCCAAAGCCTGGAAGCTCCCAGCAATGGCCATTCTGTGATAGATGAGTTTCTGTGGTAGGTGAGACACTCGGTGACATCTCTGTTAGAAGGAGACTGGATATTTCTTTTTAGGGAATGGCAGCTGTTTAACCTGCTTTTCAATTTCTATAAAAACACTAGCATTGCAGGAGGTCTGGTAGATATCCCTTTCTTTAAGGACGTCTATTGTGACCTCACCAGACTTGAAGAGACATGCTCCAGGCAAGCCAGTTTTTTCCAGGTTCTGCAGCAGACAAGCTATGTGGAAGCTTGTGAAGAAAAAATTATGCTGGCAAGAGACCAGACCCCAGCACTGACCTTGGCACAGACATAGACTTATACTATAAAGACCTTCAGCTATGATCAGATAACAGATATGTTGATTGTAAACAGTAACCATTAGAGAATGACACAACTTCTTTCAAGAAAAAGGTTCAAAAGTCATTTAGGATAACATTAGAGCACGTATTATTTTAATGAAAAGGCCATGTAGCAGCATCATGTTTTCCACATCAAGTAGCCACACTCACATTCCCCTGAGATCTGGTCTAAGGTTTTCGATACGAAGTTGAAAGTACTGTCAGTTGTCTTCATATACAGAGGAGCAAATTGTTCTCCTCCATGGTATGGGGATCAGAACTGTACAAAAAGGCCTTTTTTAAAATCAGTGCAAATATTGGCTACAATTATTATTGTTTTTAAAGGATAATCAGCTTGAACACTACTGACTGTCTTCCTGACCTCTTCTGAGGATGGGAAATATGTAGGAAGAATTTGGCTGGCTCAGAAGAATTTGCTTCATGACTAGTGTTACCCACTTCTGGGCCATGTTATGAGAAAGCCACCAGATCTCTGTACAGGGAAGTAGGTGACTTTGGCTTTTGCAAAAAAAGCCTCCCTCAGGGCAGCTTTTCTTACTACAGATGTCCTTCACCTCCACCCCACTGAACTAATTTAGTCCACAGATGGCAGAACTCCTTGCTAACAAGAGAGCTTTTTACTGGCAAAATAGTTCAAGCCAGAAACTGAGTTATAAAAGAAATGAACTTGAGTTCAGGCAGTAAAAACAAAATTTCAACTGCTGTTGGAAATCACACTATAGAGAGGTCTACATGAAAGATTTAATCTATGTGGAAATCAAGTTCTTTTGGAGATTTCTTTTTTGAAAAAAGAACATAGTTTTGCACTGGATACAAAGCAAGTTATGAAGAATTTATTCAATATCACTTTCTAGGGAACCTGTGAAATATTCTTGTTTATTCTTTTATTTGAATTGCAATAGCATACTGGTTATAGATATATTTATATGACCATTTTTAAAGGAATAGTCTATCATCTGTAATCTTCTGTTCTTAATTCAGTATAGTTTATCACGTCCTTGTGTATTTTGGTGAATAGAAATGGTCCTAAGCATGTGTTTAAGAACTTTGTTAAATTGTAAACTTGCTCTATTTCTTGGTTACTTGTTAAATAATATAGATAGTTTCTTGAACAAAGCCTAAAGGAGCAATGTGCACCTACCTGAGCAAGCCAGAGTGAAGGATGAAATGAGTTCTTTAATTATTTTCAGCTTTTTGGAAAAAAGTCACAATTGGATACAATTGGTAGGAAAAAGGGGCTGCAATCCATAGATCAGAAGGGCAAATGAACTTTTTTTTGAAAAAAACCAACCACCACAATCTTTCACCCCAGGGATTATTGGACATTCACACAGGAGAAAAAATAGATCATCTCTCATCTTTGAAAAGGCAATTTGTTGAGCTAAGGTCAATGGTTGGACAAAGTTGTGAATTCTGCATTGCAGCTACTTACTTTGAATCCAGCCTACAGATACAGGTTTCAGCTCAGAACAGTCATTTTATAATTTTCTTAATAAGCATAAACACTGGTTCAAAAGAAAATACATGTCTATTTTCATTAGTCCTTTCAGGATCAATAAAACATATGCATTGAACACTTTAATACTTGCATTGGATTGTTTCATGTTGTGTCTTTTGACTAATAGTGGTATAGAAGTAAATAGCAATTTTTTCAGCCCAAAATTTCTTTTAATTCATCCTGGGAACTGGGAGAAGAGGGAGAATAGAAAGGCAATGCAGAGCAACCTATGTTCTAAATATAGCTTTTTTCCCATCGCTATTATTAAGACATGTTTGCAACTTATAACTGATTTTAGATGAAAGGGAATAAAATCTATGATCTGTTAGATTCTGTGATGCCAGTAAATAGCCTGCCAATTCCCACTCCCTGAATGTGTTATAGCAGCACAATGTCCCCAGATGCTGGTTGGAAAGCCAAACTACAGTGCAGCATTCTCTTTGATTTTTCTGGTAAATTACTAAAGACCATAATAGAAGTAGAGGCCTGTTAATAACAAAGCTATCCAAGGGCAGCATGTAATTCTTCCTGTCTCTCCTTCTGGAAGATGCTTTTCATATTTATTTTGACGTTTATATCATTGCTTACAAAACAGTATCCCTTCAAAATAGTATTCCAACAATCAATTATCTCTTTCCAGTAAAACCAGGCTTCCCTAAAGGTGTTAGCAACTGTAAAAACTGTAAGCAAGAACCCTGCTCTGCACAACATGTATTGTATACTATCTTTGCTTTTATAGGGAACAGAAGACTTGGTAGTGAGTATTGAGCTAATTAGGTCCCCAGGGTCTCCTGATACTGACTGAATACTGTCTCAGTATCTAGGGTCTCTCTCTCATCTGGAAACTACAGAACAAGGCAAGCACTGAAAATCATTGCTGGATTTTCTTTAAATTTCCTGATGGGTTTAATAAATCTGTGCTACTGTGCTAAACTTTTAATTAAGCAGATATTTATATATTTCAAATGTTTGTACAGCATTTTTCTTTCCATGAAAATATTCTGCAGTGACTCTCCATATAAAAAGATATTCACAGCAGGTTCACAGTATTGCAGTAGGATCAGATGGGATAATGAAGCGAATATGTACTCTTGGAAAGATCTGGTAACGCTGTGGATTTTGGCAGGAAAAGGCAAAGCAATGTTACGCGAAACTCAGTGTAATTTACTTATTAGCACATAATCCACCTGAATAGCTCATTTAAGAGCCTGCAGAGTGCTTAGGCACATTTGCTAAACACAACTTGATGCTTAAGGCTTTTGTCCCTTCTGCCTTTTATCAAGTGCATTGGCCTCAAGAAGTAATTTGTGGGCTTTCTTCTCCAATCTAATCTAATGAAGGGAGGACTACCATTGTCCTTTTATTCTTAAATTGAAATCTACATCTTTACTTTCCAGATGATCTTGGGCTTTGGCACTTGGAAGATTTTAGTACCTCAGAAGACTTCTTATGAGACATGCTCTTGGCCTGTTGAAAGCCCTCTCTGCATCTTCCCACCCGCCCCTCACCAGGAGACTCCACGGTTCTTGCCCTGCCTAGCTGCTCCCTTCCCTTTTGCTGCACAGCACAGGGAGGAGAGGGGGTATACGAGACATGCCTTCCCCCTCACTTGCTCATAACCTGCTTTTCAAGGTAGAAAGAAGCCCCTTTGCCACTGATCTTTTGAAATCGCTGTGGGAGAATTGGGACTGATGACCTGTTTCCCTCACCCATCGTGTGCTATCCTGCAGAATCTGCAAGCAACCTCTGCTCAGGCAAGGCAGCTTTACCTTCTGTGGACCTGTCTTTCAGGTCATGTAAATGTACATAACTCCCTTAAAATTAATTAAATTTAAATTGACTTACACAACCGAGAATTTGGCTGCCTGCTGAATTTGCAATGAGTCCCTCACTTTCATGTGACTCTAATGGATGTCCATGATCTAATAAGTAGCTGCTCTTTGCACAGCAACTTGGAGCAAAGAACCTCTGCTGAAAGGCAGCTCCTGCTGTCAGGCTCCAGAGGTGACTACTGGCCATGGAGCCAGCCCTCCCCGTCCGTGTCCCCCACCCCCGTGTGTCTCTATTTCCCTCACCGGTGCTGTTGCTGGTTCAGCAGAGCCCCGGAGCCATGCCAGTCTGCAAGGGAAGAGGAGAGCAGGAGATGGGCAGGAGGAGGAGATGACCCTTCCCAGAGGGGACAGATAACACCAGTAATCAAAAGCACTGAGAGGTTATATGGGTAGATGCCCCTTCTCCTTTTCTTCCAGGCAGCAATTAACTAGAAACAGTCTTTCCCAGAATCACAGGGTATCCTCTGTGGATTCAGAAAGCAGAAGATGGGGACTAATAGCTAGAAGATATTTCTCATCCTACATAAAATAGGGCTGTTTTCTTTGTTCATTTTTACCAGTTTGCTGGTGTAGTAAATGTGTGCTCAGCGCTGGAGATGGATTAGAATATGGCTCTGAAGGCAGAAATTTATTTGACAGCACTCTGACTGGATTTTGGCAGTAGAGCACTTGGCGCGTCATTGCCAATTTCTCTGTGTTGCTTTTGCAATAAGTGACACTTCCTTCAGCTCATCTCTGGTTAAAATTCACAGACTCTTCCAAAGAAAGCTTTCCAAAGAGCAGCCCTCCACTTTGCTTTGTGGACTTCATGAGAAACATCCCTGTGCAGATCGGTGGAGCAGCTGATGTCTACATGGGAGAACATTTAGGCATGCAGTTATAGACGTGTTTAAGTGTATTTCTAAATTGCTTTGAGAAATCTGGCCCATCGTTTGATCTTAAGGGCTGCTGAAGGAAATAGTCATCCAAGCCTGGTCTTTGGCTAGAAGCTGTTTGGTGAAATTTTGTCTTCCTGAATAGATGCAAAAAGCTAGCAAAGCACTGGCACGGTCTGAGTGTTCACACCTGAGGGTAGGATTTGACCTGCAACATGTAGACTTGTAATTCTCTGTGATAAGAACCAAAAAAAAAAAAAAATCCAGTTGTGGAATAGTTGTTTTGGGGAGGTAAACAAGCTACATGGATTTGGGGAATATGGTGGCTGCCTGTAAGTAGATTTGTCTGATTCCTCTTAAGAAAGGACTATTCTGCAAACAATAAAGCTGTTAAGAATAAACTTTGATTCTTGCAGTTTTCCTTCACTGTACCCATACTGAGATATTAGGAAATGCTCAGGACCCTAAGAAAATGGCCACAATTTTTTTTTTTTTTTTATTAATAAAGGTAGCTTTTACATCCAAATCTACTGCACGGTAGAGGTTATAATGATTTTTTGTATTCCTTCAACAATCTCAGACAACAGTCCACTCCAATCTATCACAATACTGTTAATAAAGAATATAAAAAAGGTAAATTCTTTGATTCTTTTTATTTTCTCTCTCATTTCCATTTTGAAAGAATCTAATGATAGCAGAAAGAAAGGGATTAGGTATCAAAGAAATTTTGATCTCCCCCCCCATTTCTTTATTTGTGTAGTGGCTTTTTGCTTTCTATGGAGGAGTAAGACTCATTCCATTACACTGGCTTCAAATGCGGTTCCTGTGTGCTTAAATTTAAGGATTGCAGAAATATTCTGCAGATTCAGGGAATTATTGTAGGACCCTATTATGCTCATAGGCATTCTTGAATTGTTTATTGTAAATGATTTATTTAAAGTCTTTTTTCCTGTTCACACCATATTCACTGACATACAGAAAAAGGATCAATCTCTTATCTCTGCAAATAAATAAAAATAAAGATATTCCAGAAAGTAAAGGTTTCAGATCCTGGGAAAGAAACACTGGCTATTATACAGTGCCCACATTTCTCTGCTGTATTGTCTCTGGCTGGGAGCAAAAATGATAAGTAAACCTAATGTCAGCTCTACTGCACCTCTGGAATCTCTACATGTTTTGGATATTTTCTGTACCACTTCAGCTAGCAACTAAATAAGTTACTATGCAATTGAAAATTAAACCATATACTTTCACATGGAAAAAAACTCCAAGTACTTCTGCAGAAAGAATTGTGAAATTTCCTTTCTGAGCACTCTGGGCAGCTAAAGTAGGAATGATAGTTTACACTCTAGGCTTTGACACTAGAATATTTCATATTTAATTTCCTGAAACATGTATTTCTGCTCTTGGCTGCTTAGACTGACAACAAAATGAAGTACAAAGGCCTTGGATATAATATACTGCTCCCATAGTCCTGGAGTGGTCTCTGCAGGCTCCAGGTAAGTGCCAAAACCTGCCAGGCTAGAAGCTCTACCACAATTAATTTATTCCATATTGCTTCCTTTAATGATCTTTCAGCAGTACCGAACTGATTTCATTTCTACAGCTACTGTTCTTCCCTATCTCGTCTTCATTCTCCCTCTCAGCTTGAATTAAATAACAGAGATGAGAGATTTATTTTTGATAGCTCATTGTTATAAAGGAGATAGCTCTGTGGCATTGTATAATATAAAAATCTTCATTACACAGATATGTTTGAGTGCATTCTTCTCGAAAGAAAGCCCTGTAGTTGAATTAACTCTTAGTATACTCAACACATAAAGCATCACTTTGATTCTGGTACAGCTCAGTAAGCACTGCTGAATTGCAACAGGGAGGGAAAAGTTGCCAGCACTTTCAAAAAGGTAGCAGACTATAAGCTTGCTTCCCATAGTCATTCCAACACACTGTAATAAAACTCAGCAATCCCAGTTCTGATTTGTATTTGAGTGACCACACAGTTGTACAGACATTTCAATATGCAGTCACTTGACCGCACACTGAATTCACATTGAGAATGCTTGTGTATTGTGTCCTACAGAGCGTTTGACTCAGAGGTGCCAGAAACTCACCGATAGACCATTAAAGCTGCTGGATCTTTTCTGATGCCATCTTCAAAGAAAGATAAAGTGCTTTTGGAAAGCTGTGGGGAGTAATTGCTTTTTGGCATATTAGATGGATTGAGACAGCTAGGGAGTTGTATTTCTCTGAGGATAATTTTATGATTTAGTTGTGTGTATACTTCCAAACTCTAATTAATATTCTAATTCTGTACAATCAATAAGGAAAGTATGCTGTGTACGTTCAGCTCATTACACCGAATCACTAATAGCTTTGGGCTAACTTGCACCCAGCAGAGCAGAGATGTACATAAGGATGGGAGAACTGCAGGAAGCAAGAGTCAGGAACAGGCATACCTAAAAGTTGTGCTTTGCCCCAGCTGCATGGATTGCTGTGAAGAGTGACATTGCACTGACAGCAAAAAAAGTGGGAAATAGCTTATTCTTTTTCATATTGAGCAGAGGAGGTGGAAATACACACTGCATTCTCACTGCTGAAACAGACCAATCCCCAATTTTGGTCTACAGGAGGCTTCGTACCTGTGCTCTGCCCTGGGTGATCCTGGTGGGATAGCGTGGTCATATCATGTTTCCTACACTGAAAGGTACTTCAAAACTCCCATATAATCCTTTAATCGGTTTTAATTGGAGTAAAAACTTACCGAGCACTTGTTTCTTTTATTGAAATTATTTGAATCATCCCAGTGCCCAGAAACTCATTCAAGGTGTGAAGTAAGTAAAGGATATAAGGTTATAATGATAGATCTAGTTTCAAATACCTTGCAATTGAAATGCAACACAAGATTCAGCTGATTTGGATAGATAGGTGTGGGATGAAACAAAGAGCTGATCCCAGCCAGGATGTTGTCCATTTTTATTTCTAAATAGTATGGTAAAAGAAACTTTAAGGAGAATTTGAGAAAAAACAATGAAAAATCTTTATGAACAGCTTTCCACATGTGAAGAGAAACATGTAAAATCCCAGAAGTATCTGTTCCAAAATATAATAAACTGTCAGGGGGTAAGTGGAGACAATGCTGTTACTTCAATCCAGAGTTGATAGGGTGAGTGTACAGCAAAAAGGGCTTTGACAGTGAAGACTATCAGTTTGTATCTGACGTGGAGAAGGGGCAGCTAACAGCAGGACTCAAAGGGAGAGAAGACTTTATTAATCATCTTTGGAGCAGCATTCCTCCACATACTGTTAAGAGAATATGGGCTGTATGACAAGGTGGGTGGCTGCATAGAAAAGACTGATCTTAGAGATGAAAGAATGTGTAAGGTTTATAGTCCGAAAGTTAGAACTGTCAGTGAAGCCGGAGTCAAAGACTATAGACCTGACTGACAGACAGGACAGCCTTGTGAAACAGATCTGAAAAACTGAGATAGCAAAACTGAAGGAGGAGAAAATGAGCTAATTTGATCTCAGAATTTCTGCCACAGATATTTCCTAATATAGCAGTAGAAATAGAGGAAGTAATGTCAAAGGTGAGCCACATGTAAAACTACCAAAAGAAATATTGCAATAAGAAAGATAAGGAAAAGAGTCAAGGGGGAGACTTAAGCACAAAGGGAATCAACATCTACATCAGTGAAAGAAAGAAGAGGAGAAAAGAGAAAAGGAGAGAAGAGAGGAAAGTAGAGGTGGAAAATTTGAGATCAGGAAACATAATGTGGCAAGGCATGAAGGGGCGGGGTGTGTGTGTGCTGATATCACAGTAAGAGAGTTGGAATCATCAACAAAATAAAAATAAAAATAAAAATAAGGTGTTTGGAGAAGAACCAAGGGAACAACTCTTTTTGGTGAATAGGAGTGCTCCAGGCTGAGTGATGGAATTAGACAGAGAAATGGAGTTATGGGCTGAAATGGTTTATTGACTGAATTCACTAAGGGTAGTACTGAAGGAACGTTTTGATTCCTACCCCAAGGATGATTTTAAATTTTTTTTTATCTAAAACTGATTTAAGTATAAAATGCATACACGCTCCAGGCATCTTTATATGGAACTCTATTTCTCAGTTTGACCTTAGTCTCTGCTCCTTTTTCTCCTTCTGAACTATTGTTTTTTGAAAATTTGAGTTTTAGCAAAAGGAGTGAAGAAAGTACTTATTTTGGCAATCAGTCAAAAGCCCAGAATTCATATCTCCATAGTCTGCTGCACCAGAGGTGTTGGCCTCTGATCCTACCACCGTTCTTTTAAAGTTTGCCAGGCAATTCAGTGATCCCACCTAGGCTTGGGTTATATTTGAACTTTAGGCATTAGTATTCCCTGAATAAGTATTTCTGTACTTGGGTGTATGCATGAAGTTAGGCAAAGCCCAGCAAAGTTTGGGGCTAAATAGAATGGTATCTAAATAACTTATCTGCCCAGAGACAGCAGTCCCAGAAAGCAGGCAAGTAAATAGATGCCAGGGATGGCTAAGACTGGATCCCATTCAAAGTATTTGATGTGCAATTCCATCCATGTGCTTGTGATACTGAGTTATTCACCAGCGAGGCTATTTTACATGTGATCTCAGATTGTTTTGCATGATTCATCATTTTAAAAAGTTGTGAAGTGGGATTTTGAAGGTTTCTGATTCATATATTTTGATAGATTTAATTATTTAAACAGAGGAAGAAAAGGATCATTGTCATCGAACTGCACAAGCTAAGAAAATAGTGCAATGTAATTAAACTTTATAGCTTATAATATAAGTAAATTGCTTGTGCAGAGCAGGAAGATTTTCCTCCTCTATTATTCTGAACATTAAATACTGGCTGCTGCCCAAGAAAAGATAATATGCAAGATGGGGCAGTGACTTTATCTGATATGTCAAATTCAGGTTTCCTTTGAAGAAGGGAGCTCTCATCTGTCTCTCACATCTCCCATAAATACAAGGAGCCATACATTTAAACACTGAGCTGGTTTTTTTTCTTACCTTGTGTCTACAACATGGCATCCTTTTGACATTTTTTCTAAATACTTAAATCAAAATGGTTGTCATTACGTATCTGGTACTCCCTGCAGCACAGAGGGAGGTGCATTTTTCTTCTGATGTGATAAAGCTGTTAGAGAATCTCTTTTTAGTTTAAGTGTATTTAGCCATATGGTATATCAAATAAAGTTTTCAAAATGCCTCGAGTCTTTATCCAAGTGAACATAAAACAAGATACTCAGTAAACCGACAGATCAGGTATATATATAAAAAGATCAGCTAAAACCATGGTGGGTAATTTTCTTCTGAAGACTATCTACATGAATGGGATTTTTGTCTCACTCCTGGGAAAACTGAAGTAGCTAAGATGCTTTAATGCCCTCTTAAACTTATGTCGGTTCATTTTTTAAACTGATATTGTGATTTTCCCTTTGCCACTTCATTTTTATTGTCTCACAGTTATCCACATTATCTTTCCTGATAGTGACTATCAGTTCATACTCACTTATACTATGATCTGCATTGCTTCATATTCTTTAGATTATAGCTACAAAGGAAAGTACCAATTATTTTAACTTACTTTTTTTTGGGTTTTTTTGGATGATTTCTCCATCTCCTCTAAATTTTTTAAACTCAGAGATTGAGATATGAAAAAAAGTAGTCCTAAACTGCATTTACATTATTGACACGCAATATAATATTGCCTACTTGGCAGTATTTAAATTTACATATTTTATAAGTACACATCAGAAATGACTGGTGTCTATAATAGCTTTGCTTCTCCTTGTAAGTTCTTCTAAATACATTAGTCCCAAAACAAAGACTGACATACTCTAGTTCTCTTTAAAAACACAGCGAATTAATAAGTAGAAATAGGATAATTTTTTTGCCCTAATTGATTTGACCTTTGTCTCCAATTATTAGATCCTTCCTTACTTGCTTCCATAGGCTGCCTGCTCCATGGATAACTATTTTGAACAGGAGCAGTCTCAGCGAAGTTTCTGCTCCCATAGAGGCACTGGGTGGACTCTTAGTATCACTTCTCTTCCTACCTCCCTCTCCAGTGCAATGGCAAATATCATTATTTTTAGCAAAAAATAATAACTTGTGCCAAATGTAAAATGTCATAGTTGTTTTTGTGGGTTTTTTTTTTCCCCCCACAATGGACTAAAGGGCAAGCTAGGGCTGCTCATAGACAAGTGAGCTAGATTTTGACAACTCCTAACCCCTATGGCTGGAAGTTAATCAATCTAGTTAAAAAACATCCTCAGAAGGGACCTCTGCAGAAATGTAAGAGGCTCTGCTGCTCATAGTACCTGGTCATTATATCTTTGGATATCTGAAGAACAAAAATTTTGGCCTAATTTATGTCCTGGGTAGTTTATCTTTTTCACTGAATGCAATAAAACAGATTTCCTGTGAAGTCTTAATATCAGCCACTTGAACTAGAGTGTTGCAAAATGATCCACTTTTGCAATACCAAAACATGTAATGCCAAAATAGCTGACCTAGTTTACTGAAGCAGAAAAACAGACATCACCTTTTATTCTGAGATCACAGCTGAACATGAGCTTATTTGTGAAACTGAGCCTACGTGTGTGTAGGCTCATTTACTTGTTCCTGTGTAGAACTCAGTTCTCAATTACAGCTTTCACTATTTGTTAAAGCAATAGTTATGAAGTTTATCTATCTGTTTATCTTTCAAGCCGGTAGGCCCTTGTGGGGGAATGTAGATAAATATTGGCAGAGGAAAGGGAAGAATTTCTAAACGAAGCAAAATAATGCCCTAGTCTTTATCATACCATCCTGTCAAAATCTGTTATGCTACAAAGATCTTCAGATGTGTGTGATATTCCTGCCGACAGTGCTGAGTGTTTATACATGGGCAGATTACTCCCCAGTGTCCTCTGAAGATGATAGTGGCAACATGGAATGAAGTGATTTTTTTCAGCATTTGTTTAAGCCTCAGTCAATGTTAAATTCCACCCTTTGAGTTCAATGAATCAAACCTGAATGCTAATAATTATTGTATTTGCAATCTCAGAGGCTTTACAACCCTTGAGACAGAGCAGTAGCATTCAATTAGAGAGGGATGAAACTCAGACAGCTGCCTTGTTAATTGCCCCAAATATCAGGCAGTTAAGGAAGTGTTTTTAAGGTTTCTGCAAGTTCATGAGATGTCTGAGTGATATCCTTGCTGTGGACTCTATTAAGAAGGGCAGAATCTTTATCAATATCAACGAAGGCAAATAGTCTAGGCCAAACAGCTGACACGCATTCCCAGTGTGGAAATGAACATAGCCTTGATTCTCTTTTTCTCTCTGTCTTTATAACTTTTTATATGACCTCTTCTTTGTAAGTCTTTTTAATGCGGTGGAGAAAGTGAGTGGCAGTTAAACATTCCCATGGTAGGAATGAACTAAATGTTTGTGGACCCTCACAGTTCCTTATACTCCAGCATCACATACAAAGACCATATATCGGTATCAATAACTGAAGAAGATTCTCCAGCTTTGCTCTTTAAAACACTGTCTGCAACAGCTCAGTGTCTTGGGGTGATGATTTGCTTTCGAAGAAAGGGGGAGATGAGATGGCAGATTTGTCAAGGGAGATACAGAAGGATCTGCTTTTAATGAACAGCGAAGCACACCTCACCAAGAAGCTTTAATAAGGGACAAAGCTTGAAAAAGATGGCATGTTTTGTGCTCTTTTCTGCACAGTGTTTTAAAAAATGTCCAACAGTACAAAACCAAACACACCACACCCGGTGATAACCATCTACTAATATTACTTCTTTTTTCTTTTCCAGGCACACTGTACAAGCCCATTTGCTGATATTGAGAATATAAACATTGGTTTAAGAGCAAGAGGGAAGTGTGTTAAAAAGAGGAATTTTTTTATCCCTTTCTTAAGTGGATACAACTGTTAGCATGTGTAAATACTGTTTTTAACCTCTAGTTTTCCTTGACTAAAGGATGCAATGTGGTCAAAACTTGAGACTGTCATTGCATTTCTAGTTTGTATCTGCCCCAGCTTTGGATTTCTGGTCACCTCACCTTATTTTTGTAGGATTTGTATGTATGAAACAAAACTTATATGTGAAAGCAGTATTGGTATAAGCAAGAAAAACCATCAACCTAAGCCCATGGTGTCAGCCTGATTTTGTTCCCATGTAAATCAGTTGTAAAACTCCTACTGCCCTTGCTTGGGGGTAGAGCTAATCCATCACTGAACACTTTTGAAAATCTCATTATAGTAGTGAAGGGCAGAAGTAATTGCTCATTGTATAAAGAAAAGTTTAAACTGAGCTGTAAGAAAATATGGAATTGCAAAAATGTGAAACATCATCAAAACACTGTTTAGAAGAGAAGGTGGAACTACTTTGCAAGTCAAGGATGCAAATTCCTGGTTTCTGAGTGAATCAATGGATTATGCATGGAAAAAGAATAACAATTAAAAAGACAAAACAAAATAAAAAAAATAAAATCCACCAAAGTCAACCTGTAAGTAATTAAAAGTTTTGTACATAGATTGATTTTTTAAAAATAATGTTATTTTGAACTTTGGATGTCTGTGCTTGTGACAAGCATTCATCTGGAATAACACTTTGAAATGCAATTAAAATCAATGTATTTCTTTGACACAAGCCCATTATATACATTGCTTTTGGTTTCTCTTAAAAACACAGTACTTTCTGAGGAGCCTCAAACCAGCATCTGCAGGCAAGGAATGGTGTTTGAAATGTCTTGATGACAGTAGGAGAATGATTGGTTTCCCTCCTCCAGGAGAATATATTTGATCAGTGTGACAGTTTTTATCTTTTTTCATATTTTATTTTATTTCATTTTATTTAATTTCATTTTATTCTAATTTTTTTATTTTGCAGCTTACTTTATAGCTCTTTATTGTATGTTACAATCTAATTCACAAGCTGTCTAGCTGTCTGCTCAGTGTAAGTCGTTATTCAGTGTAAATAATGGTGTGTTACTTATTCCAAGAGAATAAGACTCTTTTGCATAGGTATTTTTTAATGGAATATGGTCTAACTTGTCCAGATAGAGCAGCCATTTTTAGGTATTACCTGTTGGCATGGAGAGCAGTCATTATTTGAACTTCCAATAAAATGCAATTTTTAAATTTTATGGAAACATGAATATTTATGGATCAATACTTTTATATCAGCCCCCAATATGAAACATTCTTCAATGAAAAATGCAAGACTGCATAGATTAAAGATAAACAGTGCTTTGTAAAGTGAGAATCATGTCCTGCCTCCCCCTCATACCATGTGGCAACCTCTACTCCACATGGCAAAGACTAATCTAGGTGGGCACAAACTGTGCAGTTGCATAGCAGGAGAAAATGCTTACATTGCTTAGCTTTAGCATTTCAGTCAGGCAAACTGTCACCTCATCAAAGTCTTTTACAAAACTGTCAGCATAGCAGTCTGCTTGAATGTTAGTCTTCCAGCCATTTAGGGATCAAATGTGTCCTCCTTTATGCTACTTTGTGTATCGTTCCTTCACACTTCATGTTTCTATGTTGTTAGCACTTGTGATGGACTCTTGACATTTTTGGTTTGCCATGTGGTCTGAAAAGTCATTTTCCCCCTGGGGGATGCTGAGACCTTCCTGCAAAGCCTTCTGTTTAATGCTTGAAGTACATCTATTGAAAGAGAGAGGCTAAGTTCCAGAGGTCCCTCAGCCCTTGGCTTTGGACGTCAATATTGTATATATCAAAGAGAGGAGGAGAAAATCACTGGAGACAAACACAGGCTCACCTTCTGCAGGAGGAGTTTCTTCCTATCCCATCTAACAGATTCACTGAAAGATGAAATCTGTATCCCGGTTTTTTTCCCCAGGTTTTTTTTTTTTTTTAATGCTATCTATTGTAATCTGTGTAACCAGAGACTGGATATTATTATAATGTATCTTGACTTTGAGTCATTTTAATCCCTTGGCCTTCTTTCTATTTTGATATCTTATTCTCTTCTGTTAGCGATCTGTCATGGTTTAACCCCATCTGGCAAATAAGCACCACACAGCCGCTCGCTCACTCCCCCCAAGGTGGGATGGAAGAGAGAACTGGAGGAGTAAAAGTGAAAAAACTCGTGGGCTGAGATGAAGACAGTTCAATAGGTAAAGCAAAAGCTGCACACACAAGCAAAGCAAAACAAGGAATTCATTCTCCACTTCCCATGGGCAGGCAGGTGTTCAGCCATCTCCAGGAAAGCAGGGCTCCATCACGCATAATGGTTACTTGGGAAGAAAAATGCCATCACTCCGAACGTCCCTCCCTTCCTTCTTCTTCCTCAGTGTTATATGCTGAGCATGATGTCATCTGGTATGGGATATCCCTTTGGTCAGCTGGGGTCAGCTGTCCTGGCTGTGTCCCCTCCCAACTCCTTGTGCACCCCCAGCCCCCTCGCTGGTGGGGTGGGGTGAGAAGCAGAAAAGGCCTTGGCTCTGTGTCAGCACTGCTCAGCAGGAACGAAACCATCCCTGGGTTACCAGCACTGTTTTCAGCACAAATCCCAAACACAGCCCCATGCCAGCTACTGTGAAGAAAATTAACTCTATCCCAGCAAAACCAGCACAAGATCTCATTATAGAACTTAATCATTTGTGCACCTGGGTGTTTTAAATGTTTTACTCCACTGGTTGCCACAGAAGAACTGAATATCTAAGATCATATGAAATTAGTATTTGCAATAGGATCAGATTGTTTTATTTATGGAAAGTCATCAGAAAGTGAGATCTATCAGAAGAATCCACACATAACCATTATTACAAACAGTCAATAAATCAGTGGGAACTTTGTCCTGGCAGGGAATGCTACTCTTTACCCAGGTATATTTCACTTTGAAAATACAATCGCTTGTTATCATTAAAGCAGTGAAATTTGACAGCCTCCTAAAAAGGGCAGTGGGAACAATTTGCTTCCTCTCTATCTTGTGGTCCTCTCTAGTTACACTTAGGAGAAGTTTGTTAAGGTTTGTCAGAGTGTTGTTTGTTAAATGGGGTATTTTTTAGCTTTTCTTTCTAAGCAGGAGCTAGGGCATTCACTGGGAATTAAAAATTTAAGAGGACTTCTGACCATTTACACAAAAAAGAGACCTTAGTTGAATAAACTAGATCATCATACAAATCTAAGGTTTTCAACCCCACTAAAGAAGAAATAAAATTTGTTTATATGTTCAGGACATCTGATACTTGCTGAGCTAAAGCAGAAGCTAGAAAAAGGAGACAAGGAGAACCAGATTGGGTTACTGTTGCTTGAGAAAAGATGTCCTGATAAGCAGCATCTTAAGTAGTTGGAAGAATATCTACTACTGATTGCAGACAGTTCAGAGGCATTTCTTCAGAGAACGAGTGAAAGAGAAACTCCTTTCAGCAAAGGACAGATAGATGTTGCTGGGTCAGAAACCTGATTATGCAATAAAGAAGCAAAGGAACAACTGAAGCTGATATTACTGAATAAAATGAACAGGCAAATGCAGCAGCTCAGAGAGACCATACTGAAAAGACAGAGAACAGAAGGACAAAAAGCAAACCTGCCCCCTTCCCTGGCAAGGAAAGAAACTGAAAATTGAGTGGAAGTCATAGAATCTCAAACACAGTAAATAAAGGAAAAGAAAATGGAAGGTAGGAAGGAAGAGGTCTCCAAAGAAGAGGCAATACAGCAGAGGCTTATCATGAACTGACAGTCACATCTTTGGACGATGATAGCTGGAATCGATTTTAGTACATCTGAACATCTCCCTGTATGTGATGTTTCATTGTTGCTGTTCAGGATGCTCAGAAATGTTACAGCATGAGAGACTTCTCCTTGTTCACTTCTTAACAGCTCTTTTCTTAGAATCCTTCTGGGAATTGACAGCCATTTCTGGCAGCAATTCAGCTTTTCCACTGCTGTGTACAGCAGGGGTAATGCACTTGTGTTCTGGGCTATTACACAATCTCATGAAGTTGTGAAGGGCAGCTGCTGTTTTGTGCATGAATGTTTCACGCTAGCTTCCTAGGTAATAATTTAATTTTGCTGATTTTCAAAAATGGAAATCAGTGATTTCTAATGGAAAATCTTTTGTGCCAATCCAATCAACTAAATTAAGGCACCCATTTAATTTAAAATTGCTTTTACAGAGTATTACTTTTTTTGCCACCATGCCTATTTAAGTTTGCCATGGGCAAGAATCTTAAAACTTGTGTTCTCAGCAAAATCTATGCAAAACTGTTAGAGTCCTTTTGGAATCTTTAACGCTTCCCTACTGAAATATCTGATTTAGTGAGGTGGGGGAGTGGGAACTGGAAAGAAAAAGAGAGGGAGATCTGCACTCACACCTACAGGCTTATACATAACCCTACTGATATCTCCCCCATAGAGGTGTACTTGTCCTTTGCCTCACTGTTGCATAAAACTTCAAGTTTTCTTATGATAGAGATATTTTCTTGCTGCTGTGGTGAAAAATTCAAAACACGTTCACATCAGCAGTTCACTCCAGTGATTTGACGTGGAGGACATAGGTATTGCGGATTGCCATGCATCAATGCAGCTTGCATGATTCCTCATTGCTGCCCCATGCTGCCTTTTCAAGAGGCAGCGTCGCTGACAGGGAGCTTGCAGAGACCGAGGTGCTCTCAAAACTTCTGTGCTGCTCGGAGATCTGCTTTGTTATTGTAGGGTGTGGGGAAGAATAAAAATTCAAGTCAGTTAGCAAGTTATGTGTTTTAATTGTTT
Source organism: Grus americana (assembly GCF_028858705.1). Taxonomy (NCBI): domain Eukaryota; kingdom Metazoa; phylum Chordata; class Aves; order Gruiformes; family Gruidae; genus Grus; species Grus americana. The sequence continues at coordinate 32,189,591 of NC_072852.1, read as the reverse complement.
AATTGATATCTCTGGTATTCTTTTTTTGGGTCCAGAAGGGTTCTTGAAGGGTATCTAGGATGAATTGTTTACATGCATCCCTTATTAAAGCTATATCTGAGCTGCTGAATTGCCTTCCTGCTCTTATGAATTCTTCACTAATCTTCTCTGATATGCTGAGGCTGTGTTGTTTAATTGGTAATTATTTTTGTTTCCTTGACTGAACTGTTACTACACTCTTAAACAGCTTTTGGCTGGTTACATAAATTACAGCATTTTCTTCCTTTTGTATCAGGAATTCTGAGTCTTCAGCTGGTGCTGCATAAGTGTGCATCAGTGCAAAGCCTAGTTCATACTTTGAGCAAAGGCGTGTACTTGGAAAATATAGTCTTAAATTGTTTTCACATTGCTAAAGAGGTGCTGGGTTAAAGCAGGCTGCATCTGACTGAATAATATCTCACTCCAGAGCAGTGTACAAGAGGTTGTGCAAGCTTGCAGGCACAGATACAGACCAGCAATGCCTCTCCCTCCCTCTCTTCCTCATGCTTATAAGCACCCTTCTGCATCCAGCTAACTTCCACATTTTATAACTGAAGAGGTCTCCAGATCTGTCACCAGGCCCTGGCCACCTCGCGGGGCTCCCAGCCATCGGCTCATCCACAGCTCCTTCCCATTGACTCTGGGAAGGCAGGTTTCCAAGAAGAAATCATGGCCTAAAGGTAAAAAGTAGCAAGGCATGGCCTTGGAGGGAGGATCCTTTGATAATTTGGGTGTAGCAAACTGCATCTTATCCTGTGGTTCCAGACCTAAGAGAAATAACATGAACTTTTCTTCTGTGCAGATACACTGAGTCCCAGAGTGCCCCCAGGCCCTGTGTGAAAGCCTCCAACAGTGGGCCAGGTGGAGAGACAGTGATTAGTCCGTAGGACATAAAACAGTTGCTGTGAGACTTGTGGAAGTAGAGGGAGCAGGACGAGTGGCTGGAGCCCCATGCAGTCCAGGGAAAGGGAACTTGATGGCATCCTCTGAGGGATTGATTTGGCCTGAACTGCAGCCAGTAGCAGAGCTGTTGGTGCTGTCTTTGAGCCACCTTTTAGAGCTGGTGTTGGATGCTGGTGAGCAAGGCCGTGTTGGTGTTACCCTGAGCTTCTGTAGAGGGTCGTAGGGAAAATTAGTAAGGAAGTTAATGTGGTCTGCAGGAAACAGCAAGTTTCCTCAGCACTAGGTGGGAAATAGGAGTGAAGACTTCTACTTGCAACTGTGGGATCGAGTGCACCCTCAGCAAGTTTGCCGATGACACCAAGCTGTGTGATGCAGTCAACACACTGGAGAGAAGGGATGCTGTCCAGATGGACCTTGACAGGCTTGAGAGGTGGGCCCGTGTGAACTACATGAAGTTCAACAAAGCCAAGTACAGGGTCCTGCACATGGATTGGGGAAATCCCAAGCACAACTACAGGCTGGGTGGAAAAAGGATTGAGAGCAGCCCTGAGGAGAAGGATTTGGGGGTGTTGCTGGATGAGAAGCTCAACATGAGCCGGTAATGTGTGCTTGCAGCCCAGAAAGCCAATTGTATCCTGGGCTGCATCAAAAGAAGCATGACCAGGAGGTCAAGGGAGGTGATTCTCCCCCTCTACTCTTGTGAGACCCTGCCTGGAGTACTGCATCCAGCTCTGGGGCCCCCAACATAAGAAAGACACGGAGCTGTTAGAGCAAATCCAGAGGAGGACCACGAAGCTGATCAGAGGGCTGGAGCACCTCTCCTATGAAGACAGGCTGAGATGGTTGTTCAGCCTAGAGAAGAGAAGGCTCCAGGGAGACATTGTTGGAGCCTTCCAGTACCTGAAGGGGGCCTACAAGAAATTTGGAAAGGAACTGTTTACAAGGGCATGTAGTGGTAGGACAAGGAGTAATGGTTTTAAACAGAAAGAGGGTAGATTTAGATTAGATATTAGGAAGAAATTCTTTACTATGAGGGTGTTGAGGCACTGGAACAAGTTGCCCAGAGAGGTTGTGGATGCCCCATCCCTGGAAGTGTTTAAGACCAGGTTGGATGGCGCTTTGGGCAACCTGGTCTAGTGGAGGGTGTCCCTGCCCCTGGCAGGGGGGGTTGGAACTAGATGATCTTTGAGGTCCCTTCCAACCCAAACCATTCTGTGATTCTATGATCACTTGTTCATGGGTAGATTTCTCATCTTCTTTTTTGCACAGAGAAACTTTTATTCTATTTGGAGACCATAACTGGTCTCTGTTCTACACTCACTCTCACTTTCACTGCTGAGCTTGTTCTTACCCATCTCTCGACAATTTTAATTAAAGAAAATAATGACACTGTACAGCTTTAAGATAGTCTGCCAAGCATATCTATAGGAAACAAAGGAAAGCAGAAAAACAAACAGGTCTGACAACAGGGATATATATTAATAAAAAAGAGTAAAAAAGCACACCTGCTATTTAACAGGCTGACTAACACAGGTATTGATAGGACGTGGCTCACCTAAAAAGCAATTAGTCACTGTCACTTACAATGCTAAAGAAACAGGAATGGCTGGACAATTAGAAAAAACAAAGATGGAGCTGTGGTTATCTGGCCTTTCCTGGTCATTCTAATTTGAACTCTGGCACGTATGTGCAGTCTGACTAGTGAGTGACTGTCTCCCATGTGGAGTCAATGGAGCATCTCTTTGATACGGCCTCAAGGGATGTCTACATGTTCTTAACACTGGATGTTCTTGGCTGTCCACCAAGGATTAAAAGCAGCTGAATTAGGCTAACTAGAAGCAGAGACATAAGAAAGAGGTAAATCTCAGGCTTCGGGAAACAGGTCACATCAGTTATGTAGACTTCAAACTGTCAGTGGACAGAAATAGGCACTGTTTATTCTCTTAATATTGATGTGCAAAATAGGTTGTCCTGTTGTACTGGGTTTGCATGGGAAGGTTTTGGTAGCTGGGTAGGCTACAGGAGTGCCTGCTGTGAGAAGCTGCTGGAAGCTTCCCCCATGTCCAACAGAGCCAATGCCAGCTGGCTCCAAGACAGACCCACTGCTGGCCAAGCCCAAGCCCATCAGTGATGGTGGTAATGCCTCTGGAATAACATAGTTAAGAAGGGGCGGGGGGGAAAGCGACCAGCAAGAGCAATTGCAGCTAGAGAGAGGAGTGAGAAGATGTGAGAGGAACAGTTCTGCAGACACCAAGGTCAGTGAAGAAGGAGGGGAGGACGTGCTCCAGGCACCAGGGCAGAGATCCCCCTGCAGCCCGTGGTGAAGACCATGGTGAAGCAGGCTGTCCCCCTGCAGCCCATGGAGGAAGGATGAGGGGGTGTAAAGATTCCACCTGCAGCCCGTGGAGGACCCCAAGCTGGAGCAGGTGGATGCACCCAAAGGAGGCTGTGACCCCGTGGGAAGCCCACGCTGGAGCAAGCTCCTGGCAGGACCTGTGTCCCTGTGGAGAGAGGAGCCCACGCTGGAGCAGGTTTGCTGGCAGGACTTGTGACCCCATGGGGGACCCACACTGGAGCAGTCTGCTCCTGAAGGTCTGCACCCTATGGAAGGGACCCCACGCTGGAGCAGGGGAAGAACAAGAGGAGTCCTCCCCCTGAGGAGGAAGGAGCGGCAGAGATGACGTGTGATGAACTGACCGTAACCCCCATTCCCCGTCCCCCTGTGCCACTGAGGGGGGAGGAGGGAGAGAAATTGGGAGTGAAGTTGAGCCCAGGAAGAAGAGAGGGGTGGGGGGAGGTGTTTTTAAGATTTGTTTTTATTTCTCATTATTCAACTCTGATTTGATTGGTAATAAGTTAATTTTCCCGAATTGAGTCTGTTTTGCCTGTGATGGTGACTGGTGAGTGATGTCTCCCTGTCCTTATCTCGATCCACGAGCCTTTCGTTATATTTTCTCTCCCCTGTCCAGCTGAGGAGGGCAGTGACAGAGTGCCTTTGGGGGGCACCTCGTGTCCAGCCAGGATGAACCCACCACAGCTGTAGACAGGGCTGTTTTGTTATGTTAATTATAGAGGCACCCTAAGGGAAAGGTAACTATTTGCACTGCAGATATATTAAGTGAATATAACGCTATCCCTATCATCTTTAAGGAAAAGAAATGAGGGGCTGTGCGGGGTTGACCCTGGCTGGGTGCCAGGTGCCCACCAGAGCCGCTCTCTCACTCCCCTCATTCACTAGACAGGGGAGAAAAGGTATAACAAAACGCTTGTGGGTCGAGATAAGGACAGGGAGAGATCACTCACTAATTGTTGTCATGAGCAAAACAGACTGAACTGAGAGAGGAAATTCATCTAATTTATTACTAAGCAAAACAGAGTAGAGGAATGAGAAATAAAATCAAATCTTAAAACACCTCCCCCCACCCCTCCCATCTTCCCGGGCTCAACTTCACTCCCGGCTTCAACCTCTGCCCCCCTCAGTGGCACAGGGGGACGGGGAATGGGGGTTACGGTCAGTTCATCACACGTTGTTTCTGCCGCTTCTTCATCCTCAGGGGGAGGACTCCTCTCATCGTTCCCCTGCTCCAGCATGGAGTCCCTCTCACGGGGTGCAGACCTTCACGAACTTCTCCAACGTAAGTCTCTCCCATGGGGCGCAGACCTTCAGGAGCAGACTGCTCCAGTGTGGGTCCCCCACAGGGTCACAAGTCCTGCCAGCAAACCTGCCCTGGCGTGGGCTCCTCTCTCCATGGGTCCACAGGTCCTGCCAGGAGCTTGCTCCAGCGTGGGCTTCCCATGGGCCACAGCCTCCTTCAGGTGCCTCCACCTGGTCTGGCATGGGGTCCTGCACGGGCTGCAGGTGGAATCTCTACACCCCCTCATCCTTCCTCCATGGGCTGCAGGGGGACAGCCTGCTTCACCATGGCCTTCACCACGGGCTGCAGGGGAATCTCTGCTCCGGCGCCTGGAGCACCTCCTGCCCCTCCTTCTGCACTGACCTTGGTGTCTGCAGAGTTTCTTACATCTTCTCACTCCTCTCTCCAGCTGCAAAAACTCTCCCTAACTGGTTTTTTTTTCCCCTTCTTAAACATGTTATCACAGAGGCGCTGATTGGCTTGGCCTTGGCCAGCGGTGGGTCCGTCTTGGAGCCGGCTGACAGTGGCTCTATCAGACACGGGAAGCTTCTAGCAGCTTCTCGCAGAAGCCACCCCTGTAGCCCCCCCACTACCAAAACTTTGCCACGCAAAGCCAACATAGGGACATTATCTCACCTGGGTTAGCCTGGCTCAAGGGCTTGGGAGATCATCTTGATTTGGCATCTTCTTAAGGCAGAGTGTTCAGGAAGAAAACATGAAGAGGGCAGAAGGAAGAAAGAAAGTCATATGAGGAGCAGCTGAGGACTTTGGGTTTGTCTAGTTTGGAGGAAAGGAGGCTGAGGGGCAAACTCTTTGCTCTCTACAGCTTCCCGAGGAGGGGAAGTGGAGAGGGAGGTGCCAATCTCTTCCGTGCATTGAGTGACAGGGTGCATGGGAATGGTTCAAAGTTGCATCAGAGGAGGTTTAGACTGGACATCAGGAAGCATTTCTTTACCAAGAGGCTGGTCAAACACTGGAACAGGCTTCCTAGAGATGTGGTCAATGCCCCAAGCCTGCCAGTGTTTAAGAGGCATTTGGACAATGCCGTTTATGATATGGTGTAACTTTTGGTCAGCCCTGAATTGGTCAGGGAGTTGGACTAGGTGCTCATTATAGGTCCCTTCTATGAGAATGAACCTCTCTTCTTGATAAAATTGTTTTAAAAATTATTCAAATACTAATAAAAAAAATCCTGACAAGTGTTATGAAAAAAAGAAAAAAAGAAAAAAAATGTATTGAAAGTGTGTGATCCTATTGGTTTCAGAAACCTAGAAGCATAGTTATGCTCCTTCAGTAAGCTAGGAAATGAGCAGCTACCTGAGAGAGGCAATTGACATGGGAATAGGACAACTCATCTACAACTAAATGACACATCTTACCCTATCTCACACTATAAATACCAGTGGCTGCGAGGCTGTATCCCCCAGAGCAGCTGCTGCTCTAGTCCTGTCAAAATCTTATGGGTCATTCTGAGTTGTGCCGTAAAAAAGTTATTTATACAAATCTGATCTCTTTGGCTGAGGAATCTAGTACTTTTTATGCAAATACAGCGGTCTCCTTCCCCCTTCAGTCTAAACCTCATTTTGTTCTACTTTGCCTGAATTCACTGTCGGGGGTGGGCGTGAGGTGTGTGTAAACCATTTTCAAGGATTGTCTTACAAGTGTGTTGCAGTCTCTGGAGGAGATGTTTTGTGAACATGGTACAGAGATCTAGTACTGCCCATCATGACTTATTCCAGGTCTACTTCTAGCCTAATTTATACCCATGACACAGATGAAAACATCTCACAAATGATACCCACCTTGTGTTGAGTTAGATACAGTGCTCTATTTCAGTCTTAGAGTTGATGTTCAGAGCTACATTACAGTAGCCCTTGGTACCTGTGAGAGAAACAGCTTCTGCGTTGCTGTAGGAATGTTTTCCTTTATGTTCCTGTGCTCTCCTACTATATTTTCTTAGTACAGTAGGGAACACAGGAGACTTTGCAGTCCCCTAGAGCCCAGACTGTTTCATGCACGGAGCACATATACCAGTCACAAATATCTAAGACATTAAAATTTGTATGCTTTTGCCACTTGTAACATAAAGAAACTATGCTAAATGCAGTGATATTTACACTTTCCTTCAATTACTTGTAAGTTTGCCTAAGCAGTAAAAATGTAGTTGTAGACACATTTATTCATACATTAACAGTTATACCCTTGAGAATATTTCAAGTAAAACTGCATTCAAATAGGCTGTTTATTTGTTTTAAGGACTTTTTAAAAAATCAACAATTAAATAGTCCATCTGTTCCCCAAACACTTCTAGTTAAACATTTGACTATACAGTTTTGAAAAGGCAATTTTGCTAAATTGAACATTCTGTTTTGCATGTGTATAAATTCTTGACTGCTGCAGGGAAGCAAAAGAGTAGAGAAAAGCGTGGATTTGCCAAATTAAAATATGGTGTAAATCAGTGGATTAGGTTACTTAAAGTAACATTAGGTGCATTACGTTACTCTTTTATCTTTCTTAGAAAAGTAGAAGTTAAAAATATTGCATTCTGAAAGCTGGGTTAATCTTACAATTAGAGATCACAATGAATGACTCTCAGATCCCTGGGAGAGTACTTTCAATGTGCATTTGTGGAAATCGCTTTTCAAAGTGGGTTTATATTCCGTAGATTTCTTTTTCCTGCATTTTAGTGTTGGGCTAGAAATGCTTCATACTCCGATTAAAATGAGGCTCCACTCTAAAACCAGGACAAAGACTTGCTAATGTTATAAATGCATACAGACAAAAAAATGGGTGATTAAGGATAATTTATAGTTTTCATTAAATGAACCTACATTATTCTCGGAACAAAGTGCCTTATTATTAATGGAAATTCATGATTGTTATTAATTACACATTTTTAAATGCTTTCATTTTAACCTGTCATCAATTTCCCATAGCAAAATGATGTGTTCCAACTTTGAACATTCTGAACTTTACTTTGCTCTTAAATTATGTCAAGATTTTCCTTTGGGCAATTGGAGTTTTGGCAAGCATTTCTTCCATTTAACACTAACCATCTCTTCAGTCTTCATCTTACTTCCTTAAACTACTACTTTTAACCTTGTTTTTATCTTTTTCTAGGGTAGCAATACCTTGAGGATACTGAACCAAATTTTAAATTGTTATTTCATTGGCATTATTATTATTGGGTGCTAATTTGTGCAACAGTGCAAACAGGAATAGGAGATGAATTCAATATACTCATATTTTTTGTTTGCATGTTAGTTAATTAATTAATTAACTAAATCTTCCCTTGGGAATTTTCTTTTCCATGGGCTGGCAACCTTTCAAGAAATAATTCCTTGAAATTATTACATTGTATTTGACTCATCAGACTATATCTCCAGAAATCAATCTGTATATGCAAAACAGACACAGAGGCTGAACCACTTTGCAATCACAGATGGCAGGACAGATGTTACAAATGTATTACAGTTAGAGGGAAACATCAGCATTCTGAGGAATGAATATATTATCTTCAACATATCCTGAAGATGCCAAATAGAATTGCATGAGATGAGGCAAATTCTGCTTTACTGTTATTTTAGAGATGTTTCATGGTCATGACTAGGAATACTCTTTGGCCTGATTTGTCTTTGAATTCCAGTACAGAAATTAAAAAATACATGAACCTGTTCAAGAACTAAACAAAAACCCAGGAATATTTACATGGAAAAGAAACTAGATGGTGAAAGAATATGATAACAAAAGATAATAGGAAGCAAAGAGGCATCGCATCCATGTGTTTGTCTCATACCTTGTTTCTGCCTCAGTGAAAATTGTCCAAATCTTAGCATACTTCTTCCCAAACTTCTCTAATTTAATATTATTTTTCTTTTTGTATTTTTACCTTTCCTTTTTGACCATTCTTTTTTCTGGCATGTTGCCTCTGACTTTCATCCAATGCATTTACTCATTTCTGATTAGGAACTCAGTGTTTGTTTAACTTGTGTTAGGCTGGAATTCTCTTTGCAAACAAGTAGCTGAGCCATCTTCCTTCCTTCCTTCCTTCCTTCCTTCCTTCCTTCCTTCCTTCCTTCCTTCCTTCCTTCCTTCCTTCCTTCCTTCTCTCTCTAATCTCAGCAAATATTCTATAATTTTTTAATATGTTTTGAACTCCAGGCATTCATTCACAACCAAAATCTTTCACTTCCCTCCCAGTTTAGCAATGATGCTTCTATTTCTGGATACCTTGCTTTTTTAGCTTCTGATGGTGTGACATCAGAGTAGGACCCCAGGCTGGTGGATGAAGGTTGGTGATTGAAGGGTGACTCCAAAAAGACCAAGAGGAATCAAATCTACAAAAGAAAGGAGAGTCTGGTCCAAGGACTGGTGCTGGCACGTAACTTGCAAAGGATTGGGTAGAAGAGGATGTAAAGGCAAACGTAAGGAAAAAAGAAAGGAGTAGCTAGTCTGTTCTGAAAAGGAGAATAGAAGGGTCTGAAAGCTGAGATGCTGGCAAGGGAAAAATTTGAAGAGATACACAGTGAGGTCAATGAGTTGGAAGTTCAAAATGAACTGATGGGCAAAAGGGTATGGTATCATGGCCAACACTGCAGGGTAGAGCAAAGGCTCAGGAGCAGTAATGGGAGAGTTTGAAGAATAGACAAGATAACTTAGATTTAGCTGGAAGTCTAGGGAGGAAAACATGCATTTTAGCAAGGATATAAAGAAAGAAAAGGTGATTTAATGGCAGATTGCACGCTAGGGAAGGAGATCATGGGAAATCAGGAGACATTGCAAATTAAATCAAGCCTATGGAACACAGAAGCTGTAGGAGGAAATATGATGTCTCATATACTGTGGTGACTTCACCTGTTGTCACAGCACAGGATTTAAGGATGAGTCACCAGGGATGAATTTTACCTTATTAATTTGAAGAGAATAAAATGTTAATACTAATCTTGAATGGACAAACAAAACAAGTTAAAAAATTAGCTGCAAGCACTTTATAGATATGAAATTAGAGGATTTGCTGCTGTTGTGTCTTAGGAGAATTGAACAAAGGAGAACAGGAGGTAAATATGACTTTCTAGAGTTTTCTTTTCTCATTTTTGTCTGTGTACATTATGACTGTTGTAGAGTGCTGCTCTACTCTTTTTCCTTTTTCTCTCTTTTTTTTTTTTTCCTGCTTCTGTAGCAATAGCAAAATGAAATGGACTATTTGCCAAATAGAAAGGATCAGCTAGCTTTGAAAAGTCAATCTCCTGCTTCTTTTGCTTTACCACAACGACAATAGCAGAGTTGAGCCCAAACACCAAAATCTAAACCCAAACTCACAGCAAAATATGGACAACAGGCAAACTCCCCAGATAAAAATGTGGATACGCTCTGATTCCTTGCATAACCTAAATTCATCTATCCATTATATTTTATTGTTACATATGTTTTTATTACTGTTTAGGGAGTTCTCAAAATTGTGTGAGTGCTTTATGGTACAGATGAAAAGTACAAGGTTCCTCCCCTGAGAAACTGTGGCTCAGATTCAGATGTGAAGCAGCAAGAAGCAAGAAAACGAGCGTAAGGAGGAGGAGGAAGAGCTAACCAACAGAGTAGTCAGGTTGCTTAGCTGCATTTCGCCTCCAGGGTCAGCTGGCTAAATTCACCTGCGAGAAGAAAGAGTTCATACCTGTCCTAGATTCAAAACAAAATCACATAGGGATAAACTGCGCATTTTATTTTCTTCCTCTCCTTGGATTTAGCATTTTTTTAAAAATGTACTGAGAGCATTGATGTTATATAAGCCTTCCAAAAAGTGCCAACTTGGCTATCAGGGGTTAAAACTAATATTTGAACATTTTACTGGCCAGTTCTATTAAATAACGAATTGAGAAAATCCATTTATCTCAGCTAGCTACACAATTAGTTTTCACTTGACATGACATGGAGTAGCCAGTTTCCCTAACCTATCCAGCAACTTACTTTCCTTTTTGCCCTGGAGCCTCTAGACACCTGGCTTTTTGCAACACACCTGCAAGTTATTCAGGATATTTTGGGACAATGCAGGACACAAGTTTCCAAGTCCTAAGCTACTGTTTAGTACCCCCGTGCTAACAGATCTCTTTTACTGTTATCATGAAAGCAGTTTGGTTTTCTAAGATGAGGAAGTGGTGTTCTCTCCAGTGGGGAGATTACAGGGTGTGTTAAGGTCTAAATGTAGTCCCCAATATTAAGAGAATTGTAGCTATGTCAGCTCTGATTTTGAGCTAATAATGAAGGGAACAGTCACAAAAATACTATGTAATTGTGGGTTTAAAGATAAGAATTTCCTCTGACATTTAACAGTCAAAGAGGAAGATGTTGGTCCTGGTTGCTATAAAGACCACAAGCTCTTCCATAAGAGCAGATAAAACCAAGTAAGAACTTTTTATGTTTCCTTGTCTTGTCTCAGCTGAGTTATATGGAATGGTACTGGATAAGTGCAGAAAAAAAAGACATTAAATGAGTGTTTCAGAAAGATGTTTCTTCTCAAAAAAATATTCTGCCAAAGTGAGATTGCCAATGCTGCATACAGACAAGCTTTATATTAATTATCTGTGTTCATAAAGTAAGAATGATTACATCAATAAAGGGTGACTCATAGTTAAATGGTGCCTTTCAACCATATGACATCTATTGAGAACAAACACTGTGCTCCAGATTGAAGCCAACTAATGCACTAACAACATAATTACAATGATTGCAGCTGTGACAAGGGGTACGAGTGGCTTTCAACCACAGCATATAACAGCTCACAAGAAATGTATTTCTGTTAGTTAAGTGTGTTGCAGTTTTGGGTATGAGAGCAACTAGAATGGAATTGGACCTATTGGCTTAAACTAGGCACTGCAGAAATTGATAAAAGTGGAAGTTGTTAAAACTGTAAGAAAAAAAAATCATCTAAACCCAGCATAGCATTCTGCTATTACTTTTATGATATTGCTGTGCTGCCTGTGAGTGTTCATGTGCATATGTATACTGAAAAAAAGGATAGTCCCTGTTTTCAGATGCTCACCCATGAGAAAAGTCATGGAGGGATGGGATTCTTTTCACTGGACTTGTGAAAACGTGAGTGGGTGACTCTGGGCTCCCCGCACAGTTACCTGATATGAGCAGACACCTTCAGAGTGTGATTAATTTTACCATATTTTAAACTTCCATTTTTGAGTGGGATTATTTTTGAAATAGCTGCTTTGCGCCACTGAGTAAAGGGAACTAGGGTGACATACTCAGATATGCACACGCACATTGTGTAAGTATTTATCAAACCAGATTAATTATAACTTTGGATGAACACAGACAGATGAAACAGTGCTAACATAAATAAGACTATAAATCCAAGGTAGGAATAGTCATAATATCCCAACATAGGGTACCCTGTGTGTATCACAGCAGAAGTGAGCTTTAAGAAAGGCAAGACTGGTGAATATTTAAAGATTACTCTTCCCAGAAACAAGGCAACATGTGGGAAGAGGTGGAAAATATGGAGTGTTTGCCTGAAGATTTAGCAACACTGAACATTGCAGGTATCTTGTGAATGGAACTCTGCATATGAGGTGACAGTCTGTGAAGGGCTTTCACAGCAGAGGAAAATGTGGTGCTATGTGGGTTTGAAGAAAGTTAGCTGGTCTGTAAATGCAAGAGGAAGGTTTATCCTAAAATCCAGCACCCTGACATATGTGACCACACAGGTGTTTGCAGTTTGACATGACCCATGCATAAGCCCCTACTTCTCCCAAATCCATCCAAGACACAAATCCACACTGCCCTCTCTGAAATACCTATTTCTGAGAAGACAGTTCACCCACAATCTGACATCTTCATTCCACTCCATACATTGCAATATCACTGAGCAGGCTGAATGATAAAAAGGAGAGGATCTATTAAGTAGAACTTTAGGTCAGATATTTTTTTAAAGAGCTGGGAAAAGGTTCTATAAAGCAAAACATTTTCTTTTAGTTACATTCTGTTCAATTTTCTTAAAAATCTTGGACCTCAGAGTTCAAAGAACACCTCTCTTCCCTTTCTTCTCCCAGCATCTAAACCCATTAGACCCCAGTCCTTCACCCAGTTAGAGAGAGGTGGGAATATAAAGTCTCCACAGGCATGCCCTTTCTAGTCATCCCCTCTAAAATATTTTTACACCTTCTGGGTTCAAGATAAATCCCCCTTCCTTTCCCTCTCCACCCTTTTTTTCTCACATCTAAGCACAGTGCTGCTCAATCTAAACAGAGCACTGGTAGCTTATCTAGCAGCAGAGGCAAAAATTAACTTTGCTATTTAAAGCCCTTTCTGGGTTGTTACAGTTGGAAGCCTTTTCAATCTTCTGCAAATTACATATCATAACAAATATTAGTTATACATATGTTCTATTAAATTAATAATCTTCATCGTGGCCTTAGCTTTTGGCAGGGACTACTCATCACAACCCATTATTACTTACTGACACAGGCTCGAGGAGTATTTTGTCTGAACCATCTTCTCCCTCCTTTACCCCCATTCTGTTACTTTCAGAGGTATCTAGCACCAAAATAGGCAGATGAAAAAGCTAAACAGAATTTTAGGTATAGTTTGGAAAGGAGCAGAATAAATCAGAAAGCAACATTATGAGGCTGCGTACATCCAGGATGTCCCTACTGCTTAAGCGCTATTTGCAGTTCTGTCCATCATATTTCAAAAGAATAGAGTAGAAATAGAAAAAGTACTAAAAGAGGCAGCAAAAGTCATCAGAAGCATAGAAGAACTTCTGTACCAAAGCTGAGTAGACAAAGAGTTATGAGATTGGGGACAAAACATCCAAATATCAATAACATTGAAATTTATATAAAAATGGAGAGAGAATTTATTCAGTAATTACCACAGTGAAAGAGAAGGAGGACACTGACTGAAATTATTGGGCAGCATGTTTAAAACAAACTGAGGTTATAACTAGTGAAAGATTTAACTGAGATTCATTTCCACAGGATTTTACCGTGTCCAAAGTATAAACATATATAAAAAGATTAGGTAAATTCAAGAGAACAGACTTGTCCAGGCTTATTAGGTACCATAGTCCCAACGGTCTCCAGCTCAAGAATTCCCTGGACAATTGTTCTCCAGTAGATTACAGGATTTGCATTGGAAAGGAGGGGGTGGCATGACTTTTTGCGTATCCCTGCCTACCAGCCCCAGTTCATGCAGCAGGACTGAATCAGTTGGCTCACTTCACCTTCACCAGCAGTTTTGGGTGAGCCATCTGGCTTTGCCTTGAACTGAAAATGTTTTGCCTTGAATACTCAAGCCCATTTGGCCCAGTCGAGTTAATTCAAAGTCTGTAGATTACTCCATTTTAACCACACCAGTTTTTTGTAATAAGAATGTATAAGCTATAGGACCTTGAATTAAAAGTTAGTTTAAGAATGTGCACATAGTGATTTGACCAGTTTATAAAGTTTTTAAAACTTATTTTAGTAAGTAGACAAAGCCTATGAAAATGTGACCTCATCGATATCATTATTACAGTTTTTACAGGGTCACCTTTATGTCAAAATGCACTAATGAGCTAGAAAGGACATGATTAGAAAAAGCAATACAGGCAGATTTTATTGGAGCATTGATAAGAATAAGAAAATCTTTCTCTTTCTGTATAATGTTTGCTGGTGGGGAAGCTTCAAAGCATAAAGTGAAGCATAGCAAACCTTTTTAAGTAAGTTTTTGTGTTCCTCAGGAATACAGTAAAACATAATTTTCCATAAAATTCAAATCCATGATCCAGAACTGAAAGAAACTTTGACACTTCATTAATAGCTACCCAAATATGACTATGCCACTAATGCTTTGAGGTCACACTGATGATGAATGATTTTCTATGCTGTACTTTAATAGTACCTGGCTACATCAAAGTTTTGAACTGGAGATACAGAGGGCTAAACTGAATTTGATAAATAGTTTCCTTACCTCTGGAGTTGCTTGTAAGTAATTATTTTTATTGGAAACAAGTTGACATTTTACAGCTTATGGAGTTTTCATGCTTTTACCTGAATTTATAAGCAGCATCTTGGCCAAAAAGCTTGTAAATGTGATTTGTCCATAATCTCTGCATGAATTAGATCAGGTGCCTGTGTGCCAGAAGAGAATTTAAACATTAGTTCCAATGGCAGTCATAATCTACAAAAGTGCAGGCATTTAACAGAGTTGAAAAACATGGAAATACTGTCAGACATTGGTTATGTGGCTGTTGCTAATTTGCTACTTTGGCTCTCAGAGCAGTCAGACCTAACCTCAGAGCTTGGATCATCTACAGTCAGGGTAAAATGCTCATCTTGTTGAAGTTAGTGGCAAAATTGGTTTTGTTGTCAGGAAAGCCAGCATTTCAGGATAGTTTTCTGTAGAAAGATGAATCATTCTGAAGTTATAGTAGTCTTGATATTACATAATTTTCTTATCTATAGAGTTCATATATTTACAATCTATTTCAACAGTACTTTGTATTTTTTTTTTCTTATTTTGATGTGCTTTATCCTTTCTTGAACACTTACCTGTTGGAAAATAAATCACACTTTCATTTAAGGTCACACTTTCATTTCATATTGGTAAATGCAGGATTTGTTCTCATACTTTTTCCCCGAGAAATCTCTGTGCTGCTTCTTGTACTGTTGCTTTTTAACTAAAAACAACTTGTGTAACAGCAAATTTAGTTTAGAGACTGCACATTTCTAGGTAATTTTCCTAGTATTTTTACTATGGCCTAGCTTGTAGTTCATAAAACTGTTAGCATTTATAAGGCACAGTACAAAAACACTGTTACTGAGGTAGAATTAATGTTTTATGTATTTTATCAGTATCTAATAGAGTTTTCCTACTGTATTTATTCCCTCCCCTCTCTGCCTCTCCTGATTCTGGGCCTATACAGAGTGAAATTCCATATAGTACATCCCAAATAAAGCATACCTGAGATGTTTTATCTGAGTGTTTTTTGTGTGGGTTTTGGTTTTGTGGTTTTTGGTGAGGGTTTTGGTTTTTTTTTTACTTGTATAATTTTAAGAAACAGTCGAATTTATGCTGGATCCCCATTATGGAGGCGGTTGTACTTGGTATCACCTATACCAAAACAAAGCATGATATATCAAATGCCAATGACTATGACTCACCACAGCTTGTATTAAGTGAGGGATCAATTTGTTGATATTCCTGCTACGCAACAACAGCAACAAAAAATACATGGCTTGTTTCAGATGAACCTCTGGAGGTTCCAAGGTTTCATTCTGATAGGCTTGGTGACATTTGGATCCCTATCTAAAGGTTATCAAATCACTTTTTATATTTAATTATTTGTTAGAATGAGGAACAAAAGTAAGGAAAAGTGAGTACTTTTCAGAGACTGCAGGAGGAGTTTTAGCCAGAGCAAGGTGCTGGGAGATGAAAAATGAGAACTAATTCCTTTCTATTTAAGAACGGCTTTGTGATTTCTGAAGTATGTTCATTTTTTGTTATTAAAACTGGAAGGAGTCTCCAGCTGTCCTCAGAGCCCTTGTCCAATAGCAAGTGTTCTGATAATTTGCTTTTGCTGCACACTTATTATAATAAATAACTGCAGTGTCTCTGATACAATTAACTTCATTGAAACAGCTGGCAAATTCTAGCTTTTAAGAAGAGAAACCCTGCTGAGCATTCCAGTTGCAAAGAGGATATAAATTATAACAAAAAAATCATGGCATATAAGAGATGACATATATGATCAGTGGTGACATACAGAGCGCTACATCACACTTTTCACAGTACTTCATCAATGTTAATAAGTGTGTATTTGCATCTGTCTCCATCTAGGAAAGTTCTTAAGGGTACACTTAGGCTTAAGCTGAAGTTAACATGCTAGCTTGCTGAGACCTCCTTGATTGAACAAAAATTATTTTTAGTATAAGACGGGAAGCATGGACAGTTTTTTACTTTATTACATGAACAGTGTTTTACTTTATTAACAGATGTATTTGAAACCCAGGTTCTGAGGAGAAATATCTTTTTTAGAATTTGTTCTAGTGTATTTTCACAGAAAATGTCTTTGCTTGGTTAGGATAGAAATCAAGGCAGAATTCCCACATGCCTCAGAGAAACAGACCTAGAAAGAAATAGATACTGAGGAACAAGGAGCCATGTGAAATTTGAAAAATGAAACACTTTCCCTGCACCATTTAAATTCTGCTCAGCTGTGGTGAAAGTCTTGGACTCGATGCTTACAATGGCAGGGAACAGTCTGCAAGTAGTCACATGAACGGGGCTCTGTTAACATTAGAGGCACCTACTGTCCTTGAAAGGAATGCACAGCCATCACCCCCAAACTTCCTGGGGGGGCCACAAACTGGAGGATGGAGGGGACCTAGGGATATTTGCTGCCATGACTTTTCTCAGGGACCATTTTACTGGAGAAGAAACACTTTGGTATTCCAAAGGGACAATGCTAATCACAGGTGTCTTTTGACAGTGAATACTATAAGACCATCACAAAGACCTTTCTTTCTAATGCTTATGCAGATCCAGCTGAGCAGCCCCAGCAACTGGTGGAGGTCCACAGATTTAACTCAGGTTCTGAGTTCGTGATCCAAAAGACAGTGTTTCATGAGCTCCCCAAGAGCACTCCTGAATTTCCGTGGGATCCTGGAGGTTTTGGAGTGGCACAAATGAGCAGCTCTGTGCCACACACTGGAAGGAAATAGTAGCTGGGATGCTGAGGGTGGCACCAATCCAGAGACGGTGATGTCAGTAATGCTCATGAGCATCAGTCTGGCCCAAAACAGAAAGCGCGTGGCATCAGCACTGTGACCATATGGTTTCCTCCTGTTCTCCAGTCTGTTTAGGTCTGGATGTTGAGACCAAAGCACATGGGGAAAAGTGTTGGAGGGGGGCAGCAAGGGATAATTCTCAGCATAGGAAAATGGATTGTTTTGTTTGGGGGGGGGGGAGGGGAGGGGGAAGGATCACGTCCAGGGAAAATGTCCTGGATCCTGTCAATTATCCTTTGTTGGACAGCTGTTGGCACTTCAAATGAAGGTAAAAATTACAGAGAATACACTTGGGAAACAGCATAGGTAGAAAATGTCTTTCTGACCATTTCAGGTCACGAACCAAGAGACCTGGGGCTTGGTTTGAACACTCTGTTAATGTACAGCTGCCAATAACATCAGCTTTCTGAGGCAATTCAGGGAATCTGGCTCTTCCTGCGGGCCAGGAAAGAAACAGAAACATCTATATACACGTACACCCCCATGGGGACCAGTATGATGAGCCAAATGAATCCCAGACATAGAGACTGAAAAAATCTTAAAGAGTACAAGCACACTGAGCCCACTAGCTCTCTTGGTAAAGCTGTTACAATGTTAAATTGCCTCACATCTCTCAAATTGTTTTTTGCCACAAGACTGAAATTGTCTGGCTTTCAGCTGTATTCTGCTGGGCTGCGCACAGCTTTGTTAGCAAGGTGGAAAAAGATCCTATTCCTTCAAGCCTTTCTGTATGCAAGTGTGGTCACCTAGCCATGCCTTCACAGTCTCTTTATTAAACTGGTTGAGTTCTTTAACCCTCACACTGAAAAGGTTGGTTTCCTGCTTGGGCCATTTTTATGTCTCTCATTTGAGCTCTTGTTTGCATTTCTATGTCCTTATTCATTCATTGTGCTGCTTCCTAGGCTGTGTACAGCACCAGATCACGTTTCAGTTTTCTGCAGTGCTCCTTGTGAATGTGCTGGTGTTTCAGGATCATCCTGTTTGGGACAGGGCCTGGGCAGGATGCTGATAAATTCGTCTCTTTTCTCCCCGCTATCTCATATGTATAGAAGTGGGAGTTTCCAGACAGGAATCTGAGCAAGTGCTTGTGTTTTCCTTGTGAAAATTGAGGCATGGCAGAGGAAATTTTTTTCTGACAAGCTGAACAGGAGGATATGGCTCAGTCAGCTGTAGTGAGAGGAAGGAAGGAACAGTGACAGGCAGGCAGGTCTATGGCTGCAAGGATGGAGGTGGGAGGTGAGCATCCCAGAAAACCGGAACCTTGGGGCTGCTCTGCGGATCAACACAAACATTAGACAGCTGTGATTTCAACGTCCAGTCAGGTGAACTGGACCACACCACTTCCAGCACAGTCTTGGATGTGCTCTTTTTTTTTTTTTTTTTTTAACTGAAAGGCTTTCCTACCTCTTTTTGATTACATTCAGATGTCATATTAAAGTGGTGATGTGATGTCTCTAAGTTTACTGTCACAAGTTTCTAAAATAGTAGCAGCCTTTTACCTAGATACTTCTAGTCTTGATGCCAACTGTATTAAAACTTTCAGTGGGTTATAAACATTTAATAAGGGAATACATTACGCTGAAGCAGTAGATTGGCTTCCTCTTTATTTACTGTTCCACCAAATTTTGTGTTATTTGCAAAGTTTATCAGCAATGATTTTATGTCATCTTTTAGCTTTCATACCTGCTGTATTTTATAGTACAATGCAATTATGAGGCAATATTCTGTTGTGGGCTGTATGAAGACATTTGTTTTGGTTACTTAAAATAAAATATCCAAATTGTCATGGGAGCTTTTACAAATAATGCAAAAGAAAGGACAAATAATACAATAAAAATACGAAACTTGAAATCTGCTCCAAACTGTGGCCAATCAGTTCTACGCTGCTGTAAAAGACAAGCTACTATGCAATTCTCTTTTGGCTCATAACCCCCTGAAGAAACAAGAGAATATAGCTCTGAGTGTTATTCTGCCCGTCAGATCAGCCAGCGTGGGGCTCTTTCAGATCAGCTGAGGGCAAAGTCCAAGACTGCTTTGCCACAAGGACTCATTAAAACTGGTAGTGTTTGGTCTGAGTGCTTCTGCCACTCTGTATATGGCATGAACCAACTCCTTCTACCTTTCCTGAGAAAGGCTTAAAACCCGTGAGGACCAAGAAATGTCTCTGCAGCACACGCACTAATGATCATTCTTAGAGAGAAGTTATCATTTTCGTGTGAGAGAAACTGCAGACACTTCAGGACTGCTGCAGTGTTTCCAGAGTGGCCCGTGTGTGGTGTCCCTGTGCTCCACAGACCTTGATTAAGTGTTGTTCGGGATGCTGTTATGATCACAGTTCCAGATGCATTGTGACAGCAAGCAGGATTCCCTATGAAAGCAGTCGAGTTTATCAGGTTCTTTGCATCTATGAGCATTCTGCTAGTTGAAATACGGCAGTTTTCTCATTCTGATGCTGAATTGCTCACCTTCTTCAATATGTCCAATGTGTACCCTTTGAAAAACTTTGCATATTTTATTGTAGGATTTGTCCACAATCCAGAACTTTTCTTACTTCCTGTATTATTACTGATGACCTCTTAAAATTATGTTAAGCTATCAAAGGACAAACCTACTTAAGAGCCATTGTATACCTGGCTCAGCTTCCTGAGATTTTCAAGGATGGCAGTTGAATAGGTAGATATGCCGGAGAACTATTTTGATTTATAAAATATTTTATTTTAAATAGGTTTTACTTTTTGAAATATGCCTGGACTATGTAGGATTTAAAATAATTCAGACACTGCTGTGTTGTAAAGTAATGATTAAACATAGGAGATACATAAGAAAGGCTGTTTCAAGGCTGTTGATCAGTTAGCTAGACAGCTTACTGTACTGAATAACCAGTGGTATTCCCCTGACATTATCCTCTAGTGCAGTTTGAAGTGTGCTATATATCCTTTAAGATATTATTTATGCAATGTTAAGCAATGACCTCTATTATATGGCTATACTGAATTGTATGAGATTGAATGAGAACTGCAGCGGATGTCATTTATTTCTAAATGTAAAGTGCAAAATTAGAGTTAAATTAATGTTAGGTTGACTATCACTTGGGTGCCATTAGCAAAATAGTTTATTTGAGTATGCTGCATTGAAGAAGTGTTTTATATGTTGAAAAAGCATTTTTGTCTCGAGTCTGAGATTCTAACACAGAAATCATTCTGCTGCCCAGTACTCAGATTGAGATGACTATGTAATTCTTCCCTAAAAATCTTTTATTGTAAGACCTTGTTCTTATGTGTGGTCAGATTTCTGTATCTGTGGGGAAGCCCCGTGACTCTGTTTGTCAAAAGCTTTGTTGGTGTGGATTCAGCTGCAAGAATCAGTGCTTCCTAGAGGGCCACATTTCCAGATGGAATTGAGAGCCTGGTCGCGCAACTGTCAGCTGTGTGCTTGTTCCTCTTACTGCTCTAAAGGGACTCCTGGCATGATTAAGGATTAATGAACAGAATAAAAGTTTGCTGGGTCAGGTCCCAATTCTGGAGTGTGATTAATTCATTGCTTGTAAAAACATGCTGCGATTTTCAATATTACAAAATATAGTAATAAATAAACAAGGCTGATATGGCTCTGAGGTTGGTTGAGGATTAATCATGAATTCCAGTTTGTGAATTAGAACTGGCAGGCTGTGCAAGAGTTTCAAATCTAGTGCAATGGATCTCCTGGGAGCTATTTCAGCTTTTCTAGTTATGTGGCAGCACTGATGTTGATTGTATAAGAAGCCAACAGATTTAGGAGGAAAGGAACTGGGAGGACAGGTATAGTAAATCAGAAAGTTATTCCATGTTACAGAAAACATTTGGGAACATTGTTGGGTACTTCTAGTCTGTGAAAAATTAACCTTTAGTCAGCTAATGATTATAGTACCTGATTACCTCATTTGAAGTAAAAAACCCCACCCTCAATAAACAATAAAAGCTGTTAAATATAAATATTAAATAAATCTGCTCTCCTAATTGTCATGAATCTGATGACTTCTTGATCATATATTAATTTTTATTTGTACCGACTTTTCCCTTATATTTTTCTTCTATTGAGACTGACCGCATTTCCCCAATTAAATCTATTCCCAGCTGAAATCAACACATATTCCTTGATAATAGTTTGGGCTTCACATTTAAAATGACTTCAATTTTCTGAAGAAGTGAGCTGCTCAGAAATGCATGTGTTCATTAAAGTTTGGTTACTGAGGAAGTGTCACGCAGAGGTTCACTCTGCTTGCTGAATCACTAGAGGGAGCTCCAGGTGCATGGGAAAGGAAGGCTTTGTTCTCGAACGTCACACAAAACTCAAGAAAACAGGAAAAAAATACCTTTCCCAATAGACAATGATTGCTAAATGTCTAAAAGAGAAAAAAAAATCCTTTTTTCTGCTTAATTAGAGTATTTTATATGCATTTTTTTGCCAATAATACAAGCCTCACCACCTAATAACTACAGCATGTAAAGGTTGGTAACAAATAGAGTCCGGTTAAAACCTTTACAAATGGGAAGCTTGAAAAATGCATAATACTAATGCCTGTGAGCCCTTTTAAGCAATAACAATCAAGATACGTGGCTTTTTCAAGTGGCTGGTTTGTCAGAGCTGCTAAGATAGATACCCAGTAAGTTGGAACTAAGCCTTTTCCTCTGATGCAATGCAATGATTCTAAAACAGGGTAACGTCTCTGTAAGTCCACTGATCTGATGTCTGATATTCATATAGAGCAACAGCTCTTACAGTCCTAAAAGAAGGATCATTTTTGATGGGCATAGGGGCATTCATTTGGGCAAAACAGGAAGTGGAGGGAGTAGAAAATACGGTAAGCATCTTCAGGGTTTATTATTTGCAAAGTTGCTTCCAAGGCCCAGAAATTAAGAAGGCATTTTGGTCTGGCCTATATTTGACATCTTTTTGTGTATTTTTAGTGTTTTTAAGAAGACGTCTTATCTTTATATGACATCAGAAGCTGTCAAATGGTCTAATATCTGTTAATAGGTGGCATTGCTATCTCTGTCACACAAATGAAGAATGTGACTAATGTTGACAGGATTAATAGATTCTTACAGCTCAATGCTTCCACACTTCTATGCAAGGCCTTCTGTGTTTGCATTTGAAGCACAGACTATATTGTCACATATACTGAACCCATGGACACCTTGGAGAAGCAGACCCCGACACTCAGTACGCCAGCTGCTGGTTGTTGCAGTGCCAGGGTATGGTAGGATTCTGAGACAAAGGGACTTTATTGTCTCAGGACATGTTTATGTTCATAGCTAGAAGATTTACCATACCTAATTGTCCAAAGAAAACATATTGATATATCTGAACATTTGTACAATGCACTTCATTATACCAAGCCATTATAGCCCAGTTTGGAGAAAAACTCAGTTTACTCGCTGAACCTGTAGATATACGTAGATGTTCTTGCTTTGTTCCCCTGAATAATTTGAATTAAGTCAGTGGAAGTTCTGTAAATATGCACACATGCATAGACAGTGCTAGGATGGAGCTTATTCTTTGAGCTAGGTAGTGGTCACTGGGGTCCTTCTATTCTCAGTTAGCCAAACAGCCCTTTAGCATCAGCTATACATATCTACTTTCCTAGTACAGTGGGGTTTTGATATGTTAGTCTTCTCTGGACATTTATTCATTTCTTATTATTGGAGGCCACATGCCAACAGTGCTGCAGAAAATAGAAAAATTGACCGTGTATTTTCATACAGTGATTGATGATATAGAAATATATGGCTCATTAGGATAACCTAGACCATCTTAGAATTTATGGAAATGTTCATCTTTGACTTCCACAGTATTCATACAGTATTCAGTGATACTATGAGGAAGAAGGAGAGCAGCTTTATACTTGAAGCTGTTGTTATCTGATGAGCACTGCTATAAAGGTATATGTATTGTTAGGTATGTATCACTGTTATATGATGGCCATTGTTTAGTAAGTGGCATTTTAAGAAGAGTGAAGCACTGTTCAGTTTTACAATCCCTCCTTGAACTACTTCCATGTGGTCCAATTTTTGGATCTTGCCTTCTGTATAGCTTTGGTTAAAGAAAACATACTTATACTTCAAGGATATTTTAATCTAATAATGTTATATTTGGATATGAAAATTATAGGAAAAGAGAAAGAGGCTTTCTTCCCTTCCCTTCCCTTCCCTTCCCTTCCCTTCCCTTCCCTTCCCTTCCCTTCCCTTCCCTTCCCTTCCCTTCCCCCTTCCCTTCCCTTCCCTTCCCTTCCCTTCCCTTCCCTTCCCTTCCCTTCCCTTCCCTTCCCTTCCCTTCCCTTCCCTTCCCTTCCCTTCCCTTCCCTTCCCTTCCCTTCCCTTCCCTTCCCTCCCCTCCCCTCCCCTCCCCTCCCCTCCCCTCCCCTCCCCTCCCCTCCCCTCCCCTCCCCTCCCCTTCCCCTTCCCCTTCCCCTTCCCCTTCCCCTTCCCCTTCCCCTTCCCCTTCCCCTTCCCCTTCCCCTTCCCCTTCCCCTTCCCCTTCCCCTTTCCTTTTCCCTTCTTTCTAAGGTTGGAGGTTAGAAAGATGTTTTTTTCCTCCCTACAGTGTTTTCAATGGAACAGGAATATGAAATATTGCAAAGCATTTCCTCTAAGAGTTTTACATACTGGTTTCAGAAGGATCTATTTAAAGCTACTCAACATGTGTAAAAGCAGCAGGATCAGGTTAGTAGAATGAAACAGATGAAATAAGTGAGAGAAAATCTCACAAAATCTTCTTTTGTGTAGCATTAGGATGAATCCTCTATAATTTTGAATAAGGCTAAAATTCTCTTTTTTATCAGTTGTAGTCCAAATGTTTATCCACAGTAACGTAATAAAACACAAATAAAACCCTCTGGGCATATGGCCATATATGATTTTCTTAACAAGAACAAAATAAAAAAAGGTTGTGATGTGCATATTGTACAACACTAGAAAAGCTCAAAGAGGAATTAAACTCGCATTATTCTGTTGTGTTTGGCTTCTCAAAAATGTTTTTTTTAGTCCTGCTTCTGCTTTTATCACATCTTTCTGAAATGTGTATTATAGAGACATGAGAATTTATATGATGCAGTTACTCCTCAGATTTTCTCTCCCCCCTGAAAATAAGCTGTTCAACAATTTAAGCAGTAAATTGTAACACAATTTTAGCCGGAATTTGGCAGGAAGAATTCATGGTGAGCCCAGTCTCTGTCCCAGCCCATGTTTTCAGTGTAGCTCGTGCAATGATCGTGGGAGGATTCTCAGCTTTGCTATGTAGGCCAAGTCACAAAGTAGCTCACAGTGCTTTGCATTTTCCAAGCACTGTGTAAATGTTAGCGGGTCTTCATGACACCTCAGTGAGGTAGGAGGGGATTAGTAACTTCATTTTACAGGAGGGGAGACTTAACTAGGGAAGAAGTGAATTGTGTGAGTTCATACAGGGAAGCAGTGACAAAACTACTTTTAGAACCGAGAAGTCCCATTCCACTAAAACACAGTGTCTTGGGCTCAAAATCCACAAAAATCAAGCTGTAAAATTATTACCACAGAAACGGTAGTAAACAGGATAATTAACACAGGTCTGGTGTAGAACACCAAGACGTAATGATGCTGTCATAAAGTATATTTTAAGACCTTAAAATACACAGAAAGTTCAAGAAATTGTAATTATCCCTAGCTAATATTTTTGTGGGCATTTTGATCAATAGCACATCATAAAGTTCATTTGACAAGTTGGAGATATGTTTCGTTTTGTAGAAACAAATGTACTGAACTCATGGTTATGTGTGCAGTGTCTAGACACCAGAGCAATTATAAGGAAAATTACATTTTCATTTCTATTGCAAACTGTCTTGTTAATCTGCTCAATATTTCCTTGCCTATTCATTTTGTCCAGCAGTTCTCTTCTTTAAAGGCAGTCAAACAAGCTCTTTTCAATGTTACTGCCTGCTGTATCTATAATACAGGTAATAATAACCATAGCTCATTACTATCATACAAAATAAAACCTGTCCTTTCTTTGTAGTGGATCTAACTGGTATTTCAGAATATACTGGTTTACTTTTAAAGTTTTAACCTTTTAGCTGTGATGCAGTCTTTTCTCCTGGTTTTATTTCTAACATAAAAAGAATAAATGTATCAGGGAGTAGGATGTGGTGAGTTCCCCTTCCCTACGAAGTCATGTTGGCCTTTGTGATCACTGCTCTTCTAGTGTCCACAAGAACAGTAAAAGGTGACTAGTAATTTCCTCCTCCTTTCTACTCCAGCTGGGAGGAGATAAAGAAAAGAGGGAATTTTGCTTCCCAGGACCAAACGTAAGATCCCACTGCCGCTACGGTGTACCAGGCTCCCGATTCCAGCATGGATATAAAGCTTAATGGCTTGGAAACTAGGTCTTTTAAGATAGGGGAAGAGTGTATTTGAATCTTCTCTGACTGCGGAAGCTCTTGAACTCCAGGTATTTTATCTCCTAGAAGGCAATGTAGGTCATATCATAATTATATGGGTCATATAACAGCTTTCAAGGAGGTGCTTCACTCTAGCTTTCCAGACAAGTGACCAGGTCCAGGAGCAAGACAGCACTTCTTGTTGGATGGTTTAGGCATTTCCCGCTTGCTGCTTCAGGTGTCCATTTTTACAACTGACTGTGAAGCCCTTTTGTAAATGTCGAAATCCCATGTGATAATAGTGAACTTTGGCTTTATCACCATAGAAGGAACTGCCTCAGCATTTCTGGAGCTGAGTCCATCTACGCTCTGCAGTGTTGACCATCACAGCAGTGATGTGTCTCTGGGTGTACAATGACTGAGAAGAAGTTCCAAGATTTCCCCACCTGACTCTAATTATCTTCTACTTTTGCATAAACTTACAGAGTTACCATTATTTGTTCTAAATTCTTACAGCAACTAATAATAACCTTTTTAAAAAACTTGTTTGTGATTTATGAAATGAGAGGTTGCCTGTGAGTGAATAAAAATGAGGAAATGACCACTGCAGAAAATAGAAGAACAGTGGGTAGAGAATGATTCAGTGTGGCAATTATGCAAACAAATAATAATGTAAACTACTCAGAAAGTATTTTACCACTGAAAATTGTTAACATTGTCAACAGTTTCTTGAAATCACAAGCTGTTTGCTGAATTTCTGAATTGTTCCTACTAGTATGCATATTTCTATGTAAATGAATGCCATTAAACAAATGCTCCTGTGGTGATGACACAAGTTCCTTTCCACATTATCACAAGTTCTTCCCTTAGGCATACTGTAGGGAGAAAAAAATAAAAAGCTGTTCAGATTATTCAATGTCATATTTGTTTCTAAAATGCAGCAAGTTTCAAAAATGGTATATGTGACTGTGTGGGGTGTGTATAACTCTTCTATAGAGCATGTGTCTTTTCCCAATTCTGAGAGAGTCTGGGAAAGTGAAATGTCCCTATCTGTGCTGATTCTTATCAACCTTGTCATGACAGTTTCTTGTGTTCATTCTGTGTCATTCAGCGCAGGGCCTCTGTTACCCCTCAGATCAACCTAAACCTGCAAAGATGTGGTTCTGAATATTTCAGCACATTTTTTAAACCATGTTGGAGAGAGTCCAGAAGAGGGCCACGAAACTGATCAGAGGGCTGGAGCACCTCTCCTATGAGGACACGCTGAGAGGGTTGGGGTTGTTCAGCCTGGAGAAAAGGCAGCTCCAGGGAGATCTAATTGCGGCTTTCCAGTACCTGAAGGGGCCTACAGGAAAGCTGGAGAGGGACTGTTTATCAGGGAGTGTAGTGACAGGACAAGGGGTAATGGGTTTAAGCTGAAGGAGGGTCGATTTAGATTAGATGTTAGAAAGAAATTCTTTACTGCGAGGGTGGTGAGGCACTGGAACAGGTTGCCCAGAGAGGTTGTGGATGCCCCATCCCTGGAAGTGTTTAAGACCAGGTTTGATGGGGCTTTGGGCAACGTGGTCTAGTGGAGGGTGTCCCTGCCCATGGCAGGGGGTTTGGAACTAGATGGTCTTTGAGGTCCCTTCCAACCCAAGCCATTCTATGATTCTATGATTCTATGATTGTTAGAAGTTAAACAGAGCTTAAACTTTCTCTTTAAGATTTTCCTGTGCCATTTTAAACTCAACGGTGCTTGTTCAGGAATTCCTGAAACAGAGATATAACACAGAGGGTAAATAGTTTAGCTTATGCTGTTGGCACATTGTGATTATGTCCTGTTCATGATCAAATACCATTAATCAAGTAAAAGAAATTTATCATCTCCAGGAAATTCCTGATTTGCCTTTAGATAGGTGGGCTCAGAATTTTGAGGTGTCACATGCTGGCTTTTCCAAACATTTCTCAAACCTAGTAATCACATGATGAACTTGCTCATTTTCGGTGTGGTAGACCTGAGCTTAGAAGAAAGTGAGAGTAGGGGTAGGCAGGAGGAAATGGGCTAACAGAAATGTTTTTGAAGTTGTCTGTGAAGAAATATCTTATACCAAATAAACAATTAATTATATCTACAGGAGAGAATATCCTGCCCACATTATCAGCCTGCTTGGCCCATATGGCTCACTTCCCTCACTGCTCATGTATTTTGCAAAAAAATATGTGTCTGTTATATAGTTTTGCTTCCTTTTGACTGAAACAATCTCACAAATTTACAAAATGTCTTAAGCGAAACATATATTTTTTACTAATACAAAATTAATGCCAAAAATATTGTTCATTCTAACTGAAAGAACAGCTGTGAAATATTTTAGCTTAATCAGTATTAAGCAGAGAAACCTGGACACTTGTTACACTGTAGTGCTCAGCATATTACAGTATTTTTTCTGCAAAGTTTCTGTTGGCTGAGGTGAATGCAAAGGCTATGACGATAATACAAAGAATAAAAAGAATTTGTAGACAATCAAGAATTCTGAAATTTTCACAATGTAGCAGAAAATAGGCAGCAAATACAGAGTTTTCTGTTACATCTGATTGGCATTTGGTACAAATATTGAAAGTGGAGAATAAAAGAGGATTTCTGTCAGGTATATACCTCTGTTTCAACTGAGAAATTTCTTAAAGTGATTTTGATAACATGATAGTATGGCT
Organism: Grus americana; assembly: GCF_028858705.1. Classification (NCBI taxonomy): domain Eukaryota; kingdom Metazoa; phylum Chordata; class Aves; order Gruiformes; family Gruidae; genus Grus; species Grus americana. The sequence goes on along the minus strand of NC_072852.1, from coordinate 32,161,185 downwards.
ATTTTTAGGTATGTGTTGACTTTCTGAGATTTTTTTCTTTCAGACTCTTTTTAATGGGACAGAACAGGATATGTGGAGGAAAGAATAAACCCCTTTCTTGACTCCTTCCCTTTCTGTTTTGATTCCTAAATAAAAGCCTGTAATTTCAGCTTTACCAGCTACCTTTGACTGAATTCAGTAGGATTAGAAAAGTTCCGTAGTTCTGCAAAAGGATGTGAAGTGGTCAATCAAAAAGCAACCAATGTCCAAACAGCATGTGAATATTTATGGACTTTTGTTCTTTAGAGAAGGTCATGCTGTCCTAATCTCCAGCTATAGAAATGTTAGATAATCTTTTATTCAGATCCTTTTACTTTAGAAAGTTAAATACAATTATATAGGTTTTGTTTCCCCTGTTGGAGGTATGGTGTTTACCATGTAAAAGAGGTATCAGGTGGTCTTTTGAGAACCTGCTGAACTCTGGTTGATGCAGTCTGAAATTATACTTTACCCTCCCCTAGAAAATAGATGTTTGACTCCTTCTAGGTACTTTCTATTTCTAGAAATCACTAAAGACATCAAACAAGGAATATACTTATTTTATATACAAATAGATAGTTACAGTTGTATCCAAAGGTTTAAGAAAAAAATAAATAGTCATCCTCCATCATTTTTGTACACCACAGGAGTTTTGTAGGATAGTCTTCCCAACTGTCCTGAAGTTTTTCGAGAAGCTTCTCAGCAGGAAGTACTGAGGTTTGAAAACTCAGTGGAAATGGCAATGGTGAATAGCAGATTCTAGCAGAGATGTAAAGGCCACATGAATAAAAGAAACAGAGAAAGAACTGGAGAAAGAAATAGATCTGCTGTAAGAATGTTAGAATATAATTCTGGCTTTCACTCCAATAATGGTTTGCTGTCTCAGTTTTCCTTACATTTATTCAGGATACATTAACAGAGAGCTACTTCTCTTGTAAAGAAAAGTGTGCTTATGTAATTGTTTCTCTCAAGAATACAGACACGGTTTTACAAAAACTGATGAGCTGAAGTAGATTCTAACTTTAAACACAAACAGACCTTTCCTCTTGTTGCAGTGAGTCAACATTTGAAATTAGAAGTGCAACACATTATTGTTTGTGCCCTTTCCTTTGTCTATGTGCCTTAAATTATCATGCTATTTATTCAGGTGAGATGTAATAAAATTTAGAAAAGCAAGGAAACGTGTAGATAAATAAAGGACTACCTAATAAATCTTTCCCTTCATTTTAGTTTACATTATTTAAGCTGGAGTTCATTCATGATTTTGGCTTCACGGCAAATGAAATGTTACCCATTTGAGACCAAGAATCAAAGAGGCATTGTCAGCTTGAATTTGGCCCTAGGTTTAAATTCAACAAAAAGGAAGATTTAATTAAACCTAACAGTTGCAGGAAAGCTTTTGTAATTAGAAAGACTTGAACTGTCCCATGTTGGTAGACAAAGATTCTCTTGCAGTCTTTGAATCCCAAATGATGCAACACCAAGAATACGAGTTTAAAAGACAATTACTTTAAATTGAATTAAAACAAAAATAAATTGATTTTTGCTTTCCACTGCCTCATTTGTGGAAAATTTAAATCAATATTAAACAAAAAGTAAAACCAAACTAAAACTATTTTTCTCTGTCTTTAAAAATCAATGATCACAGCAGATATATAAATTGGTTTATAAAGTATTTAATTTAAATAGCAGAAAATTTTGGGTAATAAAGGTGAGGAAATGGTTCATGCCAAAGCTTATTGATTCAGAAAATATTACCAGGGCTAACTGGCTAGTGCTTTTTACCAGAGACTTGTAGTCTTGTTTAATCATATTGCATAAAATGTACCTCTTCAATTGAAGTTAGTGTTGCCAGCTGATAGTGTCATTTTCCTTCTCACACTCAGCATGTTTCTAGTTTAGCCTTCTTTTGTTGTGCTAAATTATATAAATACTATAAAGAAATTTTATTTATTTGCACTAATTTCCATTCTGCCTTATTAGTAATTACATACTGATTGACTAATTCTTCACTGTCATAATGCTATTGATACAAATAGGTACCAAATAGGTACAAAATGTGGCTTTCTAATATTTTGATGGTTGAGTCTTAGGCATCTTGAATGGAAAGAACTATTTTGATAAAATGTAAGAAATAACTTAGCATAACATGCATTGTTAATGAATATAATCTAATAAAGCTTTGTTTTAACGTTTAAAACTGGCCTGATGTATCAGTCTTCTAGAAAGTCTAAACACAGTAGTCTCAAATTCCCTAAATTCCCCTCTATTTCTTGACCTCCAATTTCCTCAATTCCCTTAATTCCCTAAAGGGAATCTCCTAAATCCCCCAAATCCCTATGTAGCTGTGTCTACATACATATTCAGTTGCACCCCATTCTGCCCAGAAGATTCAGGAGGACCCAGCAGGATGGGGAATCTTTCTCTTCCCTTAATCACTCTCTTGAGGCTGAAGAAGGAGCATCCTGTAAGGCTTGAGCCATGAATGGCTCTTTGTATCTTCATCATTTGGAGAACCAAGGACATCTTGAAGATTATTTTCCTCAGGAATGTGATATGGAAAGAGATTTTGAATTTTGACCTTGTTTAGAAATGTTAAGATATTCCTCCTTTTCATTGAGCAAATACACAGTGAGTTCAAATATTTAACCTGGAACATCCTCTGAGGAAATAATCCTCCCTCAAGAAAATCCACTCTCAGAATCAAAGGTGTCAAATGTGGGGTACAGTTTTGACACTTCTCCCACCTTCTTCTCTACTTCCTCACAACTAAGCTTTTTACTATTGCACTAGGAAAATAAATGAACACAAAATTATTAGAGAGAATGCTCTATGAACTTTAAATTGGAAGGGAAATTCTTGAAGCCAGCAAGTCAGAGCAACAATGTGTATCATGGTGTGTATATCACTAAAATATAAAACAGGAAATTTTTGCGAAAGCCATCTCTAACAATGATTGACTCTTTTGATAAATGGCATCTCATTTTTTAATTTTAATTTTTTTTTTTTTAAGTAACTATGCCACTCATCTGCCTAGGAGATGTCTTAGGAATTCAGACTCTTCTAGAAATATGTATGCCTTTCATATTGCTGTGACAATGGAGACAAGTAAAATTCTTCTAGGCTTGTAAGGCCAAGAACACTCATAATCATTGCTGTCCTAGGGATTTCTCCAATTGCTGGTGCAGACTGAAGCTCCCTCCGCTCCCCATCTGGGCCAGGGATCTTTCATTCCTGACTGTCTGTGAACTGGTAGGTGAGGCCCTTCTCTTGCACCTCTTGCACCTTCTTCAGCGCCTCTTGCATGGAGAAGAATTCAAGTTTTAGTTTTCTGCTTTGAGGATGGAAACTTTCAGTTCCATAATACATATTTATCAGGGATTCATTTTGGAAAAGCAGAGATATATATTTGCTTAGGATCCTACTCATGCTTTTCTCCTAAAGCGAAGGTTTGGAGAAAATAGTCTGGTGCCAATTCATCTTTCCTATTTGCCTTTCATCCTAAGATATTAAAAGCATTTTATAAGACTTGTATAGTTCAGTGCTTGCAGGCTTCTCTTCTCTTTCTGGAAGAGCCATGGGGAGTTCTGACCCAGCATCCTTTGGAGGTGCTGTGGCCTCCTGTTCCTCTCCTTGACACATCTCTCTCTGATAAATGTAGGGGTTTTTTTAGTGATCTGATATATGATGATTCTATCTGCAAGTGGGAACCTTGATTTTAGGACTATATTATAAAAAATATCCAGAATAAAAACCTGTTTCTGGTTTACAGATTTTTGAAATTAAAAAATGACACAGTGTCTGAAGACAATAAGCAAGCCACTGGCCCGTGTCCATAAGGTTTGATATAGCAACTCTGTGATGGGTCCTCTGAGTTTGATGGATCACACTTTTACTGAAGAAGATGAAAATATGTTTATGTTTGGTACATACATTTGATGAAATTATGAGACCATGTAATAATTTTTTTTTCTGACAAAGCTGTAAAGAATTCAGGTTTTATAGAATGAATATTGAGTTACTGAATGAATCATTAGTATAACATGGACATTTTCATTGGCCTAGAGCTGCATTGTTAGATGATTTACCTGCAAAAAGATAGCTGACCCATTTCATTGCTTAAGAACTTTGCTTGTACATCAGATATATTGCTTTTAGCAATTGTAATTATCAAATAGTTTACCTTTTCCTGACAAGTACCAGCATCCTACTTACAACATTTATATTAGCTTCTTTTAAAACTGCTTCTAATAATTGGCTTTAATATCTAATTTTTTCATAATTATAGTACACATTCAGAAAAGTAAAATACACAACAGTAAAATTTCTACCTTGAAAATGGTGACAATTATGAAGCAATAGGAACAAATAGAAGTGATATATATTTTTAATTTGCTCATTGAAATTGAGGGGATGAAGGTCACAAGGTTTTGGGTTGGGTTTTTTTGAGTGATAATTCAGATCAGGGCTCCAAAGGGATTGGAAGCCTCAGCCCTAAAGTATAATATTTTAAAGAATAAGAGGCAGGGGTGAGTCTCAAACTAAAAATCACAGCAAACTTTGCTATAAGAATTCCATCAACCCCATGTGTAGGTGGTGTCAAATGAAGTCATAAGAGTCCTCACTGACTTAAACAGGTTCAGGATCAAGCCCTTTGTGAATGAAGTACTCTGTTCCATATGCTGGAGATGTAACGGGAGAAAGAGACTCCTTGGTCCCAATCAATTCATAGCAGTACTGGAACTGTTTCATTTTTAATAATATGTGTTCTGGGGAATGGGATACAGACATTTCCCATCCTCTTGGAGATGACTTTTTGCTTGCACCTCCCATAATATTTCTTTCCAAATTTTCAATGGCAGAGAGCACCATTGTGGAAAGCAATTGGTGGCATACATTAGAAAAAAGAAGTCCTTTTGTTTGGCTGCTCTTCATCTTCTTGACGCTGTACTTCCGTGTATTGTCAAGGCATGGTATTCCCCCCTTCTGTTACAGCTCCTTCAGCTATGAGTCAGGATAAGGGGACCAACTACGCTACCAGCAGATTCAAATTAGGTCTCAGTTTTGTTCCTCATTGTGCTTTTTTCCCCCCTCTGACTTGTATATAACAAAAATGTTTGGTCCCAAATGCTGAGAGATACATAATAAAAGGAAAAAGACATTGTTTCTGTGCTGATGTCACTAGTAGCATGACATCAAAAGATAAATTTACAGTGGGAATGACCATAAAGACAAGAAAATTGTGCTATTTAATATAACTGTCAAATATATATCATATATTTTGTCTGTTTATTGCTTGTTCCTATATAATAAAGAGATAAAGAAACAGAACTGTTGGGATAAGGTTGTTTTATGAACTTGCTTACTAAGGTTTTCTCTGGTACTGCAGTTATAATGACAATAACTGTCACCTAACAGCAACTAATGTTGTTGGCTCCACAGTCATACACAGATATATGGTCTTGTGTTAGGGTTTCTGCTCTTTTAATATAATTTAATATTGGTTATGATCTAGGCAACAATAACACTAAGTTAATGGCCAGGCTTGTGACGAAGTTTTTCATTAGTGAATATAAAAATTTAATACTATAGTGCGTATTCATAAAAGAACATATTTTGATGTTTTAGAGGCTAAAGATCTTAGCTCTTTACATTAATATTATAGGATTTTTGTAATCCATAAACTAGGAAGATCATCTGAACATCTGTGTCAAGGGCTACCCAGTCTTCCACTGGGGTGTAAATCTTTTTGTATTTCTTAGATGTGTCCACTTGGATTCAGAATTTAGGCAGTCTACATTGCTTTCTGAAGGTGCACAGATATTTCCATTCATTAGAGGAAGAGCTTAAAAGAACTAAATTATTACTATTTTTTTTTTAAATAATGCATTAGCTCACATGAATTTTAATCATATGCTACAAGTTTATTCTGTTCTCTGTACTTTCTGGTTTATTTGACACTACTGTAGTTTTTGGTGGGATCTTGGATGTTGTCTTTGTGGATGCCTTGAAAAGCGAGCCTCAAGACTATGAATATTTTTCTCTAATGCAATGATCATCTTGCATGTTGTGAATGAATCTGTCTTCAGGCAAGAAGTAAAGTATGCACCATTAGCTGCAGAGAATTATAACTTCTACAAGAATGGGTTTGTGTAAAACTGTAGGTAGACTAAGAAAACAGAGACTTTCCGTGTCCATCTTCTTTCAGATCATCTTCTCCTCTTTCCCTGCTTTTCTAGTCATTCTAACCACAGTACATAGAACAGATTGAGCACCATGTATAGGCAAAGGCTAAAGGATCTTGCTGTCAGGCAACATTTGCAGATATATAAAGAAAAAGATGAGAAGCAAAGATATTTTATCCTTATATTCTTCATCATAAACAAACTTTCCAAAGTAGAATAGGTGCTACCTATCTTCTACAGAAGAGCATTGCCCCTCAAAGTAACAACAGCATGGATATGCTTGGAAAGAGAATTGTGCTCTGAGTCGAGATACCCCTTTGGCACTCTTCCCATCTAGAGTTCAAGATGGAAATTAAAGCTGCTTTCCTGACAGAACCAGAGTTAGTTTCTGTCTTCATGTGACAAGTCTTACTAGTGCAAAGCAGTGCAGTTTTCACCTTGTTGTGCCAGGAGGAGTGATTCTAGCACACAGAGCAAGCAATATTCCTTTCTCTGGACAGCTCATAAACTGCCTTGTTTGTAACATTATAGGGTGATGCTCATTTTCAAATAACAGCACAGACAGACAAGTGCAGTTATGTTAATGCTCATTTCTTTCTCATTTGTGTTACAAAGGAGATAAAGGCGATCCTCTAGGACCTTTCAGAGAAAAGATACATTTAAAATAATGCCTGTTCTGATGATTCCAAATTTCAGTTTGAACCACAAATGCAACAGCAGGAGTTTCTAAGTCAACAGGAAAAAAATGCAACTTGCAACAACTTTACAGAGATAGGATAAAAACCCATTCCATGAAAAAACTGAGTAAAGTCTTCTATGAGTATAATTTAGATCAATGAGGCATGACAGATCTTTGAAGACTTGCAGATAACTCTATTCTATATGAAAAATTCAGATCTGATGATAAATAGTTATTAATCTTAATTTTTATGTTAGCAACGGCAGTTTTGTAAGTCATATGTGAATGCAGCATGTTTATTTCAATGGATGATATTTTTTAATAATTGTCAAGAGCATATGGAAGATATGAAACAAGGCAAAATACAGGAGTGCCATTTTGATGCAGACCAATGATTGCTCAGTCTAGTAGCCTGTCTATTACAGTGAGCAGGACAACCTGCTTCAAAAAGATATGTGCACAGTCCTAAAGTGGATAGCACTTTAATACTCTATAGATTATTTTAGCTGATGGTCTCAGAAAGTTTGGATTATTCTTAAAGCACATTCTTTAATATTTTTCCTGATACAATTTTGGATTTTTTCAGTGTAGTGTGTGTGTGTGTGTATGCATAAGTGTGTGTATGCAATCTTTTAAACTCATTTCATCCTTGGACACCCTTTAAAGACTTTCAGCTCTGGTTTTACAGCACAAACTACACTTTCCTCTTATTCATTTACTTTTATTACTTTGCCATTTATTTTATTTTCCTGTTCCTCTGTTTTACAGAAGTTTATTAAGGGTATTTATCTTCTCTAGATTATATTCATTAGTCCTTATATCTTTGTTATACTCTTGTTTAGTCAATCTAAATCAGAACTCTTGACACAGTACTCATGGGACAACTTTGAACTTAACCATGATTTCTGTTTTCTGTATAGGAGTCAACTGTTCAGACTGCTTTTCCTAGAAGAAGGAAGTTTTGATTTTTAAGAACATGGCAGTCTTAGGTAGGCTGAGTCCTGTCATTCTAAGCATATGGTCTACCTACTGGGCTTTAGCGTATCCTGGCAGGTGCATCTTTCATTTTCCCATTGAAACTGAGCTACATGCAGTCAAGGGTACAGGAGTTACAGGAACGGAAGAAGAGCAGACAAGACAGAACTTGACCTTACATTCAGTGTTTGAGATGATCAACCAGGAATATGGAAGACCTGTACTTCTGATCTGTGATCCCATAAATATTTCTAGAGTTTTCTCCAGTTACTGCAGTGAAGGTCTAATGTAACATCCTCAGGCTCCAAAAAAAGCAGCGTCTGGGATACCACTTACCCCTTTTCTTGCCCGACAACATGGTTTACCTCCTGCCTTAGCATTCTTGGCTACATAGAACAGTCTTGGAGAGTGAGCCATCTACTGTGAGGAAGGTCCGAGTCCCCTCAGACCATGGATAGACTTCTTATACCAGTTTCACATAGGCTAAATACAAAACCTATGGACTCATAGAATGATAGAACAGCCCAGGTTGGGAGGCACCTCAATAGATAATGTGGTCCAACCTTTCATGGGAAAGGGAGCCTAGATGAGATTATCTAGATCCCTGTCCAATTGCATCTTGAGAACCTACAGTGTTGAGAAATTTACCACATCCCTGGGGAGGTTGTTCCATTGAATGATTGTTCTCACTGTAAAAAATTTCCCAGGTGGAGGACCTTGCACTTATCTTTATTCAACTTCATATAGTTCTTGCTTGCCCACTCTTTCATCCTGTCTAGGTCTCTCTGTAAGATGGCTCTCCGTTCTGACATGTCCACTTCATCATCCTGTTTAGTGTCACCTGCAAACTTGGGAGGGTGCTTTCAATCCCATTGTCCAGATCATTTATGGACAATGTGGGGCCCAATATCAATCCCTGGGAGACACCACTTGTGATAGACTGCCAGCCTAAATAAAAGCCATTGATCATCACCCTCTGAATGTGGCCTGTTAACCAATTTCCTACCCATTTTGCAGACCACTTGTCCAATCTGTATCTTGCCAGTTTGTCCAGGAGAACGCTTTGGGAAACAGTGTCAAATGCTTTTCTGAAGTCCAGGTAAACAATATCCACCACTCTTCTGATGTTGACAGAAGATGTTATTTTATTGTATAAGGTGATCAGGTTAGTCAGGCATGATTTCTCTTTGGTAAATCTGTGCTGGCTTTTCCCAATCATGAGCTTCATATGGCTGCTAATAGTTTCTAGGAGGACACATTCCATTGCGTTCCCCCCAAGGACTGAAGTAAGAGAAGAACAGACATTATACTACCACCTTTTTTTTTTTTTTTCCTTAATTTGAGTGAAATCTGCTCCATAATGTAGCTCTGCTCAAGAGAGAGTTGCCAGAACAAATTCTTGGTCAATGAACTGAAGATTCCCTACCAGTCCTTTATACATTCAATTCAGCAATAAAATCTAGACTCTGGCTAAGTTTTTCACTGGAGATCTCCAGTTTGTCTTTCTCTCTCATTCAGCTATACTGGGAACTTACATGATCGTATAGGGAGGCCCTCAAGACTAGATACCTAAAATTTAGATGGTTTTTGCAGGATCTTTGCATTTATTCATCTTTTCCTCCTCTTTTATTAAGTTTTTGTTGAGGAGACATGACCAGAACTAAATGCAGTGTTCCTGACAAAATGCTGCTATTCATCTATATTACGATGTGCTAATAGTTTGAGGACATTTTATCTTGCTTTGTGTACCATCTAATATTTCTTTCTTTAGCCAAGGTGAACACTGACTTGAAGTTTTCACTGAACAATTGATTCTCTTTCTGTATGTCTGCAGCTACATTAGAGCCCAATATGAATTATCTTGCATTTGTGAGTAATTGAAGCCCAGCTGGCAAAGTTTTCTATATTGTCATGCTGTTAAATTGTATGAGTTAAATGTGTACATGAAACACCAGAACTCTGAAACACAAAAGGTTTTTCTCTTCAGTTTCTATTTGTTTGGAAGGGGGGATGTTGTGACTCTGGACCTTCTATGTGTGAATAATGACCACAGTCTAGCTTTGGATGTATATAATCAGAGAGTGAATAAATAAATAATACTTTTTATAAACCATGAGAAATATTAACTCTTTGCCAGGGATATTCTTAAAGTGTTTCTGGTGGATGCTACATCTCATGATCCCTAATTCCACAAAGCCCTGTTCATCTTGCTGGGTTTTCATTCTACTCACATGTCTCTGTGCCCTGCTTGGCAATGGAAACACTGAGGAAATATTTTTTCTATTAAACACAAGTAAATAGTTTTAACCTTCTTTCATCTAAAGACCATCTTGCATTTGGGGCCCAACATTAACAAAACATTCTTGACCTCGCTTTACTCTAGCCTAGGGCATTTCAGCTCTTTCACCTGACACAAAATTATCAGGCTAGAAATTGTCAGATTTCTTCTTCTCAGTGTCAGGTTCCATGCATGTACATAATAAGAGGTATATTTGTGCAGCTATTCCAGCTGCAGAACTTCTGTCCTTCCCATCCTTTCTGGAAGTGTAGTGGCCAGAGAGGGACTGGGCTAGAACCAGTGCTCTCTGCCTGACCCAGTGTCTTCTGTGCAGTGGCCCTGTTCAGGTAGCCATGAAAATCAAGATTTTGAATGATGGCTCAGATGCTTTGCTTCTGCATGTGTTGTCCTTAAAAACATGGTCATCTTATTTTGAAAACCTTAGAGATTGGATGACTCTATTCAGGGAGTGCCTGGAATGTCGTTCTCATCACGAATTCCCCTGGAGTCCATTGGCACAAGGACTTCCTGAGTGAGATATTATTTCTTCTAACTGTGCAATCATTTTCTAGAAAATCATGTTATTTCTAGTGCATTAATAAATCTCAATGCTTCCCAGAAGATTTACCTCCATCAAATGAACTCTTCTTTTATTGCATATATATTAATCTCTTAGTTTTTGATAGTCTGTTGTCTTTTTTCTTTTAAAAATAAGGAAGAGATTTTGGATGACTTAATCACTCTTCTGAAGACATATTAGAGAGTTTTATGAGTTATGCTTTAAAACATATCAAAGCATTTAAGTGGTTGTGAATAAGTGTTTAAATTTGAGGTATATTGCCTTAGAAGTCATGATGATTTTAGCCTCCTCTTGGACTAGTTAGGAGAATTTTGAGTTTTCTTTGTGAATTAATGAATCTATCAATTTTCTCCTCCCTGAAGCAATAGTTGATCTTTACGGCATAACCTGTCTAGCACCTTGGAACCACTAGAGAATTCAATTGATCTTGGGAGAGAAAAAAAGTCTCCTTCCCTTATTCTAATTCCTCCCAACACTCACTTTAATTTTCACCCAAGGGCAAACCATTTTTATTTAATTCCACTTGTCTTTTCTAATAAATGGCCACGTTAACAATGTCCACTAATAGAGATGATAATTTTTCCATTTTAATCTTGAGACTTTCTTGCCAATTCATGATTCAATCAGAGATACATTTAAACAGGCCATACAGTAATTTCTTTGGAAGCCTGCTAGTTTCCTTTTACTTCAAAGCAATAAATATTTTGTATTCTATTACCAGGAATAAACAGTGAACTGCAAACACTGTAGAAGTCAAGATGAAACACACATTTTTAATGTTATAATTCCTGGTAAGAATGGTGATAGGTTTTACTTTTATTCCAAATAGTTTTAAAAGATCCTTAATACTAATAATTTGTGCTTCTCCTTCCTGGCTCTCAGTGAAAATGGATCCATATTAGCAAGTAATTCACCTCTGTAGGGGTGGATTAAAGTAGGTACTGCTGAGGCCTCTACATTTACAGTGTGTGTATTTTGGAAGTTTTGCTTTGCATAGAGTTGTCTGCCTACGTAGACTGAATGTTGTTACTGCTTATGGTGTTCAAAACTGCTTGAAGGAAAACTGTCCACAAACATTTGCCTTCTGGAGTATGGGTTGCTCAGCTAGGACGTATCCTGGAGATGATGGTCATGGCTTATATAAAACTCACATGTGGAAGCAAGTCTTATTATTGTTTCTGCTCAGTCTGTTGATTGTTGTTTATTGGTGACCTCCTCGTGCCTGCTGCTCAAACCTCCACTGTCTGAACAAAGGCTCAGTATGAGGAAAATGGTGTGTTCTTAGTCCTTTGAGGCAGCTGCTCTAGGAGGATACTCTAAGTGATCTGACTCCTGTCCTCCTGGACTTCCTTTTTCTGACAAAAAATATGACTCCTGAGAAACTTCAGTGTTGTGACAGCTTTGCCTCTGGTAAGCCACAGCTTCTGTGCCCAGAAGATCAGCTAAGCCTGGTTGGACAGCATCATGCTTGGGAAATGGAACAGCCAACAGTGGACAATGAACTTTTGGAAGCAGAGAATCACCAAGGCCCTCTGTTACCAACTGGCACCATGACTTGTCAGAAAAAATTTCAGGAGCCCATACTTGTAAACCAGATAATGACTAATGGCTTCTGGAACGTCATGACTTACCAGTCGCTAACCATTCCAGGGAGCACAAAGTTGTGACTGAGGTTTCAAAAATATCCACTGAACCCTCACTTTTGGATAATACAGGCAGCAGATGTTGAAAAGCATGTCTGGACCTTCATTCTCCGTGGGTTCTGCATTGTGGAGGCTCTTGTGGGATGCAGATTCCATCCTGATGCCTGATGGCAGGATAATGACATCTGTGCAGGAGACTGCATGCCACACTGAAGGCGTCTACTGAAGACTTCACACGCTGAACATCCAGGAGCAGACTGAGACTGTTGGTAAATGCAATGACATGTTGATAACTTCTGCAGTAAGCCAAGTCTCATGTGATGATAAGAAGTGATAGATTTCCAATACCAGACTGTGTCATCTGTCTAATCATCTCCCTGCATACACTCACTGACATTACACCTTTTGAGCAAGCATGAGTACTCCAGCTATGTGTTGCCATGTCCTCTATGTTCTTTTTGACCTTTCTTGTATCAAGTAACTCTGGTTCCCATGTCAGCAGCCTTCAGGAAAACTCATGGGCCTAGCTCTCCATGCTTACGGAAAAACATAGCTGACAAATAACAGCATTGTGTGGTTTGGGAGAAGGTGGGAAGAGGTAAAAGGGGTTTTGCTTGATCTCTGTTTTGCTGGATGGAAGAAGGGACAGAAGCATAATATTGTCTGTGTTAGCAGTTACTGTGGCTCAGGTGTAACCTTCCCTCACTGGTCACTTCATCTGGCATCTTTATCTGGGCACAAAAAGACTGCATAATCAGGATATGCACAACTTGTAAGCAAAAGCAGTTATTAATTGTTCAGTACATGCAGATGATATCTAGGATTAATGAGTTTCTAGGATTAATGTGGGCAAGAGTTTGCTTCTGCTGCTCCCTGGAACAGAGCCTTGATAATGCTGAGTTGCCATCTTCTGACTCTGCTCTTTTCCTTTCAGTATTTGTATGTTTCCACATTGCAGCTTCTCTTTCCAAATCCTGGCTCTCCTGATGATCCTTGTCTTGACTATCTTAGCTTTGTCTGCAGTTTTACTTGTCTTGTGTTGCCTGGTTATACTCTACAGACTTTCTCAAAGCTTAGAAATTTCTTCAGAGAGCTCGGCTGTGGTTATGCCCAAGGAAAAACTCCCTGTTCTCTTCCACAGTAAGACAGGAACTCCTGTCCCCTTTATCTCCATCTCCATTCCCCCTCCTCAACCCCAGTTTTCTTTCTTTTCATCAAAGGCAAAAAATCCAAGTGAAAGGACCAATTTCAGCTAAAAAAAAAGTCTGCAAAAGCATTCAAACAACAAAACTTCTTTCCTGGAGATGACCAATATTTCTCATCACCTGTAGGGACATGAAAAAGGTTGGAATTTGAGCTAGTAGTATTGAGGGAAGGGTGAGTGCCGGTATGACACAAATCTCATACACACCCTTCTATGCCAGCTCATTGTACCAGTGATGACCAAAGTTGCAAATTTCATCTAACTAGAGGGGTTGGATGGTTCTTAACACAGTCAACTCACCTGTTCTTTGCTGATTTGTTCGCAATTCAATGTTATAACTAAATTTACTATATATGGCATCTCTTATTTAGGATGGATATGGGACCTTTTTTCTCTTTGTTATCACTGAAGTCTTTTTTACTGAGCAACAATTTTCTGTTCCTTTAATGAACAATAAAAGACCACTTGATCTTTTTACTTCTGGCTGTGTTATCTTTCCGTGACTGCAGTTTGAAACTCACTTTCATATTCTTTTGTCTGTGCTTTTGGGACCTTCTTTAGCAATCACCTATTTTTCTTCCACAGACTTCAAGCTATGGTTTCCTCATACCACACACCCTTGTTTGAGGGTTATTAATACTTCATGCTCTGAATACAGTGATGAGTTAGAAGGTCCACGTGCATATAGATAGTGCTTTGGTAACCACTTGCTACCAATATTTCCATTTATGACAAAATTACTAGTACGTTATTAAAATTCCCCCATAAGAGTATACTTCTAATGAGGATAAACTAGTGAAGTGTCATTTGCCAATCCTGCTATGAATCTACATGATTTAGATGTCAGCTGAGGTGCTTCTTGAGTGCTAGAAACAGAAAAACTTTGGGTACCTGAGAAACTTTCATTCTGGAAACAGATTAGGAAGTATATGTTGGGGAGGACATTGAGGTTGAAGTTTCTGTATTTAAACGCTCCATCCTTTCCTATGTCCCTTTCTGGATCTCATTCCAGAAATATAGAAAAGCTACTGATAATCAAACCACTAAATTGATCTCTCCTGATATGTAGTTCTCTTCCTTAATAAGTGGCATATGTTCCTTCCTCACTAGAAGTATGGGAATACACAATGTGAGCACAAGCTCTTAACAGCAGGATAAGAGATACCAGACAGCATCCTTCCACCCTCACACATTTCTCTAAGGCTGGCTGTTTGTCTTTACATACAGTGATAAAAAGTGGGGTGTGATTACAAGGTGAGTGTTGGTCATGTTATAGCTGTATTCAGCAGAAGTTGCAAGTCTATAGCTGCTGTGTAGGCAACAGCTCTGCAAAAGGAAAGGCTTCTACATATTGGGTAAGATTTCCCAGATCCTGCTGAGCTCAGGGAAAAAAAAAAAAGAAAGAAAAAGAAAAAAAGAAAAAAGAAGAAAAAAGAAAAAAAAAGAAAAAAAAAGAAAAAAAAAAGAAAAAAAAAAAGAAAAAAGGAAGCTGTGAGTCAGAGTTGCAGTGTACCAGAGACAGTACAGCAGTGATTAGGGGCATATTGCTGCCACTAAGACTGCTGTGTTTGGAGACAGCATGGTGGTTGCAGGGCCTTATCTAGGGAAGCAGCTTTTGCTGAATTTCTGAAGGCATCTCCAGCCACTTTCCCCAGAAGTAGCTGTTTGCCTAGATAAAAGTAAATCATGGCAAGACAGCAAATCACTACACTGTTAGCAGGGCCTATCCATGAAAATCTTAGATACACATCTGTGGTGGGTTGACCCTGGCTGGAGGCCAGGTGCCCACCAGAGCCGCTCTCTCACTCCCCTCATTCACTAAACAGGGGAGAAAAGGCATAACGAAATGCTTGTAGGTTGAGATAAGGACAGGGAGAGATCACTCACTAATTATTGTCATGAGCAAAACAGACCGAACTGAGAGAGGGAATTCATCTATTACTAGGCAAAACAGAGTAGAGGAATGAGAAAATAAAATCAACTCTTAAAACACTTCCCCCCAACCCTCCCATCTTCTCGGGCTCAACTTCACTCCCGGCTTCAACCTTCCCCCCCTCAGCGGCACAGGGGGACGGGGAGTGGGGGTTACGGTCAGTTCATCACACGGTGTTTCTGCCGCTTCTTCATCCTCAGGGGGAGGACTCCTCTCATCGTTCCCCTGCTCCAGCATGGAGTCCCTCTCACGGGGTGCAGACCTTCAGGAGCAAACTGCTCCAGCATGGGTCCCCCACGGGGTCACAAGTCCTGCCAGCAAACCTGCCCTGGCGTGGGCTCCCCTCTGCACGGGTCCACCGGTCCGGCCTGGAACTTGCTCCAGCGTGGGCTTCCCACAGGGTCACAGCCTCCTTCAGGTGCCTCCACCTGCTCCGGCGTGGGGTCCTCCACGGGCTGCAGGTGGAATCTCTACACCCGCTCATCCTTCCTCCATGGGCTGCAGGGGGACAGCCTGCTTCACCATGGCCTTCACCACGGGCTGCAGGGGGATCTCTGCTCCGGCTCCTGGAGCACCTCCTGCCCCTCCTTCTGCACTGACCTTGGTGTCTGCAGAGTTTCTTACCTCTTCTCACTCCTCTCTCCGGCTGCAAAAGCTCTCTCTCTCTAAGTGTTTTTCTTCTTCTTAAATATGTTATCACAGAGGCGCTGATTGGCTTGGCCTTGGCCAGCGGCGGGCCCGTCTTAGAGCCGGCTGGCATTGGCTCTATCAGACACAGGGGGAGCTTCTAGCAGCTTCTCACAGAAGCCACCCCTGTAGCCCCCCGCCGCTACCAAAACCTTGCCACGCAAAGCCAACACAACATCTCTACGAAGCATCTTTTCCTTTTCCACTCTGTGGGATGCAAATGGTTCAGTTTCTCTTTCACTCCATGACTTATGTGTTCTCTCTGTTGTGCATCCATTCTTTCCTGACCCCTGCTCTGTATTTACAGGCTTCTGGTGGAAAACAATGTGAACAACTGCGAGACATGTTAACAGAATTTAATGCAGATGTATGATTACTGCAGGTGCACTCCATGCTTTTGGAGGAAAAAAACTGTGCAAGAGTCTTGCCAGCTCCTGAATGTGCAGCTGCAGAAGGCAGCACAGACCGCTTCTGTTTCCTATCCGTATGAAGCATCCCTTTAACAGAATGGCCGCCTTAAAAAATAAATGTGACCGAATCAACAGTGTCTCAAAATATCAAACTTTCAGAAAAGCCAGACATGATAGGGTTAGAGACAGACAGCAAGACATCATCTGCTTATAAAGCTATTCCAAATCTCCCTTCTACTCATGATCCCTTCACAAACTGCAGGATATGTTCTCAAGCCTGCCAGCACCTCTCTTCCCAGGTATTAATGAACATGAGATAGAGGATCCATATCCCATTCTGCTTTGTACTGGAAAACAAACACGTTCGGAACTAAACTCATTGACCTATTCTTTGTGATAATAGTGATTTGCAATAGTGAAACTACTTATTATATTTTAAGGTGTAGCTTTCTTTTCTGATGTGGTAAAAAGTATTGCAGTACTGCTAGACTGAGACCCAAACCAACCTTTTCCGAGTTAATAGGCAATAGTTTCTTAGTAATTTCTTTTCTGTAGGTAAGAAAAGACTTTTCAAAAACCATATTGCAATTGTCATGACCTATCATCCTCTCTTATTTAGATATATTCCCAATGTTATCCTCTTATTCTCTAATTTTTTTGACCAATTTATAGCCTCTACCTAACCACAAAGTTGTTCTCATTAAAAAAAAAAAAAAGATGCTTATACTTAGGTGAGAATTCTACCAATATTTATGGGGGGTAAGATTGTTTTTTTGGTATGTATTTTGGAACTTTTCGGCTCAAGTATTGCTTTGTGGTTTACTATTATTGTGGATAGATAGATAGATAGATACATAGATGGAATTAAGTATATAGTTATATACTGCATAAAGAACAAAAGTTTTTCAAAACAAGGACAGAAAGTGAACAGAGAACCATTTGAGAAGTCTGAGTCATTTGAGAGGGCTGAATTAAAAAAAAAAAGACTACATGGGACATTATTCAGTCATTTCTTCTAGACATCCTATAACACAAAAAAGACTTATTCAACAAGACCAGAATGAATAAAAAGCAGATATGTCTCTAATAGAAAAATGAGGAAAAACCAAACATGTAAAGATGTTTTTGAGTCTTTTATACTGACAATCTATTTAATGTTGAATTGCTAGTAGAATAAATCCTTTAGAAAACTCCTGCAGAGTCTTCCTAAGTTACAGTACTGACTAGAGGTCCCTAATTTGAATATTTGTGTGTGAATGACACAAAATGGCAAAAGTTAGGAAAACCATTCAGCAATCCTTGCTTTGTAATGAAAAGAAAGGACAGATATTGGAAAGCCAGGAAGCATGCTGCTTCATTGCACACAGAGGCTAAAACATAACAGGATACGTGTCCTTTGTGTGAAATTGTATATTTGATTAGTGGAAACTCTGTTTTTCACTTTCTATCTATTTTAGCCCTCAGAACACTCTTAGAATTCATACCCATTCTTAAGCAGTACCCATCCAGTCAATGGATTCACCTATCCCTATAGAGAACTCATCTACATTTCATATTCCTTCAGTTTAATTTGTTGAGTTCATATATTTTACATAGAAAATAATTAATTTAGAAATTAGCTAAAACAGAGTTTATATGGAAAAGACTGAAAAAGACTGAAATCTCTATGGCCTGTCTGGAGATCACATTCAGATCTAGGCTCTGTACAGTCTCTGAGAGTTTAGAACTATATTTTAGTACTCTTTTCTGCTGTCTAGCTGTCCATCAGCTTTGCTGTAATGATGACAACAAACAGTCTTTCCACTCTATATACTGTTTTCTGGGAACCTATGAAAGTTTCTGTGCTAAAATTTGGGTACTTTCAGGATAAGAATAACTTCAAGAGAAGATACAGCTTCTTGCCCAAACTACCATTCTTTTCTGACGAGGCATCTTTCCATGTAGACATCCAAGCAGGGACCTGAAGATGCTGTGTAGTTGTCCTTGTGGCTGTACCATTTTGTGTCTAGGGGAGTATCTTCTGGCTTAGTAGGGTTGTCTTTACCTTACTCAGTACTTCCCCTTTAAAAACTGTACGTTACATTTGCTAAGCATGTCCGGGTGCTCCTGGATGTTTGTTAGGTGCTGAAACAAGGAGGGTGCTATCAGCCCAGGAGTTTGTCTGGGTTGTCACAAGGGCCAGGCTGGAATCTCTTCTTTGTAAGGATTTGCACATGTAGAACTTCAAACTTAAGTCCATTTTGAATATTCCCTTCAACTGCGTAAGTACTTCTGGATTACAGTAATACAGTGTAGCAGCACTGTATAGAGCAGATGCATATAGTTATCGAAACATAATACAGTTCCATACAGCTGAGCTGAGAAAGACCACTTGCAGAAGCTTTAACAGCTTCTTATTTCTTTATGCAATCACAGATAAGAATCTACTCCGTGAAGGTGACTCAAAAAATAAAATAATAATAAAAAATAATCTTGCAGTTGCTAGGCTTTCTAGCAGTTGCTAGGAGATAGGTGGCAGTGGTTTGTGATTTTGGAAAATTAGGTCCAACATTAGGGGAACAAGGGTTGATTTTCAAACTACCAGCAGGTTTGTTGTCCAGGTGCTGTATGAGCTAATATACTTCCCCAACGAAGTATTTATACACTTATATAATGACCATATTAAAACAAACTTAAATATTCTTGAGCTTTTGGTGCTTTTGATATTTTAAAAAGTTTTACTTTTCTTTTTTTTTACAGCCTAGGCTTTTAGGAATATCAGAAACAGAAACAGCAGGAGGACCTAGAAGCATTAGAAATAGTGTATTTGACATTTCAGTTCAAGCAAGCCAGAAAGGCTTTTACATCATGTTGTATGCCTTTTCTCTTTGGAACATCTTTACCTTTAATTTCCTCTTCATTCCCCTGAGTTTTTCATTATCTCTCCAGTATGAAACATTAGACCACCACACTACATAATAGAAATGAAATATTTAAGGGATACTGAATACTGTGGTCTCACCACAGATCAGAAAAAAAAGATATGTCATAACTCTGTCTATAATTGTGACACATGTAAGTTTAACATCTTTGAAATTCACACTTCTATTTGTATGATGGTTGAGAGTAGCAGCACCATACTGAGTTCTAAATTAAATGTGTAGGATTAATGACTTGCTCAAGACTTGGTGAGAGTTTTCTATTACTCTGACTGGAATTTCAATTTATCTAAATGTGTTTCTGCCTTCTTGGGGAAAAATATTAAATGGGTCAAAAGGGCTTCTGAGGTGCACTTTGAACTGCAATGATCTAATTCCATTAATATATTGGATTTCTATGGCTTTCAGAACCTTTATCAAATTCCATTTATTCCCATGAACATCAGATCTGGTGATGTGTCCATAATGCAATTGACTAAAGAACACTGAGCATCAATTAAACATTTTTTTAATTGATTTAATACTTCAATTACAGATTTTGAGAATACTGAATTTATTTATTTATTTTGGTGGCAAAATAAGTTGAAAAAGAATAGAAATGAATGCTAAATACATGAACTCTAGGGGAGTTATGCAGAACTGGAGAAGAGAGATAAATGACATGAAGAGTCATGAAAGTACGAACACTATCTGAAATCAGAGAGCTGCTTGCATGTGCTTTTAGACAGTTTGGTTGACTTACACATATTTTATGCTAATGGAGAAAGGAGAAAAGAAAAACCAAAGAGAACATAATATGAATTTGTATCAGCCCATAGCAGACTGGTTTGATCAACTTGCAATTATGTTTTAATTTACTTCATGAAGGCTGTGGATTTGTATTCCTGACATTGGCCAAAATTTCTTCTGTCATAATGTGGAACAGAAAACACTTTGGGGTCTTCCATACATTGTCCTGCCTTATGAGAAAGGGGTTTGAGCTCTGGTTTTCCATCTGAAGACTTGGCACTGTGCAACTGAAGGAAGGTGAATCCCCTACACTTCTGAGGATCTCTGACTATTGAATGATAGGATTTTTTTAAAGAAATCAGTATTACAGGAACTCAGAACTCTGGAGTCTAGGATGCTGAAAATTTGTTATCAACCCTGAAATCACTCATAATGCTGGAGTTTATTACACTGTAATCAATCATTTAAGAGATGCAGAGAAAGAAAATAATAGTACTAATAACTCTATTTGAGTCTGACTTTAAGGTAATATTAGTGTCTTATTCAACTATTAACTAAAAAAAGGCTCTGTGACCCCCTGGACAGTTCCTGTTTCTCCCAAAGCTGGGATCCAGTTTTCACCTCAAGATTCTTCCCTGCATGTTGCTTTTCATGAAAGGGACCTGAATTTGGATGAAATAAGCTTTCTTATATTTCCATTCTCACTTGTGTTTCTTCTGACTGTAACTTCGGTCCTAGGTACCCCACTGTGATGTCTCCTTTACTCAGAGTATCAGCTGGGTCTCCTTTCTCATGGGCAGCTTCTGCCACCACCACAATCCCTGTCACATGCAGCACATTTTCTAGTGCAGCCTCATAGTACCAAACCCAGATAAGCTCATGAAACAGCTTGCTTCTCCAAAAGTTAATTTGTACAACATAGATATATTGTCTCCCATAATCCAGTAACTGAGGGAGACTTACGCTGCCCTAATTTTACATATGATCATACACATAGTTTCTGGTACATCTACGTACATGGAACTAAACTAACTTACTAGTGAGAGTAAAGAATGCAGCTCATTGCTGGATCCTGATAGGGACTGGGTGTGATGGCATGTATACCATTTCTGGGAACAAAGTGTTCAAATTAGGGGAACCCTAGGTGTGACTTGCTGGATTTGCAGTCTCTTCAGCTCCACGTCCTGTCTTTATCTAGCCACCTTCACTCTGCAGTCTGCTTTTCTTAGGCATACGTGCAGACCACAGAGTCCTTTAAATACTAAACACACTACAAATATATGTAAAAGATAATGTAAATTACACTTGTGATAATAAATTACAGCTATGTCCATGACGATGAAGGCAAACAAAAGTAGTGTATAAATGGCTCTTTTGGAGAATGAAGTCACATACTAGGAGTATTTTTACTTCCTAAATGATCCATAGACATTGTTCATTGAAACAGAACAGCTGTAACTAGTTAACCTCAATGAGATTTTTACTGAATTGAAAGTCATGGCATTTCTTCTAGGTGGGCAGATACATTTGAGTTTCTTTGAATGTATTTTGTCCCAAATAATTTTACAGAGTTTAGTGCATCAGTACGATTAATTAAAATGATAAAATGCTCCTAAGATGCATTCTGTTATTTTTTTTTTCAAATCTTTAATTTTCCACATTGAATGTATGTGAAATCATAGCTCTCTAATCTGATTTCCAGCACTTGCTTATTTCCTTTGTTGTTTTTGTGCTTTTGATTCTTGTGCACAGCAGTTACCTTTTTCCTCCTCGTTTGGCAGTGTCAGAACAGAGATTACAAAATGAAACTTAAAAATTCAGAGCTGAAGCATAAGACTAAGGAGTAAGGCCAAATATTTACAAATTAGGAAATCCAGACAAGATTTTTTTTTTACAAATTCAAAATGGTTATTCCCTAATTTAAAATTTTAGACTGATTTAAGGAGAGAAATCTCATCTAGTCCAACCTCCCCTGCAATAAGCAGAGGCATCTTCAACTAGATCAGGTTGCTCAGAGCCCCACCCAACCTGACCTTGAATGTTTCCAGGGGTGGGGCATCTACCACCTCTCTGGGCAACCTGCTCTAGTGTTTCACCACCCTCATTGTAAAAAAAATTCTTCCTTGTGTCTATTCTGAATCTACCCTCATATGTTGGGCAAAACTTCGTCCTGTTACCAGTGCTCTGACGTGAAATACAACTTTCATTTTTACAGTCTGTTTTCATAGAGCATATCCTAACTGGAATGAAATCTCTTATCCAGATCCTCAAACATCAGTGAAGTGAATGAGGTGCATTGATTTATTCTGTTGGCAAGAAAAAGCTCTGTGCTGCATTATCAATCCCCTGAAGTACCCAGTAACTTTGTCTATTTGAACCACAATATCTAGCCCCAGTATTTTGCACTGGAGTGTGTATTTGTAAAAAGGAGCATTCAGAGTTTCCTCATCTACTGAGTTGGTGGGTCATGTGACATAATCATTTAAAATGCTTTGCTCCTGTATTTAAATATTACTACTTTAGGAGGTTAATTCAGGAAACATTACATAGATTATTCACATACACAAAAAGCATTTAAACTTTCACCAGCAGGAACAATCAAGTATAATTTGATTGAGGTTATTTATGCTTCAATAAAAACCTTTACAAGATGGTTGATAGTTGCTTTGCCTTCCTAGCCAAAGGTATTACAATTGAGAAAGAATTTTTCTCTATTGCCATTATGAGCAAATTGTAATGCTTGCCAAATTTGCAGAACACATCTATGGAACATTATTCAGTATAACACTTAATACTAACATGTAATGAACCACATTTGCATTTTTTTCATTAGCTACCGTTCCCGTATTTCTTCAGTGATATCTTAATTATTCTTGGAGGATAATGTCTACTTCTGTATAAACTCCAATGTGAGTTCATAGTTGGAGTGTTTTTTAAAGAAACTTGTATTTCTACATGTGTTTTTGGAATTGCTCCCAGCCAGTTTCACTAGTTCTGTAGTTTTAAGGGAAGATATAGTTGGAAGATTTTAAATGCTTGACTGCATATTTTCTTACCTGTTGTTAGAAATTAGATTAGAACTAAAACCTGAAACCAAGTACAGGCAAAACTTAGTAGCTGTTTAAAACTGAAGCTCAGGATATGGCTCAGTTCCTTTAGTCTTGTTTGTTCTCATATATTGTATGAAATTATCCATATGCCTATCAATTTCATAGGGCACTTCCTAATCAAGCATCATCCAACTCCTCCTGCTTCTGAGCTCATCCTCCAAGATTGTTCAGTCTCTCATTTGTGACTCAGGAGGAGGCAAGGACTAACAAAGTTCTCACCAAATGCTTAAGAAGCGATGAGTCTATCACCTTTGGTCTACCTAATTCGCCCATTCTGGTGTGGTAAGCACTTTTCCTGCAAATATTCAACTTGTTCTGGATGTTTTTTCCTTTCTTTTTAGCAGGGAGGGGTGGGGGGCAGTGGACTGACTAAATGTTAGTCCTTTGTTCCTCCTCATGACTCAAGGTTGTATTTTCCTCAGCCTATAAATAATTTCAGTTTCCTGATCTGGCAGACAGGTGATGTTTCCCTCCTTACAGGACCATTCACCTTTGGTTTTCTTTGAAGCATATTGTAGAATAAGGAGATAGTTTTTCTGTGCTTACAACCCTTTGGCGAGGACGAGATGCTGTTTGCAGTTCCAGCGTACTTGGACCGGTGTTGTTAGCCTAGTCTGAGCAGACTGCAATTTGCTGGCATCTGGGAAAACAGTCTAGGGAAGTACCACTTGTACTGTGCATGCCCTGTTTTGACATGGTTTCTGAGGCATTTGCTACTCTCTACTGTCAGATACAAGATACTGGTTCAGGTGGGCGTGTGGTCTCACATGGTGCCCTTGATCTTTTGCGGTTCCAACAGGATGAGTCAGGGATTTGTCAGTAAAATACGGCATTAGGTTGATATACCTTTAGATTGCTGTTTAGCCTTTATCTGGAGGGAAGGAAAAAAAGCCCTTTCTAAAAGACTTTCTGGTGATGTGATTGGAGGTAGGAGAGTCCACCTGAGAACTCCTTTTTCTCCACAGTGATGCAAGGAGGAGGGAGTTGGAAACACAAGCAGAGAAAGTGTTTTGTGCAGGTCTTTGTATGTCTTAACCAGAAGATGAGGCTCCTCAAACACTCGCACTTCTTCCCTGTCTGTGAACAGTCTTTTGAAGCAGTCTCTCTTCTCTCCTACTTTGGGTCCTATCACTTGCTCTATCTCTGTGTCTTGCTTTACCTTAAACATGGGATTTTAAGTGGATAAAGCTGCTTCTTTAATACTTTTGGTTCTCTGCCTGGAGGATCAACTTGAACTATCTGAGATGAATCTTTAAGAAGGGGTATTTTACCTCCCCTAGCCATAAAGAAATTAAGCTCCTAGAACAGGTTTTCTTCAGTCACAGCGAGAAGAAGCTTCTTCTCCTATACAGTTTCTCTTCTGCAATGAGAAGTAAAAAAAAAAAAAAGGCTTCTAAAGTGAAAAGAAGCAAAGATAAGCACATGTCCAATCAAATCTCAGAAATATCTGAGGGAATCATCAAGGTATTCCCCTCCTCAAAAGACAGCTGCAGATCTCTAGACTAGTGCTGGGTTGTGTATTCAGATGATAAGATTAGGAATCTGTATCTTTCTCCTGAATATATCCTATAAACAGGCTGTGAAGCCTCCAGGGTATTTCGGAAACGTTGAGCATAGAATTTTGTGAATGACCACACAAGGCCGAGAATATGAAAAGGCATTCTAGAGTTCATATATGTATTTGGTATAGGAAAGATTCTTGCTCAGGATAGCTGCATTATTTATTTTTTTTTTATTCTTTTTCCTGGAATATATCTTTTCCCCAAACAGGATATCAAATATATGTAAAAAGAAATGAAACAAGCTAATCTAAAGGTGCTATGTCAGCATACAAGAAAGAATTGCTAAACTTTGCTAACAGGCAAACCCTCAAAAAAATGCAAAGCAGAGAGTCTAACAACCCATGTCGCTTAAATATCCAGAACTGCTCAAGGTTTATGTAAAGACTCTTCAAGGCTAGTCTGAGAAGTGGAATCGGATTCATAGACATAAGTGTATCCTAAGGTTAACATCCTTAAGGTGATTTGATCTAAAAGGCCTATTTCACTGCATGCACATACAGGGAATCTAAAAAGCCTGCACAGAACAGACGTGTATTTTTGGTCAGATGAATCCCAACAGTGGTGGTCATGTACGCCTTTGGTACCACAGCAGGATATCCAGAACACAGTGTCTTTTCCCCACTGTCTCTTGTTCCAGGGAGCCTTCCAGGAGGATCATATTCTCTTCATCTCAGATACTGAGATGAAGACAAACACCCAAGTTGTTTTGTTTTTCTGCAGAAATCCTCCTATGGCTAGGTGCTACATGATTGCTTCTTATGGAAATAAATTCTGATTCCACAGAAACCACGCCACAGCAGATTATTCTGGCTTTCTTCCTACAGCTCTGCAGTGTTGTGATATAAACTATACACCATTTCTCAAACCGTTGGGTTCAATGATTATCTTAATAAACAGACAGGTATTTCAAATAAACTTTGAGTTTCATCATTGAATTGTATCCTATTTTGATCAAGGTTACAAGGAAATTTAAACAAATAAAAGTAACAGTTGTGCAATGATGCAATGACTAAATCTGAAATTGGCTTATCTAAATCTATGAAGGGCACTGAATCTTATTTGACATGAGTAATTTCAAAGCCACATTAACACAGATAACAAGAAACCAACTAGTCATGACAAGAATACAGCTCAAAACTTAGCTCACTTTCAACTTTACTATATTCTACTTTTAGTTTAATTCAAGGAAACATGCTCTAGATTCTGTAGAAGTATGTCCTTTTGTACAGTAAAATTTGCTTTCCAATTAGCATTTATAATTTACTTCTAATTGGCTTTGGTAAACAAGTAATGATAAAATAACTGTAGGATTCCTGTCAGGTCGAGGTGATATGCTTTAGTCCCAGCATAAGAAGCATAGTGGAGATATAAACTTAGAAATTTCTTGTCCAAGTTGACAGGTTAAAAATAAAGTAGATAAGATTTTGTATTATAAGGTAATATCACAGCATGAGCTAAGATTTTCAAGTTTGTACTCAAGGATGAAAAGATAGAAGATGACATGTAACTAAGGAACCTGCTCATACCTGAGTGTAATTGCAGTTGGAACAAGATAAGCTATCACAGAAACAGGTGCTTTGCTGGTATTCCATGATTTGTATAACTTGTGAAATATTACACTGAAATCTCATTTCTTTCACGATTTTTCACTGATTATGCTTTTGAATACTTACCAGAGAGCAAGTCAGACTGTGACAGTGACTGGCTTCCTTCTACTTTGATTTCTATCTTGTTTTCTTTACAGGCCAGTAATTTGGATCCAAGCAATGTGAAAACATCTTTGCTGCCATTAGTTAGATAAACATCTCTACTTGCTTGCTAACAAGCACCAGCCAGAGTTTAACCCACCAAGAGCTACCTGGTATTATGCTGCTGTCCAGTTTGTTTGCATGCTGTCCCTATAGGCTGATGAGATTTGGTGGCCCCAAGAACTAACATAAAAGATCAGTTTCTATGTAGTGAGATGCATTAATATGAAGAAAACACCAAGGTGCTTTGAAAATGATATGCACAATATGAACATTGCTCTCAGTGCTACAGTCAGAAACATACCACCATGGATTTAAATCTCAACACCTAACGATAGCTATATGGGTTAAATGTCAGATACGAAAAAGATATGTTGACACCTGTTTGAACTCTTTCCCTTGCTTTCTTTTCAGGTAATATCACTTCACCTCAAACAGTAAAGAAAAATTATCTTCCCCTCATGTAGTATCTCAGAGCAGCAATATGACTAAAATGCTGTAGCAAATTATGTCTTTATTTCAGTGTGAACTGCATGAAGTTCAACAAGGCCAAGTGCAAGGTCCTGCACATGGGTTGGCACAATCCCAAGCATGATTATAGGCTGGGCAAGGAATGGACTGAAAGCAGCCCCGAGGAGAAAGGACTTGGGGGTATTGATTGATGAGAAGCTCAACATGAGCCAGCAGTGTGCACCTGCAGCCCAGAAAGCCAACCGTGTCTTGGGCTGCATCAAAAGAGGCGTGACCAGCAGGTCGAGGGAGGTGATCCTGCCCCTCTACTCCGTTCTTGTCAGACCCCACCTGGAGTACTGCATCCAGCTCTGGGGGCCCCAGTACAGGAGAGACATGGAGCTGTTGGAGAGAGTCCAGAGGAGGGCCACAAAGATGATCAGAGGGCTGGAGCACCTCTCCTATGAGGACAGGCTGAGGGAGTTGGGGTTGTTCAGCCTGGAGAAGAGAAGGCTCCAGGGAGATCTAACTGCGGCTTACCAGTACCTGAAGGGGCCTACAGGAAAGATGATGAGGGACTGTTTATCAGGGAGTGTAGTGACAGGACAAGGGGTAATGGGTTTAAGCTGAAGGCGGGTCGATTTAGATTAGATGTTAGAAAGAAATTCTTTACTGTTAGAGCGGTGAGACACTGGAACAGGTTGCCCAGAGAGGTTGTGGAGGCCCCCTCCCTGGAAGTGTTTAAGACCAGGTTGGATGAGGCTTTGGGCAACGTGGTCTAGTGGAGGGTGTCCCTGCCCATGGCAGGGGGGTTGGAACTAGATGATCTTTGAGGTCCCTTCCAACCCAAGCCATTCTATGATTCAGGACTTATGAAGCCTTCAGTGTTATAATGCCAATTTGTAGTGCATAAGTACCATCCAGCCTTGGTGTTTTGGATATTTAAACTAAATCTCCATGTTTTGGTGTACTAAAAATCTAAGCTGAGCTCATTGGTTCAACCCCAAAGAACATGCAGCAGAGGATCTGAACTCTGGCAGCTGTATGAGCATGTAATAGGATCCACTGCCATGGCGCAACCAGGATTACTTCATGTTGCACAACAGACACATCATCCTCTTGTGTCTGGATTGCACAATGTCCTTGTTTCAGCAGAGATAGAGTTAATTTTCTTTCCAGTAACTGGTATAGTGCTGTGTTTTGGATTTAGTATGAGAGGAATGTCAATAACACACTGATGTTTTCAGTTGTTGCTAGGTAGCTGCAGTGTCTACACTAAGTCAAGGACTTTTCAGTTTCCTACACCCTGCCAGACACCCAAGAAGCTGAGAGAGCACAGCCAGGACAGCTGGCCCAGACTATCCAAAGGGATATTCCCTACCATAGAATGTCACACTCCATCTATAACTGGGGAACCTAGCCAGGAGGCAAAAATCACTGCCCAGAAACAAACAGACTGGGCATCAGGTGGTTGTTGGCTTTTTTCCTTTCTACATGTGGTGAGCAATTGCATTTATGCATCACTTTGTTTATTATTATTTTCCTTTGTTATCCTATTAAACTGTCTTTCTGTCAACCCATGAGGTTTTTTTCCCATTCTCCTCCCTATCCCCTTTTGGGGGTGGGGGTGAGCAAGCAGCTACATGGTGCTTAGTTACTAGTTGGGATTAAATCATGACACATAGCTAGGAAATAAGTAGTATAAGTTCTAGTTCAAGTTATTAATTCATAAAATAAAAGCCTTTTGAACTGTTATCACATCATTTTCAGCCTTGGACAAGTTATTTTTTCCACAGTAGGAAGCCAACATGCTTGTTTCCTATGGAAGATCTCCATTAAAAAAAAATAAAGCTTCACAGCAGATGCAGCTAAGAGATAACAAAATAAAAGCAAGTATTAATTAAATGAGAGCAGGGGTGGACAGAAGCTGCAACATTCAGGTAGACTTTTCCTGGTGTTTGAGAGATGGTATACCACTTGACTAAAATTTTGGATTTTAATCTATTTTCATTTCAAGCTCACTGACAAAAACCACTACAGCTCTGGACTGTTTAAGTGAGCTAGGAAATAGAAGAGAAAATATTTAAAGGTAACTTAGAGGTAATAAGAGTGCCATTTTCAAATCTGGAGCTGCCAATATAAAAGAGATTTAGCATATTTCTTTTCATAGCTGTGTCTTTTCCCACTAGACAGGGTAAATCAGCTACTCAACAGCTTATTCACATTTGAGTGTTAGCTATTATGAATATATCTTTATTTACTTAGGCTGAAAATATCTGTTCACAAGTGTTATCAGTCACTCAAAGCACTAACTTACAGCACAATAATGTAGATTAGGATAAAGAGGCAGTTCAGAAAAAAAAGAAATACTAAAAATATTAGGGTTAGGTAAAATGAACCTACTGAGTGCTTTTTGTTTCTTTCATTCTTCACCCTGTGCTTCCTTGCAGGCAGACACACAGTCCAACTTTTGAACTAGCACATTCAATGGTTTGTTCTGTCTTTGTGTGGTGGTTTGGCCCCAGGCAGCAGATAAGTACCCACACAGCTACTTACTCATGCTCTCCCACCTGCAGCAGGACAACAGAAAAAAAAAATCATGGATTAAAATAAAAATAGTTTAATAGGTGAAGGAAAGGTGGGGGAAGAGAGGAAAAATTACTCACCCCCACCTCAGACAATCAGCCTCCAAACAATAGTTACTTGAGATGCCACTACCACCATCCTCTATCTCCCTTTTTAACACTGAGTATGACATTGCATGGTATGGAACACCCCCCTGGCCAATTTGGATCAGCTGTCTTAGCTGCATCCCCTCCCAGCCTACTAATGGCTTCACAGGTGTACTTCCTCAGTCAAACTCTCCATCTGATGCTGTTTTATCCACAAGAAGAAATTCAGCTTCAACCCAGCTAGACCCAGTATGCTCTAGTATAAGTCTAAAGGGTCTGTATATGGCTTTAACATCCTTTAATTACTGGCATTGCTGGCATTCCAGAAAAAGCTATGAGCACATGATGGATACAGCTTATCTGACCAAAGGAAGCTATCCTTGCTGTAGCTACATATAACTGCCTTTACAGGCAAATCATTGGCATCAGCTGGAAGAGGTGCCTTGAGAACACAATTCAGCTGGCTGGCTTTAGGGACTTCATCCATCTGCTTAAATAGAAGCAGTTCATACCATCTGAGCCTGGAAAGAGAGGCCTCTAAGGTGTATGAGGTCTGAACAATAGACTGTTAGTGGAGTCTATTGAAATCTGCAGCAGCTGTAACTTAAATGGGAGCCTGATATAACTATCCCCTGCTGTCCTGGTTTTGGCTGAGACAGAGTTAATTTTCTTTCTAGTAGCTGGTATAGTGGTCTGTTTTGGATTTAGTATGAGAATAATCTTGATAACACTCTGATGTTTCTAGTTGTTGCTGGGTAGTCATGGTGTCTATGCTAAGTCAAGGATTTTTCAGCTTCCCATGCCCTGCCAGGTGTACAAGAACCTGGAGAGCACAGCCAGGACAGCTGGCCCAGGCTGGTCAAAGGGATATTCCATATCATATAATGTCATGCTCCATATATAACTGGGGAGGTGAGATGGGATCACTGCTTGGAAACAAATTGGACTTTGGGTTGGGTTGTTGGTTGGTTGGTTGTTTTTTTCCTTCTGCACATGGTGAGAAATTGCATTTGTGCACCACTTGTTTTATTATTATTGTTATTCTTTTAGTTTATTATCATATTAAACTGTCTTTATCTCAACCCATGATTTTAATTTTTTTTCCCCGTTCTCCTCCCCATCCTCTTGGGGGATGCAAGTAAAGAAGCTGCCCAAATGACCTGATCTTTAACCTCTCAATTCTGCAGAGGAATGTATCTGGAGTTTACTGCTATGCTAATGACCAGCTCCACAAGCTGTGAGCGTGAGGAAGGATGCAGAATGATGGAAAGATACCTCTGAATCTGAGCAAGTAGTAGGAGAAAAATTCATCCCCCTGACTACAGGTAACCAAGGTGGTAGGATGCTTTGGTGGGTGCCTAAGACCTTGTGATTCACCAAGTGCTATCTGGGGCTTTGTGTCCTGAGGCTGATTTATCAGCCTCTGCTAGCAGCAGATGTCCTTTTAGGAGCCTGCAGAGACTGGAATGCAGCTGTGAGTGCCTTGGCCTTGGGGAAACTTGAAGGGCATCAGAGGACATGGCATAAACCTTGTGAGTGATGGATAACAGCTGGTTTGGGAACCAGTTATGAACCTCTACCAAACCAGATGGAAATATCTCCAGGGCAGCTTTGAGCCTGTGATTAGCCATCCTCTACCTGGCTAAAAACATGTTTCCTCTTTATTTTTATTTCATCCTGAGGACCAGGTATGTGATGTAAGGTACAGCACACAGGCTGGAAAGGGAGGAAGGAAAGGCAAGTAAACCGCAATGGAACAAGAACTGAGTTCAGAGGTGACTGACTTCCAGGATTTAGTAGAGGCTGCCTGCTGGCCGGGCACGGAGACTGTGGTCCAATGGTACTTGGGTTGAGAGTTTCTTCCACACACAAGTCATAGACTCTGCTGCTCAAGAATGCAATTGTCAATCTTTTATAATGAAATAGTTTAAATTATGGAATTGGGTTGGGTGGGGTTTTTTTTCAGTTTATGGAGAATTCTAGTCATTGCTTGAGGAAAAATGGAAACTCTTCTATTTTTATTTTAGTTTATTTGCTCTATAAATAGTTGGGTTCAAAATTGTCCATGGCAGGAATATAGCTGGTGCAGCAAGAGGATAATAGATTATTTTCTTTTTTTCCTTTTTAACTCTAAATACCAAAATGTTGGGGTTCTTTAATAAAAATAATGACATAAACAGTGTATTCAATAATGATGTCATAAATAGATCCAAAACCACATAACAGGTAGAAACACTTTCCATGGTTTCTGAAAAAAAAAAAAAACCCAAACAGTAAAGCTTAGTATTAAAAAGCAATATCTGACTTAGTGTATTCAAAGCATGAACTGAATACAGCAAGTATTAAAAACGTTAATTGTTCTACCACAGCAGCAGCTAATTTGTTTTAGAAATAAATGCTCCTTTTCTCCCTTGAGAAAATTGCTTATTAACGTTTAAAATAGTAGTGGACTAGAGGGAGCGCAGAGTATATTTTAAGTAACAACTTCCATACAAATATAGCTAAAGCCTGTTTAGCTATGCATTTCTATGCATCTGTCACCAATGTATCTGACTACTGTTGGTGCTAACATTTCATTTTCATCGATTAGTAGAATTTAAAACAAACGTCTTCTAAACACACTAGTGGAATTCTTTTCCACTTGAAACATAAAAGTATTGGAATATAAATTCAACACTTTTTAAACCATGCCTCAGATACTGTAGTAAGTTATCTGTTCTTGCTGTATGAGTGAAATTGTCTTTCCCTCAAGACAATTAAAGACTTGCCTATCCAGCCTGTTTTGTTTGCATGCAATAATTGGAAATAGAGGTATTTCTGAGATCTGGCAAGGGTCTTCAGTTTTCTATAACAGTCCCAAAACCAGAATCCCCTCTTCATGTTTATGGAGGGAACAGGAGTGAATGACAGAAGAGATGCTAAGGTGGTTTCAGCTGAAGCATGCTGTGACTTTACTGACAGTTGGTTGGGCCAGTTTCAGAAGTGTCTCTAAAATTCAGTGTTATTTTTATTTTAAGACTCTTAAATGCTACCATCTCTTGGCAGAGCAGATATTCCAGGGGCAAAACAGTGTTTTGTAGGAATTTTAAAAACCAACCCACCCACCCTTCCCTAAACAATACCAAACTCCGATGGTGTTTTGGGTAATACAGAACCATTTAATCTTGAAGCTGAGCTGGAGATAGCTGATTAAATGGACTTTCTTGAGATGTTTTCTGTTCCATGTTTTATTTTTGCTTTTGGTTTAGAAAAGAAACTAACTAATGTCCTAACATTTCCTGGGCTTAGTCCTGTTTCAACTGGAGAACACGGAGAGGGGTTTGAATAATTCAAATAACCAATGTCTTCTTTTCTGACTGCTTTGTATGTGTGAATTTAGAGCTGAGTTTCCAGACTGACAGCCAGGCTGTTGCCAGTTCTGTAGGTATGATCTGGGAATAGAGAACTGCCGTCTTCAGGGCTGTCAATTCAGCATTTGAATAGAAACAGGACTCACACATTATTTAAAGGACTGTACTCTGCATAAATTTTAAATACACTTTACCATTACAGAGTCTAAAGGGCAAGCTATCAATCATTTTAGCAGCTCTCACCCGACGAGCTGGAGTCAGAGTCAGGGTTTCACAAGTGCTGTTCTCTTTCTCAGTGTTGCTCAGTGTCTGGGTGGGAAGAAGTGCCAAGGGCAGATATTCCAGCTTGGCAAAGTTCAAGAACAAATTATTTTTATTATAAATAATCTTAGTATTTATTTGTAGCAATTATAGTTTTTAACAGATATTTCATATACTGCCAAGTTAAGATATAAAATTTCCAGAAAAACAGCATTCATCATCAAAGAAATCCTGATCTGCACCACTTAAATTTTGTTAACTGGCAAAGCTATGGTCTCATCCCAATTCAAAATGAAGTTTTATGCATATTATTCCAACGTAATTCATATACATTTCTTGTCAAAGGGAAATATCAATCTGAAGTTAAAACATCTTTATAATTCCCAGTGCTAGCAGTGTGATTCAGTCAATTAATGGGGACGAAATTTGCACTAAGGTGTTCTCAAAGCTAATGGCAAATGATTATTTGAAACTTTCACAGCCAAGTACAGTCATCCTTTTGAAAGCATTGTGCATATCACTCATCAAACCCATCAAGCAAATAAAGGCTGTGGTGCTTTTATTTTCTGCTTGACGTTTTAAACATGTATCTCATTATCTAAATGTCCATTAAAGTCACCTCTTTTATTGCTTTGAAATAATGCAG
The DNA here is from genome assembly GCF_028858705.1 of Grus americana. NCBI lineage: Eukaryota > Metazoa > Chordata > Aves > Gruiformes > Gruidae > Grus > Grus americana. Next base: position 32,127,147 of record NC_072852.1, on the reverse strand, counting down.
TTGCAGCCAATATGTTAAAATAATATTAGAGATACAAATTAAAACCAAAACAAGGACATTTCTAGTATAGGTTGTCACTTCGAGTGAGTGGAATGACAGTTTAAGCTAAAATTTCTTTGCTTTTGTCAGTTCTCGTTAGACCCTTAACATTAAATTAATGTACTGTGAAGTCATTTTTTTAACTTTCATTGCTTGAATAAAATATAACTAGAATGGCTAACATGAAAACTGAAATGAACAGAAAAAGGAATATAATTTTTGTAGTGACTTTTGCTCATAAAAAGTTGCAGCTAAAGATGATGTAATGCTTGTCCCTAGAGGCCATAAAAAAACCTAAGCCAACTGCTATCTTTTGTGGAAAACACATGAGTCTTCCAAGGAAAATGACTTCGGACATCCCTGATCTGTGTTTCTGTGGCAGCAGATTTTTCTGCTGAAACAGAGGCCAACAATAATGTCATTTGTTGCAGGTGATTTCAAAGAACATAAACTAGAATAAGTTTAAAATGTATGTTAATGTGGTAAGCACTGTGGTCACGGTTACTGTCAGCCAAGTTACTTGTCTTACTTAAGTAGAATTTGTGAAGAGTAAAATATATTTAATTATGCTGATGAATTTGTAGTAACATTGCCCTGGAGAAGTGCTAGCTGGTGGTGTTCTTCATATTACCTCTGATGAGAATGCAATGAAGTTGGGATGCATGCTAGAGAAATGCTTCATACTTGATGAGATAAAGTTAGTGTGAGACTTGAACATTGTACCAATACAACTGTTTTTCTCATCAGCCATCTGAGATTTTTTTTTTAAAGGCTGCACTCATTTTCTACAAGTTCTAAGTGTGTATTTAAAGAACTTACTGCACAACATCAAAAATGTCAACCTTCTCCATGGCTGAGAATAATAAAGGTAAGATATCTTCTTTTTGTCATTATGATCATGTCAGAGAAACCCCTTTCTTACTTCCTCCTTCAGTCTTTATCTCCTTCTACTTTACTTAAGAGATCCTCTTCTTATTTTCAAAGCCTTGCCCAACCAGAGGGTTTTCCTGTAATAGTCCCAAAGTCTATTCTTCTTACTCCGCCCTCTTTTTCCTTCTAAGAACTCTTTTTCTAACCCTTCCTGATTATGAATTGTCTTTTATATTATCATGTATACTTGGAACTGCCTCCATATTCTCATATGCAAACTAATCATCTTCATTTTTTTGCTGTGACAGAATCACAGAATGGTAGGGGTTGGAAGGGACCACTGGAGATCATCTAGTCCCACCTTTCTACTAAAACAGGTTCACCTAGAGCAGGTTGCAAATTCAGTTTTGTCCAGGTAGTAAAGAACATTCCTAAAATTTAATCAGATACATAACAAATGAAAGCATTAAAGCATGTTATACATTGTTTGAATACAAACCTGTCCAACATTTTTCCAGGTGTGCTGTAGAAGTTACATTAAAAAAATTACCTACAGCCAGATGATATAATAGTAAAACCACACTTCACACAGCAGGATTGACTTATGAGCAGAGTTACTTGTTTGTATGAGCACTTATTGGGGGATGGCAGAAGTGTCAAAGTATGCTAAGAATTATATCTCTGTATTTTCTGTTTAAATAGGATAAACATTCTTATAGCAGATATAATTTCTATTGTAGTAACAAAATTGGACAAATGAAGATTTAGTTTAATTTGTGTCAAAATTTATAGTTAGTGGGAAGCTCCAAGAGAAGTAATTTTGCAAAAATTCAAGGAAGATATTAAGGAAATGTAAGATTATATGTTTTATCTTTGGTCAGTTATAGGTAATAATTCTTTGTATTCATAAAGAGAGGAAATATAATTTTTCACTATGAAATCATTATAAGGATAAAATTAAATTATGGTAATTAGACTGGGTAAGAAAAAAATTGAGAAAATTATATTGTAACAATTTAATGATTGTTTTGTAATCCTGAGAAGAGTGGTGTCTTTATACTTTTTTTTTTACTGACTTTGTAGTCGGTAAAATAAATGAAGGTAATTCATCATTTTCCACATAAGAAAATCTATTTCATAAACTGTAAGAGCTCCTGTACACTTTCAACTTCTTAATATTTCATGTTTACACTTTCCTTAAAAATGAATGTGTTATTATTAGCAGTCAGCTCAGAAGAGATACTTCTCAGATCGTTTTAGAAAAGGGTACAAAAAGACCCCCAATACCAACTACTTCTAAACTATTATTCCATATTTAAAGATCTCAGTATCACCTTTTTCAGGTTTATGCAGAACAGCACGTTTTTCTTGAATATTAAGTGTCAATATTTCACTAAATTTGGTGGAGAGATCTTTGTCCCTCAGCTGAGGAAATGCACTCACTTCTGATATTGGTTAGGACCCTAAGAAATAGGGAAGAACTCAGTCTAGGCTGCAGAGTGTCATGCAAAGAGCATTTTGTGTGATTAATTCACCGTGTTCCTTTGAAGGTCATCTTGCTTGTAATAGTGTTTAAATACTAAGGAAAGAATTAAGTTGTAAATACTAAATATATATGTATATATTTATATGGATTATATGGTCCATTCAACCTGATTTATCCCATGAGGCTATAAAATATGTATTAAACTGTTAATAAAAATAAGATTATACCATTAGTTAAACAGTAGAATGGATCAAACAATTATTTTATCTTCATTCATTAATTTACATAGTTTATATTCATAACCTTAGCTTACAAATTTCAAAGCAGTTAATGATTGCATCCTAGGGCTCACGTATTGGGCCTTTAGTTCCCCTAAATTGTCATTAATTGACTGTAAATACCCTGATTGTCACTTATTATTGCTTTATTTTGCATAAGCTGACATGTAAAATGTTTGAACAATAAGTAATATGATTTGAAACTGTGCGCCATCTTCATTTAGGATAAGTCTACACCAAGTCACAGCCACAGATAAGTGATGGGGTTACTAAAACACTGATTGTTGTTTCAGTGTTTCTACTGTTTATAACGCTTTTTCTCATTCCACCCAGATACACGCAGCCAACTGAGAAACCTGCAGCATGGTTCTGATCAGGATCAGTGCTAATGATGTCAATGGAGAAACACAAGTGGAAAAGTGGCCAAGTGTCCGATTACCAAGTTTCAAGTATTTATTTATTTATTTTCCCTAAATTGGTCCATTGGGAACCTCAGGCAATAGGCTGCTTGCCACACTCTTCGCAGCTCTCTGTCAGCGGTTGCCTCCACTACAAATGAGAGCGTTCCCAGTCTGCCACAAGAAAGGCAGATCCCACCCTTGAAAGTAAGTTTGACGAGATCCAGTTGACAACGCTTGCAAGGGAAGCCCTCTCTGCCTTGCACAGGCTGGCTGAACCGCACCATTAATAACCCCCTTGGTGGCTGCTGACCAGGATGACCAAGAGCGGTGCGGCACCCAGCAAGATGGGGAGGAGGGGGCTTGCCTGGGACCCCAGGAGCTGCCCCTCACACTGCAGGGAGGATGAAGCAGACAGCTTAGAAAATTCAAGGCCGCTTTCTGATCGCTCTTTGTTCTGCAGCTGCCAGACCTTTATCTGCAGTGAATTTATACCCATGTGATGCTGCAGAGTTATTCAATCAACAGCATTATTTGTGTTTTACAGTAGTGTCTATGAGTTAAAGTCAAACCTTTAGGAAGCCTTTGCAGCCTAGGTGAGGGTATCATTCTAAGGAGGAACAATATCAAGAAGTCACAGATATGTATAATAATTAAGTAGGCTGGGGGACATTGCACACTTTTTTTTTTTTTTTAGTGAGGAGTGGGAGTGTGTTTGTCCTGGTGAGATTCCATTTTGGATATCTGCGTACTGTTTCTCACAAATTCCTCTTGTCAGTTTGCATTATTGGGTATAAGCTTATAGTATTCACTATGTTTGCTAATTGTTTGTCTGTTGCTTTGCATGACTCAATGTTTTCCTCTTTCTAGAACAGAAGTGCTTGCATTTCAAGAGTATTAAAGGTTCTAAGTAATGTATATAAATGCTGTAGAATAGAAAGGTCCCTTCATAATTCAAGGGTAGATTATTCAGAACTGATCTTTCAAGCCAAATAGCTTAATAGATTTGAATAGTATTTAATATGAAAAATGAGCATGAGAAAATGTAACTCTGATATGATTTGAAATGACTGAAATCCTCAAAAAAAGCTATACATAAACATATCTGCATGTAGCTGTGCTATCAGGTATGGTACAGCAGTGTGACTGGATTACAATCTGATGCTAAATCTAGCTGACATTAAAGTTTATATTCTACTGAAGATTATTATTTTTATAGCACAGGGGACAGTGATGTCTGGTCTCCAGAGAGAAAAGGACAAATGCACATATTTTGATTTCTTCAGCAAAATTTCATACTTGACAGCAATATAGCACAGATATCATGCCTGATCAACATCAAATGCTTGTTTCAGCTGCTATAAATCAATAGAAAGGTTTTGATATATGCTGCTGCAGAGCAGAAGAAATCTGGTCAGAGTTTCTCTACACAGAAGAGAAACTGTTTCTTTACAAAGTTTCTCCTTGTCAAATCAAGGATTAAGTTTTTTTTTTTCTTCATGGTTGCACTTTCTAGCCTGTTTATGAAAAAAAGATTGCTGTTGCTTCTGGAGAAATAATTTGCTTTGTGCTTGCCAGAGTACCTGAGATCCTTTTACACACAAACATGGTTAAAGAAGAAAATATCTTGACTCTAGCAAAATAAAGGTTTACATTCTTGACTATGAAATTGGAAATAAAGTTGCAAGACAAAAAACCCAAAAGCAACCCAAACTAGCAAAGCACAGTTCTAGATCACTCTTAACAGCAAGAATCTTCTGTAAGTGCTCCAGGATAGGAACTTGGTTAAGCATGTAAAGGATGAGAGAGATCTGCAATCAGTTCTCCTCCTGCTTCTTTCCCCGTGAGTTACCTGATGCTGGACCGCTTTCCAAGGCCACTTTGACTCCTTCAGTTGTAAGAATATAACGACACTGTAATTTCAGTGCTCATTATGCATTTCAGACACTTTTCTCCTGTCATCCAAATCCACATAGATATAAAGAAGGCAGAAGCAGGGAGATGGTTCTGGGTCTCTTGATCCTCAGCCACCTAGTTTCAGTAAGGGCTCATGCCTCTGTGATTCCTCATTTCCTATTTGCAGCCCTGAAACATGATTTCAAACCTTTCAGTCCTCATTTCCAGAGGATTTGGGGCCATGAGCACAGTAAGAGACAGAGCGAATTGCAGTAACTTTCTGTTAGCAAACACTTCCATTAAATAAGGATAATTCTTTTCTGATTTCTCCACCTGATGCAGAAGCAGTTGCACTGAAGCAATATTTTCTGATTTTTAGGGACTCCAACCAAGTAACTACTTTGTTTAACATTCCTATGAGGCTGCTGATGTAAATACCTTTCGTCATTTTCAGTAGTACCACATTTTTATGCAAAATAATTAAGAGGCTAAGTTAATATATCCATATGCATTCTTAATAACTATGTTCTGTCATATACACTGCTGCTCAAATATAGAAGCTGATTTTTCCTGCTTAGTTTCTGCTACAGTACACAGATTTCCATGATGAATTAAAGGGAATATTTTACAGTTAACTGCAAGAATTTATTTTTTTAAATGATTGTTGTACTTTCAGGTAATTACAACGTGTCTTCCCTAGCAGTAATGGGCACCACAGGAAATAAAACTGCAGTACAGACTTAATCAAATCTGAATGACAAGGTCATTGGAAAGTTAAATGCTCTTTATTTTTTTTCCTTCATATTGACATGTTCCATAAAATAATTACATTCAAATGTAAGATCATGTGCCCAATCATTTTCATTTCATTAGCAGCAACTAATTACTTATTAATTACTTAAGAGCAGTAGCCATTCTAAAGTGTGCATGGCCGAGATCTCCAGTGTGTCTCAAAGTAAAACCCTGCAGTGACTGCAGTTCAGCATCTATTTGTTTATTTTCAATGTTTATCCATTCATCACATACACATATTTAATATATTCAATGGCCATCTTCAATGACAACTGTTTCATTATTAAGGCCCCAACATTTAAATAACTGACAGAATTTTCATTATGTATGCCTTCAACTTGCTTCCTATCTTCATTTTCCATTAAAAAAAAAAAAGAAAAAAACTAGTACAGCTCAAAGGCCTGGAGTCTTTGTTTGAACTAGAGGAATAAAAGAGAGAGCAACTTCATCAAAGGTCAGCTTTCCCCTCCTACCCTTTTGAGTTGGGAAAAATCATGGCTTGAAGGAAATCCTCTATTAGGTTGTTATGAACTGCTTTTGAGGGGAAGGTATTGCTTGAATCTATGGGCTGTCCCAAAAGACTCCGGGACTGTATTTTTTTGTCCTTTTGGCTGGAGTCGTCTTTTGCCTTGTTCTAAAGCCCTGAAGATGTATGTCAGAAAGAGAACGAGAGAGAGAACGAGAGAGAAAGAGAGAAAGAGAGAGAAAGAAAGAAAGAAAAAGAAAATAAAAGATTTTACCCATGATTCAGGAAGGCTGGGCCTGTCTGGGCAATATAACCTAGAAACAAACGTATTTCATATTTCCTCTTTCTGTTACTCCAAGGCATTGTAGATTATGAGAGAGATATTCCTGTCTATGAATCCCTGCTTTTTAACTAGGTATGTAAAATTGCTCTCACAGGCCCAGTGGTAGATGCTTATAAATAGGTTCAGTCAGTAGAGGCTTAATTTAGTGTCACGATGTTCACACGCAGAGTTTTTGACTGACAGGTGACCCACCATCTGAATGAAAATCAAGCCTGGTGACATCCTTGAAGTCTGATTGAAAAGCTGCAACATGCCTGAAATTTTTGTTTTGCTTCGCCTTGGATTTAGGGTTGGGTTTGGTTTTGGCTTTGGGTTTGTTTGTTTGTTTTCCTCAAGAAGTGTTGGTGAGGTTTGTTAGTAATGTCAAATCAAATTGATTACTAAGTTTTCGCTGAAAGAAAACAGCAGAGGATTAGGTTCCCAAAACCGGGAGTTAGGCTATAGGAGTGACACCGTATTATGCAGACCAGAAGGTGACACATGCCATATACTTGCCTTTCTCCCCATAATGTAATAGGAAGAATGTGTACAGAGAAAATGTGGGATGTTATTCTTTGCATGAGCCACAGTAAATTCCATGATACTGGAAAATTCCCACTCTGGATTCCTTTTCTGTACAGTTATTTCATCTTTTATGAACTACTTGTATTTCTTGATTAAATAATAATAATAAAAAAAAAGATGCAAGATAAGTGGCAGCTACTCGTGTTCAAATCCCCTTCCTGTCTGATTCAAAGCAAACAACAAAACATGAGATCTTCTAGATGAGATCTTGGATCTTCTGGATGCCATCAGGTTTTAGCACAAAAACCTTACGAATTCTGCTAATAGCTGACATAGGATTGGAATATTTCTTCTTCAACACTGGCAATAAGAATCAGTTAATTCAAAAGTAGTCTTATGTGTTTTGCTTTTCTCCTTTGTTTTTATTTGATGTAAGAAAAGTAATCTATCATATGCTTTTAATACCTAGAATTTATGTGGTGCAAAACATAAAGAATATAAAGATTGCTGGAATTTTACAGACTAGACTAAATTCCCAAACATTTGGAAGTAAGGTTGGACTATTTTTTATGTCTTTCCAGTCTTAACTTAGTGGGTGCTGAATAAATAGCAGATTCTGCTGCTTAGAATAATCAAATAACAACAAATTGCAGATTCTGTACTTGCACTATATATTCTTTTCTTATATTTCTAATTGTTTTTCACTTATGTGCTGATAAAATTTGTTCCGCTATCTGCAAATCTGACAAAATGAGGCCTCCTGACTGTTTCGGAAGGAAGAGTTGCTTCTTTTCACTTTGCAATTCAAGACACTTTTGTGACACAGTTATACATTAGTAACCAAGACGTAACCTTTGGAAGGTATGTGTGCCGTGGTAATGATCTCTTCGTGTGTTCCAAAGTGTCTGCTCCCTTCGTAGCATGTCTGAAGTGGATTGCTAGGGGACCTGTCTGAGCAGGAATACACGATGCAGACAAAGCTAATGGAAAAAACATGCACAGCAAGAAACCCAGAGGCCTTTTTTTTGGTTTTTCTTTTCCTCTTACTGAAAGCTACAAACCAAGTTAGAAGAAAAGATAATTTTTGGAAGGTGTTATTTTTGCAGGAAGTTTCTTCCCATCATATAATCTTCCTGTTAGTATCAAAAGCAGAACCTGTAATTATATGGTAATGGTCTGAGGACACAAATAAAGACAGATGATATGTAGGATCAACAGGTATATAGAACAGGGCAGACAAAGTTTCTGTCATGCAAACCCTTTTATGGCTTCCCATTTGTCCTGCATTTTTCTGGTGTTATGAAATAATTCTCAATTCCTTGACCCATTTACAAGAACACAGCATAGATCCCACTTCAAAAGATTTAACTTCATTACTTCCTTCAGGTGGAGAATCACTTTAATCTCAAACACTAAAGCTTTGTGTGATGCAATTCTGTTGTCTCTCAGTAAAATAATGTGTATACCTTTACCTTTATTCAAATCTGTGAGTAACTGTAATGCAGTAACAAATGTACAGATGAATATTATACTCAATTTTATTGAGAATTCTCATTAAGTAAAATTTTAGCCTGACTTCCAAAGGAAATAAAGTGTACATGAAAGCATGGTGTAGATGTCTCTCTGTCTTCCCTACTAGTCTTTGAACCTATTTGATAGCTTCAACTAACTTAGAATTTTAATGAGAACAGATTTACGGGTAAAGAGAAGATATCCTATTAACGTGAAAAGGTGGCTCGTGTGTTTAACCCTTGTCAATTCACCAGAAAATCCACATGAAGGAGATCTCTGTCTCCCAAATGCAAGAAAATGTCAGCTGGAGCTTGAATATTCTTAGAAGCCAGAGAAAGAAATCTGTAGGAAAATGTTGTCCATCTTTTTCAGATACTCACAGGGCTACTTGTTAATAGCAGTCATTAATTTCAATCAGGGTTACTGTGACTGTTTTTATCTTAATGCTAATAAATTCTCTGTGTAAAGAAGATATTCAGGATTAAGTGCTGTGTTTCTACATCTTATATTAGGCAGTATAAAGTGAACTGATATTCTGACAAAAATCAGTAAGACCTGAAGGAAAACAAACAATATATCAACTATGACAACTGAGAAAGAAAATTCCAAGAATTTATTACTGTTATATATTACTCATGTTTATTTCTCTTTGCAATTTTTAAAGGGTAAATATATCACTTGACTCCAAATGCAAAAAGTTGGAAATAGGAAGAATACCAATGAAACTTTAATAACTATTTTGTTCATTATTACCATTTGGTACTATCTCAACTGATTATCAATCCTTCTAATTTAAAAAAAAAAAAAAGTATTCCTAATTAAACTTTTAAAGTCTCAGCTAGCCTGTCACAGTCATCTTTGTTGCAATACAATGAGAAAAGATACCACATTTATGACAGTAGAGAGCTTAATGTCTTCTGGTGATGTTTTAACTGTTAACATCTCTAGCTGTGTTTCCAGGTAGTATATTCCACTTTTCTAGGTAGTGCATTTCATTTTTCTTATTGAAATTTGATTATTTGCAAGCTGTTCCTCAGTAATTAAGAAAAACAGCAATTGGTTTTCATGCTAATTGACACCTCTAGCACTTAGAAGAAAAGTGCAACACAACAAACTACGTTAGAGGTCCAAGTGTAAACAGTTTGGCCTCAACCATCTTAATATTTTTAATATAAGGGTTCTGATACATATTGTTTAAATGTGCAGAGGCAGATGGTGATGCCTTGCATTAAAGGCTGCTTCTAAGCTCTGCTTGATTTGCTCCCTAGTTGGGAATAGTCCAAAGTCTCAGGGTTCACAGTGAGCCGTAGAGACAGAATGCAGGATGTTACCTGTTTTAGCACAGGTGGGACGGAGAATGGAGAAGGCTTAATAAGGCACAACCAGGCTCCCCGACTTGCAAATGGAGAAACAGAGCAGAGTCATCCTGTGTCATTGTTAGGAAAGTAATGGCGCATGATAATCTAAAATTAGCTGCTGCCAAGGCTGGAGTATGTACGTCTCACATTATCGCTGTGAAATATCTGAACTAGTATATTGTGAGACACATCCTTAGGAATGTTTTATAGGTAATTTGGTGAAAGAAGTGAGTTTTGGTTAGGAATGCCCATGGGAATAAGGGGTAAAGGGGTCATATTCACAGGGTGTCAGCAATAAACTGCCCGACAAAGCTTTTCCTGTCGTGCTTGTTTATTTGTTGGGTAACACACTAAGACTTGTGAACACCAGCACTCCAGGTGATAAGTCATTACTTCCTCACATCTGTCATAGCTGTAAGACACTCATCAAGGAGTGTTAGTTAAGTCTCACTTTTCCACACCCACAGAGAAAAGGGACATATATTTCACATTGTAAATAGTGTAAAATAAGAATCAAAGCCAGGACATATCAGAGCCTGCTAGAAGAGGTTATAATCTTGTATATATACATGTATCATGCAAATAGGACCTAGGAGTTCAAATCAAGCTCTTATCAACTCTCCTCTATGTGACATACTTACCAGAAAAGATGTGTGAATGTCTAACTTTCCTTCTTAGTTACACTTGCATAGTGAATTAGAAAAAAAATTGTCACAGGGAAGTGGAACTGTAAGTGGTTTCACTTGCTCTTGCGGAGTCCTTCACTTTCTTTTATGCGCAGCATGTATGAAATCCAAAACAAGGGAAGCACCCACCAGTTTGTGTCTTTGCTACAAGCATGATGCCACATTTTTCTTTTGCTTTCTCCAAGCAGAGTGGAGCCTACTTTCTTTTAGGCTAATTTATTTGGTTTTATTGCTTTTTTTGACATTCAAGCTTAATTATTTGTATAGCTTGTAAAATGAGGAGAAAAAAAAACCCAAACAAACAAAAGCAGCTTGGCTGCCTTTTGAAAAAGTTACATGAAACAAGAAGTAAAAGCACATGACAGAAAAGGATTTGTCAGTAGTAGTTTTTATGGTTTTAAACTGATACACCTGTACATCTCTGCTCCATTTTTTATTGTTAATTCCAAGAATATGCAAAGAGGTTCTCTGAGAATAACTATGAAGCAAAGTAGATGAAATATAGCATAATAATTGAATGGAGAATTTTTGACAACTTCTTTTTTCATACAAATTTAGACATGAAATTATGTGATGCTTTTGCTGGTGTCTGTTCTAGGGCAGGATGTTGCTAAGAAAATTAATTTTTAAAACTTTTCTCTAGTTGCATTAACAGTTGCTGAAAGACAGCACATCTGAAACTAGAGAGTGGAAATCTCAATTTGCCGTTATGCAGATGGTAGTACCAGGAAGAAGGAAGAGATCCAAGCAATTACGCAAATAATAAGCTAAAATGACTGAAATCTGTCAATATTATAATCAGGAGAACATCAGACACATCTTCAACTTTATAAGTCAGTAATATGTGGGGAATCTATAAAACTGTGGATCATACAGTGAGATCAGTTCCGCAGATCTGCTAGTCAAGGAGCATACAGTGATAAAACGGAGACACAGAAGTAGCAAGCAAGCATGGAAGTATATATGAATGGTAGAAAAAGTAATGAAGGAAACAACTAACATAGGCTACATAATACAACATCTGGGAGAATAAGGAAGTAAACCAGTAGGATCACTATAAGATATATGGCCAACACGGATAAAGTTAATAGGTTTAAAAAGGGAAAAAACCACAATCTTCTTAATCATAGAATAATAAGAAGGGGAAATCGAGGCCCGCAGAGAAGATGTAACTTCATTTAATACAACCTGTAACCTCAGGAAGCTGATATGGTGGAAGTCTTATCATTGGTGAATGGCAGGGGCATTGGGAATGATTACTCACTAGTTGCTGCTAATGCATGCAGGGCATGACGATCAGCCAATACAGGTAGGAGCCAGAATTTTTAGGGAGACCAAATGGAAATATTGTTTTCATAAAACTCATTAGTACACTGTGGACCTCCTTACCTCAGAGTATCAAGAAAGTCAAAGGTCTAAATGGCTTAAAAATGTAATAGATAATTTTTGGGAGCAAAGACCTGTAGTTTGACTACTAACACTGACCCACTGATTGCTGGAAGCTTTCACCAGATGGAAAAGTGTTCTCTACTTGCCCTGTTTCTTACAGTTTTTTTCTCTAAATATCTGCTTTTGGCCACAGTGGGATACTGTGCTAGACCAGTCTTTGGCTTGATCCCTTATGGAAGTTCTTATGTGCTTTCCTTAAAAGCTTTGGTTGCCCTCTGTGAGACTAATAGGTCTTGTTGCAGACAAATGCTAGATTCTAGCTTCCATCTTTCCTCCCAGCAATAAGCCTTTCCTCCTATCAGAAACTGTCCAGGAGACCAAGGTAGCTGGATATAAAGAACTGACAGTACAATACTCTGCAGAGACATACTATACTTTCTAAGGACTGAACCTTGACTCAGACAAGGACATTTCTTCAACTGTTGGGAGAAACTCTAGACTGTTGTGGAGCAATTTGTGGGAGTCCAGCTGTTTCAAGAAACCTTTATTCTAGCTAACTAGAGACGCAGTACATTCTAACTCGTGACAAGCTCAGAGACTGTGTCCTCTAAATTCTCATAACAATGCACATGCCACCTTCATTGTAAGAACTATCATTAAGCAAAGAAAGTTCTTGGAGGTACAATAATGTGTAAGAATCTCCCCATCAAACAAAGGAGAGATGGATAAGAGGTGAGAAATCAATGCCCCTCCCTTCCTGCTGATCCTTTTTGGATTAGTTCAGATTTTCAACACATTTAAAAAAAAAAAAAAAAGGATGTAAACTAGCTGGCCAAGGAAGAGGATCGGCCCATCTCCTAGTTCAGAAAAGAGAATAATCAACAATTAGAGAACACAGCTCCTTTCCTTTTAGGGATTTTTTTTATCAAGGAAAATTTCAGGGGGAAAAAAAAAAAAAGATGACAGTCACCTGATTTCATCACCAGTCTAGTTTTTCCCAGGGCACAGAACATAACACCTCAAAGTGAAACTTCAAACAGATGAAGCAGAGTTTCTTGTTTATTTTTAAAACATGAAGTTAGGAATTTGTTATCAATGAATCAATATTTGAACAATAACGGAAAGGCTGACACTTCACATTTAAGCTATTTGTCTAACTAGTAGAAAGAAGAAAAATTTTTGTGTCATAGAGAAAAGCCAAGCTTGGTAAACTGAAGGTAGGAGCCCGACAACAGGCCCTCTGTTTATCCCTCCCTTGAGGTGGGTATCAGCAAAGTACAGCAATGTGGGTATTCTTGAACAACATGATAAAAGGGTAATGAGTCTTGTTCTTGTCAAAAGTGGTATTTGACTATGTAGAAAGGCTTCAGACTCAACAATAATCCAAAACACTGTAAAGTTTCATTCTTTCTTCTCTATGAGGTGAAAATACATTCAAATTACTAAGAAATAATACAGTATTTCTGAATAAATTACACTAAAAAAAAAGCAAGTACAGTCTTCTGAAATGAAAAATAATGTTTATGCTCCAGGTTTAATATTAACCAAATATTTGAACTTAATCTCTGAACAAATCAGCAATTCTATAAGGAAATCCAATTTTATTCCTATTCAGACAGCCAAATGAATAATGGAACAGAATAAAATAATTCTTTGCAAGACAAATGGCCTTCTAGATCTGGGTAATGAGAAATACAGGTTAATTCCACTGTGTGTTTGGCCTATATATTTTTGACCTGTTTATTAATCTTGTTAAGTAAAAATAACTGAATGTTTACATTACTGCATAAATGCTTGCTAAATAAGCTTAATTCCTTCCCATTTTGATCATTCATGTCGTTAATATACTTGCTTAATGAAACCTGAGTCAAGAAGGCAAGTAATTTAGTTTTAGATTGTATTTTATTCAGCACTAAGGAGTCAAACCAAGCAAAAAATCAAACTTCAAGCACTTGACCCATTGAAAATAACAATCACAACTGGTATCAAACTTTTACTGATTAACTGGAGATTTCTTGGTTATAGGTGAATGGTGTGGTGGTCCTTATGGACACTAAAAGTGAATACCTTTTACGAGCGCATATTTCTGTATTCAGGCTACATCCATATGTTTATCTGCTGTCCTCAAGGCCCTCTTAAAAATGAAATGTTGCATCTCATGAGGATATCATGACAGCACAACTTAAGGTACAATAACTTCTTGCCATCACATTTGGTCACGTAATGTGAAAGACATTGGTTTGCCTGCACTGTGAGTGTAATTCAATAGCAAGCTTATATAGTGTACACTGGATCTCCTCTTGGTCTTTTAGTAGGTTCCAAATTAATTACTCGTTGCTTACCAATAAAGATAAACAATATGATAGATAACTGAAGTAATTTTCAGAGTCCAGCATTTTCCAGCATTTCTGATCAAAGCTGTCTTACACAAAGACATTTCTGCTGTGCTTCAGCCATTAATCACTAGTAAAAGTTTATCTATACAGGTCTCAGATAGATAATTTTTTGACAAGTACCCTCTACTGAAGTCTCAAATGGATTTTTTTTTGACAACTACCCCTTATATCCATTGAGGATAAATACCCCAATAGGATGATGTAATATTATGTTTCTTATTTTCCCAGTAATTTCATACACAAATGAGTGTGTGTGCACACACGTGTTTGTGTACATGTGTGTATGCATGTGTGTATGTATTTGTCCCCAACATGCATATTTATGTATGTATATGTGTATTTACCTATGTATGTATGCATATATATGCACGTGCTACTGAAAGCAGTTGTTCAATGTCAGTTCACTACCTAATTATGAAAACAAAACCATCCTTTGTAGTCATCCTGGAATTTACTGCAGACTGTCAGGCTGATTGAAAGTGTATGTAGAGCAACCATGCTATAACCTTTGGAGGTAGTTCATGTACATCTTAGCTAGAGACATAATGGGAGAAATTTTACACTATGCACCAAAAATTTCCCATTTTGTGTTTGTTTTGTGAATAGAGTACAAACTCCAGGACCATCAGAATAAAGTATTTCATGAACTAAATCCAAATTTGTAGCAGTGAATTGCAGCTTTATATCTGAAAGTGAAATTACTTCCCATTCCAACACTGTAATTTGAAACAAGCCTCTCTTGTTTCTCATGACCATGACTGGCAGGCACTCCACAGATGTATATTTTTCATAATTCTTGTCATTTTGGAATATAGTATTGCCATGGTTTAACCCTAGTAGGCACCTAAGCACCGCATAGCTGCTCGCTCACTCCCCACAAGGTGGGATGGAGGAGAGAATCAGAAAAGTAAAAGTGAGAAAACTTGTGTATCGAGACAAAGACAGTTTATTAGGTAAAGCAAAAGCCTCACATGCCAGCAAAGCAAGACAAGGAATTAATTCGCCACTTCCCATGGGCAGGCAGGTGTTCAGCCATCTCCAGGAAAGCAAGGCTGCATCACACATAACTTGGGAAGACAAAAGCTGTCACTCCGAACATCCCCCTCTTCCTTCTTCTTCCCCCAGCTTTTTATTGCTGAGCATGATGTCATATGGTATGGAATATCCCTTTGGTCAGTTGGGGTCAGCTGTCCCCTCCCAACTCCTTGTGCACCCCCAGCCTCCTCGCTGGTGGGGTGGGGTGAGAAGCAGAAAAGGCCTTGGCTCTGTGTCAGCACTGCTCAGCAGGAACAAAAACATCCCTGGGTTATCAACTCTGTTTTCAGCACAAATCCCAAACACAACCCCATGCCAGCTACTATGAAGAAAACTAACTCTAGTCCAGCCAAAATTAGTACAGGAATTTCTATATATTTTGATAAAATAAATTCTAAATACTTCCCAAAAAATCTGAAACTTCTGCAGATTCTCCCCGGTGAATATTAGGACAGATTAGGACCTTAAAGAAATTATTTCTGAGTTTCATTTGTGTTAATATATCCTTGCCATTGCAAGTTCAGAGTTGCTAAAAAGACTAAACTGTGTTTTCAGATTATCTGCTCATTACTGAGTGTCCCATTTATCATTTTATAGGATCTTCTACTGCTAAGGTTTTCAGCCAAGAAAAATATGCTGCAGTGATGTCAAAATATAGTGTTTCCATAATTATTTTGATTCTTTTATCTTGTTTTTCTTCTTCTTTTGTTTCTGCGGTTTTAGTATTATAGGGGATAGCACCAAGTCTACAAAGAATTTTTCTTTAGTTTCCTAGTGTGTATGTGAATACCTTTTTTTCAGATATTTTGTATGCAAACTAAATTTGCAATTGACTCCTGGTGCATTGCATTCTTAAAAACCAGGCTAAGGATTTCTTTTATGAATACTGCATTGGAAAGAATTTTGTTGGTATTTATAGATAACTTGACACAACTTCTTAGAAAGATATTCTAAAATATTAAAGCTGGTGTGCCTGTTATGTGCAATTGTTTATTTTTAACTTCAGAAACCTTTGTCTCTTTTTCTGTGTCCCAGCTGTTAAGCATGGCAGCTAATCTGTTAGGGAATAAGTATCAAGGTGGCCCTTGATGCCTGTAGGCAAAGACCATTAAGATCAAAGGAAAACTGACTCTCTGGAACAAATATAAGTAATCTCGTTTAATGTTTGGCTAACTTTCAAATGTAAATAAAATTATACAGTTTTATGCTGTATTGGCCAACATAAAAAATCTAGACAACACAGATGCCAGAAAGACACAGCTGTATGTTTGTCTCTGCTAATCCACCTGATTAAGATTCACTGCTACATACTGGGGAAAATTCTATTCCCATGTTAACTAAGATATATTTGTAAATTCAACTGAGAATAGAATTTGGCTTGATTCAATATTTCTTTTTTTTGATAAATTTATTCCCTAATTTTTTGCTCTTGCTTGCAATCAAATCCCTCAAAATCATCAGTTGGTTGGGTTTGTTTTTGGGTTTTTTTGCTTTAAACTTTTTGGTAAAAAAAAATTCAGCTGTTACTTTTTTTTTTTTTTTAACTATTCACTGGGTTAAGCAAATAAGCTTAGAGAAAAAGGAAATATATTTTAATTTAATAATGAATAATGGCAGAACAATGGGTGATCATTTCAAAGTCTTCTGTCACACTATCAAAAAATGAAAGAATAATGAGAGTAAAGAGGAGGACCATAATAGTAGTCTTCAAATTTGCAGAGGTAGCCACAAAGTGCAAGACAATAAACTGTTCCCCACACTCAATTTAGTGAAAACAAGAAGTAATTGATTCAAATTGAAAGATTAACCATATACGCGTTTTAAGTGTACAGAATACTAGAGAACTTCTCCTAGAAATGTTATGGGTGGCTCATCACTGAAATCTTGAAGAAAAAAAACTAGACAAGCATCTGTCCTGAATTATATAATAAAAGTGGTCCTGGGTTTGCTGCAGGAAGATAGACCAGATATTTTGACATCCTGATCCAGTCTCATCTTCCATAATTCAATGAAAAGCAAATGCTTTCACAGGGGCAAATTAAAGTTTTTTAAAGGAATGTTACTGATAAAAGGATGTATGGACTAATATATTTCAGAAAGTCATTGAAAACATATAGGGCAACCAATCATAGAATCATAGAATCATTTAGGTTGGAAAAGACTCTTAAGATCGTCGAGTCCGACTGTTAACCTAACACTGAACTACTTTTAGTAATGACTCACCACTGTAACTGAAGCAGAGATCTGTGACACCTGTAAGTACACTAAACAGGATATAATCGTTAATGTCTTGCCTTAAACCCAGATATAACAGTTACTATAATAAACAACAACAGTATAAACATTATTTATGATGTCATAATGAGAACATATATGTAAGTATTTTACCTGAGCAATGTGACCACCAGAAAGGGGAACAAAAATGTGTGTAGTGGCACATAGGAGGTATCCAAGTAACAAAAATTGCTGGACAAAGAGCAAGATGAACCTAAAAGATGAATCAAGCAGGATATCCTGCTCAGACTGGCAAGACAAAAAGAGGAAAATAAGCAGTATGGGAGCAAAGGAGACCCCTTTGGGGGAAGGGCACAATAGCATAAAACATTAAGCATGAAGAATGATGCAGAAAAATTTGCTTCAGTTCACACTTCTTTTGTTAAAGCATTCTCAAACCTGCTCACCTTGATGTCCGTGACTAAGACCATCAAGGCCTGTACACATCAGTGCTAAATATATGGTGTCAGCTCCGTGCTGTTGTATACTTACACCTTCAGTTAGCAGTTTTGTACAAGTAGTGAAGATGCTTAATATTGTGTAAGAACTGACCACTATCCTGAGCAAAGTTTAGCTCTCAAGTTTAAAACTGGTCTGATTTATGGGTCTTCAAAACACTCCTTTCGCAGAAATATCTAGTTCCCCAATTAATTGTGACGCAACTGCAACACTACTTAAGCTGTATATCTATCTCTAAGTCTTTAGTTCTTGAAACCCTAACTTGAGTTTCAGTTGCGAAACTTCTGTTAAATGCCACAAGTTGTTTCTTTACGGAGTCCATTATTTTAAGTCTATCTTAAGGTAATTTAGGCTCAGATTTAGAAAAATCGAAACTGAAATTGCGCTGATAATAGTTTTCATAAGCTAAGATTCTGGTACTACAAAATACTTGGGAAAGTTAAAAATGCTCATGGTGTTATAGAAGGCATATACCTTTGAAGGACCAGGTCCCTATATAGATAGGGTTCTGATCCTTCATTCATTTCTTATGCAGGATTGTCAATGATACCAAGAGAAGTCTTTGTGCAGCAGAATAGCAGAAGCGGGCGTTTAGGTAAAACAGTGAATCAGGAATCCTTAACTGGGATTGAGAAGCTAAGCTTAGAAATTTATTTTTTGCTTTTGTTTGCTTAGACTAACCTTTTAACACGATAACTCCTTTATTTTTTGTGTATTTTTGTGATGTTAAATATGAAATACCTATTTAATTAAAGACTATGTATTGGCAAATTGCCTGCAGTTATGAAAATTAAACACCAACATTGTGATTTACAGAAAAATTGGCAGACTTAGCAAATTTTGAATCTATAGAAAAATAATTATTTCATAGAATCATAGAATCATAGAATGGTTTGGGTTGGAAGGGACCTTAAAGATCATCTAGTTCCAACCCCCCTGCCATGGGCAGGGACACCCTCCACTAGACCACGTTGCTCAAAGCCTCATCCAACCTGGTCTTAAACACTTCCAGGGATGGGGCATACACAACTTCTCTGGGCAACCTGTTCCAGTGCCTCAACACGCTCATAGGGAAAAATTTCTTTCTAACATCTAATCTAAATCGACCCGCCTTCAGCTTAAACCCATTACCCCTTGTCCTGTCACTACACTCCCTGATAAACAGTCCCTCACCATCTTTCCTGTAGGCCCCTTCAGGTACTGGTAAGCCGCAATTAGATCTCCCCAGAGCCTTCTCTTCTCCAGGCTGAACAACCCCAACTGTCTCAGCCTGTCCTCATAGGAGAGGTGCTCCAGCCCTCTGATCATCTTTGTGGCCCTCCTCTGGACTCGCTCCAACAGCTCCATGTCTCTCCTGTACTGGGGCCCCCAGAGCTGGATGCAGTACTCCAGGTGGGGTCTGACAAGAACGGAGTAGAGGGGCAGGATCACCTCCCTCGACCTGCTGGTCACACCTCTCTTGATGCAGCCCAGAACACGGTTGGCTTTCTGTGCTGCAGGCGCACACTGCCGGCTCATGTTGAGCTTCTCATCAATCAATACCCCCAAGTCCTTTCTCCTCAGGGCTGCTTTCAATCCATTCCTTGCCCAGCCTATAATCATGCTTGGGATTGTGCCAACCCACGTGCAGGACCTTGTACTTGGCCTTGTTGAACTTCATGCGGTTTGCACGGGCCCACCTCTCCAGCCTGTCAAGGTCCCTCTGGATGGCATCCCTTCCCTCCAGCATCTCAACCACACCACACAGCTTGGTGTCGTTGGCAAACTTGCTGAGGGTGCGCTTGATCCCACTGTCCATGTCACCGACAAAGATGTTGAACAGTGCCGGTCCCAGTACCGACCCCTGAGGAACGCCACATGTCACTCTTCTCCACTTGGAAATTGAGCCATTGACCACAACTCTTTGAGTGCGACCATCCAGCCAATTCCTTATCCACCGAGTGGTCCATCCATCGAATCCATGTCTCTCCAATTTAGAGACAAGGATGTCATGCGGGACAGTGTCAAATGCCTTGGACAAGTCCAGGTAGATGATGTCAGTTACCCTTCCCTTATCCACCAAAGCTGTAACCCCATCATAGAAGGCCACCAGGTTTGTCAGGCATGATTTGCCCTTAGAGATAAGGTGATTAATGTTTCAAAAAGAAAAAATGAAACCAGGACAAAATCCGTGAATTTCACATTATTCACAGACTTCTGAATCAAATAATTTCATTTCCATTCAAAACAGCCAGAAAAATACACTTTGATAAAAATATAGTCCAGGATGTATTTTATGTAAATATTTATGATAAACAGGAGACATTAGAATCTCTTTATTTCAAATGTCCAGAAGATCTCTAAATCTAATGAGGTTTTCACATTTCTCTGATAAAGGATTGTAATCCAAGTCCTGAGAACTTCTAAGATCCCATCCTTCACATACTAAAAAGGAAAGGAAAAAAAAAAAAGAAGTTTAAGGAGCTTAAAATCCTTGATAACTGTATTAGAACAGAAATTCAGAGCATAATTGGTGGTAAATTTAATTACGTGGAGTATGCAGGGTGAAGAAGATCAGTACAAGAAAAGAATGACTATAGGAGGTTAAGCTAAGGTCACTGGAGAAGCTGCAACTGCACAGTGAGGAAAAAATGGCACGAAAATATGTCTGCAGAATATAAATGATGGAATGATTGTCTTGGTCTACACAAAACCTTTGGAGACGAGAGACGTAAAATGGCAAAGGTATTTGCTGAAGCTGACACATCAATATGATATCAGCATCATATAGTTGAACTTATCAGAAGGATTCACAGGTCTGACTGATTCTGGTGGTTACCATTTCAACCAGAATCTGAAGAGAACAAACACAATTTCCTGGCAGTACAGCTGAGTGAGGAGCGATTTAACAAATCAGGAGTCCCAAACCTAATAATCATAAGCACTTTAGGTTTCCATTGGCAAAACAGATAAACTGTAGAACAATGCTTAATGATCAGCTATGTTAATAAACTACAGAACAATGCTGTATTCATTTTGCAGGTCTCCCATCTACATCATATCACCTGGATTTCTTGGAGAACAAGAGGATTTTACATACTCTGGCAGTTTTCAGAAAATTGGGGAATGGAGGATATTAGAATAGATGAATATCACATAATAGACTTTTAATGGAGCATAGCAGTGGAAAACTGTAGCAAAAGAGCCAGTATTGAAGATAAATGTACTAAACTGTGAAGAAAGCTCCTTGAATATCTTCAAGGGCTGAGAAAATGCCAGATCTGCAAAGGAAAGACAATAGTATTACAGTTAGACTTTGATTTAGGGCTCAAATAACAGCCTGAACTGATGAGTCTTAATGAAGGCTATGAAGTAACTGCACGTGCTTTTAGTCATTGCAAAGAGAATAAGAGCCACAGTAGTTTACAGAGCTGAATGCATTTTGCTTCATTTCTGCAAAGGGCTCCATTTAAATGCAAAGGCAATTGCTGCAGCCCAGCTGCCACAGGGTGAAACAGTAGTGCATTTCACTGCCTTCACTATTACAAATATGTTCTCCAGGTATCATGCTTAAAAACATCTTCATTGCCTTTGCAACTAATTAATGTTATTTTCTGCTTCCATTGTGGGGCCTCACCCACGCTGCAGGTAATATTTCAGTATTGGTGCAAAAGTACCCCCAGAACATGAAACAAGAAGTTATTCAAAGGAACCCTTTTCTGCCTTGAAAAACAGATTCTTCAAATGAATACATACTTTATAAAATGGCACAAGTAAATATTGATAGAAAATAAAATGGAGTAACTACTTTGAAAGCAAACAAAGTACAGTTGGTACAAAACCAAAGCACAACCTGGGAATTAAAGCTATGACTGGAGATCAGGAGGTTTCATCCCTTTATAGCTAGTGGTGTGCCCCAGGGGTCAGTACTGGGTCCAGTCTTAACGTATTCATCTATGACCTGGACGAGGGGACAGAGTGTACCCTCAGCAAGTCTGCTGACAATACAAAACTGGGAGGAGTGGCCGACACACCAGAAGGCTGCGCTGCCATTCAGTGAGACCTGGACAGGCTGGAGAGTTGGACAGAGAGGAACCTAATGAAATTCAATAAGGGCAAGTGTAGGGTCCTGCACCTAGGGAAGAACAACCCCATGCACCAGTACAGGTTAGGGGTTGACCTGCTGGGAAGCAGCACTGCAGAGAAGGACCTGGGAGTCCTGGTGGACAACAAGCTCTCCATGAGCCAGCAATGTGTCCTCGTGGCCAAGGCGGCCAATGGTATCCTGGGGTGCATTAAGAAGAGTGTGGCCAGCAGGTTGAGGGAGGTTATCCTCCCCATCTACTCTGCCCTGGTGAGGCCACAGTTAGAGTATTGTGTCCAGTTCTGGCTCTGCAGTTCAAGAAAGACAGGGAACTACCGGAGAGAGTCCAGCGAAGGGCTGCAAAGATGATTAGGGGACTGGAGCATCTCATGAGGAAAGGCTGAGAGAGTTGGGTCTGTTTAGCCTGGAGAAGACTGAGAGAGGATGTCATCAAACACTATCTAAAGGGCGAATGTCAGGCGGATGGAGCCAGACTCTTTTCAGTGGTGCCCAGTGACAGGACAAGTGGCAACAGGCACAAACTGGAACACAGCAAGTTCCATCAGAACATGAGGAAAAACTTCTTCACTTTGAGGGTGACGGAGCACTGGAACAGGCTGCCCAGAGAGGTTGTGGAGTCTCTTTCTCTGGAGATATTCAAAACCTTCCTGGACGCCATCCTGTGCAACCTGCTGTAGGTGATCCTGCTTTTGTAGAGGTACTGGACTAGATGATCTCCGGTCGTTCCTTCCAACCCCTACCATTCTGTGATTCTATGTGATTCTGTGATTCTGTGATTGGTTTTGTCATGGCAGAACCCTACATGTGAACTTTGACAGGTGCCCTTTCTCCCACCATTTCGCACATGTAAGTCATTCACATACTGAAGGTCTGTGAAGTTAATTCCTCCAAACTCAAATTTGCAAGGAGTTCATTAGCTAGGGTGAGCACCATGCAGTCATACCTAAAATATTGTCTAATATCATCTTGTTATTTTGGAACTGAAAACAGATAGCATGAAGTAGTGTTGCAAAGCAAGATTTATGGGAAGAACAATCATTAGAGATTTTTGGCACAGCTTGACTGTGTAACATAAGCAAATCCCTTTTCCCTGGTATCACTGAAGTGGCATACACATATATAAACACTAGAGTGGAGTCCGGCTTTTCATTTAAGCTCAGGGTTTTTCTGTGCTACTAGAAATGCTGTAGAACAACTAAGGCTAATCATTCAGAGCAATACCAGAGGAGGCCTACAGCCCCTGAACAGCTGAAGGATAGAAGATTAAATTCTTCTCTGACACACATGCACATGCACACTCTCACTGTAGCCTATGGCAAATTCTCTTGGGTTAGAAAATGGGTCAAGCTAGATGGTGTTAAAGCTTATCTACATAATGCTTCTGTTCTTGAGTCTTAGGTTTTCTGAGAGGAATCAAAATCAGGAAATTTTTTCCTGCTGCTCAGGTGGAGCCAGTGTTGAAACCGCCTGTGAGGAGCAGGTCCCTCCTGCTGACCTGTTCACTAGATGAACAAAGGCAGTGGCTGGCTATGCTTGCTTCATTACTTAAAATTAGACAGAACAGTCTTGCTTTCCCTCTTGGCAACAAGTATTCTTAACAAGCTGCTTCTTTACATCACCTCACACTTCATGTCCTCTGAAGCTGAGGGTTGTTATTAAACTTATAAACTCCAGTTTAAATTAATGAACATGAGTTTTGGCATGTAGATGTTAAAAAGTATTTTAAATGTCAACAGTAACATGAAATTTAGGGGATGCCTTTCACTTTCCCAGTACTCTCTGGGACCATTTTAAAGGTTTTTATTCAAAAGTACTTCAGTGAAAATACTGAAAATATTTTCTTAAATATTTTTTTCTCTGCTTTTGAAAAGAGAAAGTGTGAAAGAAGCGACATGATGCCTCTTTCATTGTCACAGAGCTTGCACACTTTGCAGGATCAATGGTTCAACACAGCATCACAAAGCCATTAGTACGTGGCTGCCAAAATGGGCTTTGAAGCACAACCGCCAACTCAGAAGGGCAGAGAAAGCCCACATACGGTGTTATGAAAGCCACATCTGTGTAAAAATCTCTTAATGTAGGCTAACCAATTGACAGCCTCCCCAGGTCTAGAGATGTTTTCATCTTTGTGGTCTTTTGTATTTGTATTGATGAGACAAACCTGTTTATAGTGTAAACATGAACCCATGAGTGCATCTATACTTCTTTCATGCATTCTGAGTAGACCCTTCAAGTCAATAGATGCTCATAGTGTGTCAAAATAAACCTATTCTGTAAATCTTTGCAGTAGAGGTGCATGCACTAATCAGGCTTTGAGTTGTAACTCTTTCTCTATTAACAATGCTGATGTGGAAATATATTTTGCAGAAATCCAGCTTTATTGATTTCAGTTCATATAGGCTAGAAGAAAAAGCTCAACTTGCCTCTTAATAAATAAAAAAACATCCAGACTTTGGAGAACTAAAAGGTTATCTAAACTGTGTTTCTCAGGTTTCCTAATGACTGCTAATGAAACATTACACATTTGACACTTCCACAGCATGAACTGGAAGGATTAAAGAAAGCATAAGAAAGAATAAGATCCCGCATTTTCCTTTTTTTCCTACTACTGATTTGTGGTGTCCCACGATCATTTTAAAAGTGATCTGTGCAATCCTTATCTGTCATGGAAACAAATTCATTCGCTGGGTGGCTGAACAACATGAGGTGAAATAAATTTCTCAGAAGCCTATCCCCGGAAGGCTGCTATCCATTACTGTTACAAGTTTGCAATGGAAATGGCTTTGCTGCTACACGGAGAGTATGATAAAATTTAAAGCCCTGTGAAAGATACATTAGAACAATAAATATAATTCAAATAATATATTAGTGACAAAATATTGCTGGATGTGATATGTTTATTTATTCTGACATTTTTTGAGTTTATCAAAGTAAATGTAGAACTCCTTAAATCTGAAAGTTAACCCAAGGAGTAATAAAAGTGAAAAATGATGCACAAATTGATGTATTCACATAGCATGGGGATTAACACTTTCTCATTTTACCTATATATAGTACCTAGGTTTGCAGACTCTCTGGCAGATGCGATCATCATAAATCAAAAGATTCATCATAGTCAGCTACCTGATTTCATCTTAACTCTTCCAGATGTTCACTGTCTATACTTTAAAAGCACATTATGGATCATTATCCTCTTTTCAACCAGGAGTATCAAAGCCTGTATATCTAGTGCAATTACAATTAAAGCCTGATCACACAAGGCAATGAGTAGCCTCAGCATGCAGGTTTATTTACAATAAAGAACTTAATTATAAGCCTGACTTTGAAGATGTGTGCTAAAATATTATTGATTTAAGTGGGACTTAAGTCCAAGCTTAAATGCAGGCATTGGTTTTAAACCTGTAATGAGCTGTGGGTTGATGGCAGTCACATTGCAATTTTGTGGTTGTTGTTCTTCCCACAGCTAATTCCAGCTAAAGCTGGAATAATATTTGCCTCTGACATATTATATTGAAAAAGATTGACTGAATAACAAATGTATCATACAATAAATGCTCCAATGAAGCAACAATTTGCTCTTTAAAAAGTTTTTCCAGATTCTTTAAATTTCAATCCACCATTCGTTTTTAAATATAAAAAGAAGGAAAGGTGTCACATGTCTGAATAAGTAAAAATAATAATATTTAATCCATAAAAAAGCCTTTAGACTTTCCGATTTTCAGGGGAAAAAAAAAAAGAAAAAAAAAGAAAAAAAAAGAAAAAGAAAAAAAAGGGAGAAAGTATTTAGATAAAGATTTACCCTGAAATAAAATTTCTACGTAAGAAACGAGTTCTTGCAAGGTAACTTCTCTGGTTATCAGTCTGTGTCTGAACAGGGGACTGGGATGCATTACACAGCCTCAGGGTCTACAGAGTTTTGCGTTGCTTTGTTCCCACTTGGCAAGGGAATGCATGATCCACCTCTCTCTTGCAAGGAAGCCAGGTATTAGATATAACATGCTGCTAACACAACAAGGTCCACACAGTCTACTTTTATGCTCTAGGGTGTGTTCCTGGGGTTCATCCCAGCTGGTGAGTGCTTTGCATATGCATGCTGCCATGTGTCATGAGATCACTGTCTGAAACTTCTGACTGCCACGGTCACTTCCGCGTTACTCTCCAGACAAGCCTGTCAGTTGTCTGATCCTCTAGTTTAAACTCTCTAGTGACTATTTTCTGGGGAAAAAAAAATAAGCCTAGCAAAGAATTTTCTTACAACCATCACTTTATGGTTTTAAGTCCTCAGAAATTATGACTTCATTAGCAAATATCAGACTTTCTGTGATGTATTCCCTGCCCATTCTGGTCTCACCTTTTGTGAGTTTGAGGACTTTGAACATGTTAGACTGGAGAGCTTATCCTGCCCTCATCTATCTTGCATATATGCTTATTTTTTTGTCTTCTATGCTTATTCCCACCTCTGATGCTAGCAGTATCTATTCAAAACTGGTTCTCACCTTTTCATCCATGTCCTTTATATGACAAGTTTTCCTTTTTCTCTGCAAAGGCTGCTTGAACCAAAGATTTGGTGTTCCATAGACATACATCAGTAGCTAAAAGACAAACAGCCAATTGTCCTTGACTGTAGCATTGACAATTTCTCAACAATAGTCTTTACTGAAGTTTTAAACCCTTTTCTTGGTCAGAGTAGCTGTATGAAGTGCAATTCAATAAGCTATTCAGTGCAAGTTAGACAGGTATTAGCAAATAATACGAAATGGAGTTCCTACTACAGACGCGTCTTAAGATTTAAACAATGGCCAGTAGTCTTGTTTAACATTGCAGGACATCAACAACATTAATTGTGAGGGAGAACAGTGTCCACAGACAGCTCTGATCCTTTTTTCATGCCTTTAGTAATGAAACCGTGGAAGTCAATAGAAATACAGTTTCCGTGACTTCAGTGAGCTGTGTGTATCATACCCTTTAGCTTAACTCTGTGTGAGCCTCAGAATAACATATGTAGTTGCAGTAGTGTTTATAAAGATAAGATATTATTTTCTAACTCGCTTATGTTCATGTTACTTGGAGAAGGGCAGGGAATGACATGTTCGCAGGGAACTTCCTACTTTCTGAAATACCACAACTTTTACACTGTAACTTTCTCAAAGTTAACATTCTACTTTAAGTTATGGCTACCCAGGTGAGGGTTTAGGCAGAACCATGTACTAGATAATAGAATGGAATCACTTTTCTGCTAACTCTCTGCTAAGGAATACAATTCTTTCTGTTCGTGTTTGATTTTTCTAGCCTTGACTGACCTCTCTTACACTTCCATTTGAGTAAATTGAATATTTTACCCTAACCTACCCTTTGGCTCCAGTAAAAGAAAAATGAAACAATATTGGCATACATTGATCTTGTCTCTTTCTATAATCTTTTCGTCAATGTCAAAAGGAGTAAAAAGTTACAGTAGCCTTTCCATACGATACCAGCATATCTCAGGTGAATGAAAGATAAAATAACTTAAAGTTTTTATCATAAATGAAAGGTAGACAGTGTGTACTTTCTAATGATTAATTTTTAGATATTGTCTGTGATCCACCTTACAGAATTTAATCTATAAGTTTACATTTAATTAGAATGGAAAGCCACTTCTGCCACTAAACAGTGCAGAATAACACATTTCAACTGTTTTTTCCTCTTGTTTATTAGACAAAATGTCCAAGTTGGTACTTGTTAGTTAATTTTGGTTTTACAAGTGGCACTAAACACTTCTGAGAGCTATGTAAAGGAAGACTTCCTCTTTCCTCTATAATGACTAAATATTTTATATCAAGAGGTCTAGAAGAGTATATGTCTTCTACGCAATTGCAATTTACATAATCATGACTTAGCAACATGTCAGAATATCACTGTCCTGTTAGAATTAATGATGACAGTGAAGCAATATGGAATTCAGAAGTGGGTAGTGGTTGCAAAGGTTATTTTGGGATAGTACTTATAATTGAATGTCGAAGTAGCTCAATAATATTTGTTGCATACCTTTTCCTGAAGATTTTTCAATGCAATTTGAAAATAGCAATGAGGGAGTTATGTTTGTATAGAATTTTCCTCCCAGTAGGATAGAAAAATATCTAATGTATAAGCAGGGCCATATGATATGGTAGCCTGCACGCCTTAAAGCACTGCTTTAAGATGTTCTGTTTTGTAGGATATTGGTATCTAAATATCTCTGGGGATATGAACCCAAAGTTATTTTTCTTTGACTGGTTGGGTAAATTCATTTCACTTCCACTTAAATCCTTTTATGCTGATGTATAAATGAGTCTTAGTATAAATGAGTGCAAAGTGTCATGCTTTTTTTTTTTTTATTTCTTTCCTAATATAAATGGAAATCAATTCACTTTCTTGCAGGATATTTAGTTTGATGATACAGTTGAAAATGGTGTTCTGGATGAGTCCCGTAGGCAGCTTAGGCATAGTCAGCTGGAGGGTCAGCTTTTGTGTTGTACTCATGGATTCTTGTGTTTGGTGTAAACAAAGAATAAAACATAATTGACAGTCAGAGGTTGCATAAACCCAAGTTTCATTACATTATCATACAAGGATAGTATGGTGATTACAAAGCTTATTACCTGTGTCTAAAATAATCTCTCTTGTGAAATACTGCATATAGGAAATAGAGAAAGTGCTCTAAAAATCACTGAGAAATTGATGTCAAAATTAAGTCTGACAAATGCCTCAGAATTACATTGATGTTACTGAGATAGACTTCTGATATTAAAAATATGTAGAATCCCCCTCCAATGTAATTTCTGTGCCCATTTTCCATTATAACATTGTATTATTACTCCCTCAATAATTTTTATTCAGAACTCTGAGCTATAAAGTCTGACACAATTTGTCAGGCATCTATAAAAAATGAGAAAATCAAACCTTTCATGGATTCTAGATCAGAAGAAAACAAAGACTGCTTTAAAAAACTGTTGTCATCTTTGTCTTCTTTCATCTCAGTAATGACTTATCTGTAGAACAAGTACTTCTTACTTTCAAATATCCATGAAAAACTTAAGTTTCAACAATGTGATGAAACAATCAAAACATAATAAATTCCTGTGTGTCACCTGAGCCATGCAAGCTCATTGCAAATTTGAGCTGAAGTGTGTTTTCATTAATTTCTGTCACTGATTTGCCTTACATTACATTTGCTGTGGACTAGGAATGCCTGTCTGGTTGGTCAGAAGGGCTCAGCTCATGCTACCTGGACTGTTAAACTTGTCTCAGCCTTTATGCACTGCCTATAAGAAACAAAGTAAGTGCAGATAGTTTATTAATTATTATTATTACTGCTTATCATTCTGCATTGCAGTCACTTTTTTTTTTTTTAATGAGTGTGATCCTCTTTTTCACTAGCAGGGGAAAAGATTATTTTAAATGAAAAACTCATTCCTGAAAAGATTAGAAATACCCAGGTAAAACCACACCCGGGTGTCTCCTCCTCTGACTTTATGCATCTGTGCAACAAGTTAGGTCTAGACATAAAGTCACAGTCTATTTTGAATCTCTTTATTATAGAACCATAGAACCATAGAACCATAGAACCACAGAATTATAGAATAGTTTGGGCTGCAAGGGACATTTAAAGGTCATCAAGTCCAAGGCCCTGCAATGGGCAGGGACATCTTCGACTAGATCAGGTTGCTCAGAGCCCCGTCCAACCTGACCTTGAATGTTTACAGGGATGGGACACCTACAACTTCTCTGGGCAACCTGTTCCAGTGTTTCACCACCCTCATGGTAAAAAATTTCTTCCTTATATTTAGTCTAACTCTACTCTCTTTTAGTTTAAAACCATTATCTCTTGTGCTATTGCAATAGACCCTGCTAAAAAGTCTGTCATCATCTTTCTTATAAGCCCTTTTTAAGTATTGAAAGGCCGCAATAAGGTGTCCCTGGAGCCTTCTCTTCTCCAGGCTGAACAACCCCAACTCTCTCAGCCTGTCTTCATAGGAGAGATGTTCCAATCCTCTGAGTATTTTTGTGGCCCTCCTCTGGACCTGATTCAACATGTCCATGTCTTTTCTGTGCTGAGGACTCCAGAGCTGGACGCAGTAGTCCAGGTGGGATCTCACAAGAGCAGAGTAGAGGGGCAGAATCACCTCCCTTGACCTGCTGGTCACACTGTTTTTGATGCAGCCCCAGGGTACGGTTCACTTTCGGGGCTGCTAGCTCACATTGCCAGCTCATGTCCAGCTTTTCATCCAGCACCCTTTCTCTGCAGGGCTGCTTTCAATCCCTTCATCTTCCAGCCTATATTGATACCAGAAGTTTGCCCCAACCCATGTGCAGGACCTTGCATTTAGCCTTGTGGAACCTCATGAGGTTCACAAGGGCCCACTTCTTGAGCTTGTCTAGGTCCCTCTGAATGGCATCCCGTCCCTCAGGTGTGTCAACCATACCACTCAGTGTGATCTGCAAACTTGCTGAGGGTACCTTTGATCCCACTATGTCATTGATGAAGATATTAAACAGTACTGGTCCCAGTACAGACCCCTGAAGGACATCACTTGTCACTGATCTCCATCTGGACATTGAGTCTACTGCACAGCCCACCCATTAAATCCATATCTCTCCAATGTGGAGAGAAGGATGTTGTGGGGGACCATGTCAAAGGCCTTGCAGAAGTCCAGATAGATGACTTATGTAGCTCTTCCCTTGTCCACTGATGTAGTCACTCCATTATAGAAGGCCACTAGGTTGGTCAGGCAGGACTTGCCCTTGGTGAAACCATGCCGACTGTGTCGAATCACCTCCTTGTCCTCCATGTGCCTTAGCATAGCTTCTAGGAGGATCTGTTCCATGATCTTCCCAGGCACAGAGACGAGGCTGACAGGTGAGTAGTTCCTAGGGTCCTCCTTTCTACCCTTTTTGAAAATGTGGGCAATGTTTCCCTTTTTCCAGTCACCTGACTGCCATGACTTTTGAAGTATCATGAAGAGTGGCTTGGCAACTACAGCTATTTGGGTTAAAGACTAATGTTTGAATACGCACCTCTTTATTAGCTTGTTAGGACTTAAGTACTGTTACTTGATCCTTACACTTTACCTTTGGTCTTCTAGTGACAGCTGCCTTTCTGCAGGGTGGCATTTAAATATTTTTGTAACCCATACAGAGTCTCTGTTGTTTCACTGGCAGTGAATACAGAAATTCTGGTATGTATTTTAGATTTTGTATAAAATATGAAGAAAGGTTATACTGATATATATCTCCACTTCAGCCTGCTGGCACTAATGGATGTTTAAAGAGGCTGACATTGCTTGAAGCATCTTTTACTGTTACAGAAAGTAATTTGACAAAGCTTGGGTTCCTGGCAATTGTGCAACTGTTCAACTCTCTCCAGTAAATTGCCCATCCCAAATCAACCCCACAGCTTTAAACACTCCGCTACACTTCCTCAGTGATAAGAATCTAACCTGTATCTGCTTATAGGTGTACTTTCCATTCCTCTTTCCATTATGTTCCCAGCAGTGATCATCATTTACTACATATTTCGACAAATTTAAGCACAATAAGACCCAGACAGGTCAAGTACTACCTCATAAAATATTAAATAAAACTCATTTTAATCTAAACTGTATCTGAGATAAAATGTAAGCCTTGATCAGAATAAATACAGAATAAAAAGGCCACAGATGCCTTGTTTTTCACTTCCTCTTCTGGTCTTGAGTTTAGATACCCAAAATTCACTCAGATGATTCTCCGATAATTTGGATGCATTTTCTTGAAATGTAACTCTCCTAGGTCAGACTGTCAATTGACATATATATATGTGGCTTTAAACAATTTAGAAAGATTCTTCTTCACCCTTTGTGATCTCATTTTCTTCAGTGTGGCAAGGGCTGGCAAAGGCCTGCAAAGTGCTGTCAAAATATGCCAAATCCAATACTTTCCCAGCCTACATACACCTTGTCTAGTCCACCACTCACCGTAACATCTATTGTTCTTTTCAAATGAACTAGGATGCATACATGTTTGGTCAGTGTCTTCTGACTCATGTATTATGAGGTCCTAGAAAAAATCGCATGAATAGCAAGAAGTATCTCCCATAAGGGAATGATATAACTCAAGGCCTGATGAAGATCAAGGAGTCAAAGACCACTTTCTCTCCGGCTACCTCTGTTATTTCAGGCCTGGCACTGAGAACAGTGGTCACTTACTGTTGGACACCCTCTGGGACTACACATGAGCACTGCGACAGTGAATACTAATTCCACAGCTGTCACTGTCACCCATTCCCTTCAAAATTCTCCCTATTCTTTCTGTCTCTTTCTTCTGCCAGTATAGGGACAAAGCAAAGTTTTGGGCCATTTCAAAATGCTTTATATTTTCCATGCATTATCTTCATATCTGGGGCCAGAAGGCTTCAGCAATTACTGCAGGAGCAGGCTTTAGAGGAGGCATTGAAACTTCCATTTGGTTAAACAGTGGTCATGAGTGAAGTTCCTCAGAGGTGGATACTGGCTCTGTTATTTTTCAATGTCTTCAGAAACAATCTGCATGGTGGGATTGAAGGCACACTCATCAAGTTTGCAGATCATGCCATGCTGGGAGGAGAGGTTGATACAAGAGAAGGAAGGGCTGCCATATGAACAGGACTCAGTAGGGTGAAAGGTTGGGCCAACAAGAATTACATGAAGTTTAACAAAGAGAAGTTTAAAGTAAAGTACTGCACCTGGCACAGAATAATCCCAAATAACTACAGTTTGAGGTCTGGCTGGCTAGTGAGAAGCTCTGCTGAAGAAGAGCTAGAATTACTGGTGGACAGCAAAATTAATGTAAGCCTGCACTGTGGCCTGTAGCAAAGAAAACAAACTGTGTTCTGGGAAACTTTAGAAAGAGTACAGCCAGCAGATCAAGGGTGGTGAGTATTCTTCTCTACTCAGTACTTGCTAGGCCACAGCTGGAATATTGTGTCCAATGTTGGTCCTAATAGAAGAGAGACATACAAAACTGGAGAATATTCAGCAGAGGGCTACCAAGATGATTGGAGATCTGGAGAACTTAACATATAAAGAAAGTGTGAAGAACTTGGGTTTGCTGATCCTAGAGAAGAGGAATGTCATCAGGGATCTAATCACAGTCTTCCAGTATAAGATGGCTGTAGAGAAAACAGAGGTATTCTCTTTACAAGGAAGCACTGTGACAGGACAAGAAGCAATGGACACAAGTTGCTTCATAAGAAACTTTGTATGGATATAATAAAAAAGTTCACCAGCTGAGAACAATTAAATATTTGAGTAGGTTGTCCAGAGGAGTGCTGGAATCTCCTCTCTGGAAATATTCAAGATGTAACTTGACAGGGCCCTGGATAACCTCGTCTAATACCCTGCTTTCAATAGAAGTTTGGATGAGGTGATCTCTAGAGTTCCCTTCCAAACTGGATTTTCCTTTGACTCAATGATTTGAGGAACTAAACAGGCAGAGAAGAATCAGTTTTACAGACCTAAGCCCTCTTATTATATCTCCATGTTTGACTCAGAGGCATAGAAGAAGTCCTGTGTTGCAATACAGATTTGGACCAATACAGCTGAGGTTGTATAAATAATCTATACATAAAGTGATAAGAGGAGGGAACCATGAAATGTTAAAGAACAAAAAGGTGGTGGAGGTACATGAGATCTGTTGTAGAAGTAGTTTCCAAGCACAAAGAAGTGTCCAGGTAGCAAATGCATAGAAGGCTATTCCCGGGTCTGAGTCCAGCTGCCGTTTCTGTCAGCAGCATTTGGCTTGTCTTCCAGGAGAGATACATCTCAGGGAGAACTGATAAATTAAATAAGGGCCACAAACCACAGAGTTATCTTCTTTGTTCTAGGCAAGAGAAGAATTTTTTTCAATGTAGATAATCACCCATTTTTACCTCATTCTGACATTTTATATAATGAAAAGCAGCTCAGCTTTACAATTAATGTCAGATTACGTACCACCTCTCTAGACCTCCCACCTACTCATGTGCAGTGAACACATTCATCCATCTGCCAGTTGCTGAAAGAGGCCCTGGGGAGTGCTGTCTGTGTGCCACCCAGAAAGGACACTCAATGGAAGGTGACTACAAGCTACTTATAAGTGAAAGACTCTGTTGTAGAGCAAACATGGTAGCAAGTATTTTTCCTTACCATTTTAATCTAGCACAGAGAACCCTCATCAGTGGCTACAACCCAGGTGTCAGCCCTTGGGACTGGCTGCTGTCCCTGAGAGCCCAGTCCTACCAGTGAACAGCAAAGCCAGCACACCATTTCCCTTTCTTAAGCCCCTGCCTTCGTGGTATAGCAGCAAGCAGAAAAGGCTGCTGAACAGGCTGAGCAATGCAACAGATAAAAAGAGAACTTTGCCAGCCTGTTCAGCATCCCGACACAACAGTAAGAGCTAGATGCAGTAGCCTGCCATGCCTTAATCAAATGGTTGCTTGGAGGTCCTGCAGGTTACCAAAACTCACCCAGGAGAACAGAAGATGAGCAGCTCCTAAATGCTACTAATAAGCTACTGTTCTGACTGGTCACAGCAATGAATGAAATAAAGTTGTTCTGGCAGAAGGACACTTGACTGGCTAAAACATCCAGGATAGATGAATCCCAGCCTGTGGTTTTCTTCTGTGTGCAAGTACTACCTCTCCTTGTGGGGTGGGTGATGGGGTGAGTAAAAGAGTTTTAAAAAATCATTATTGTTTGTGTAACAGTACAGTGCAGTGATCAATGCAGTGATCATTTAGGAAGACTCTGGAGAAAATGACTAGATCCTACATTTAGAATAAAGATTGAATAGGTTCCTGGAAAGAAGATTTGGTGTCATGCAACGAATAAGGAGGGGAAAAAATGAATAGCTATCCATTCAGTAAGTGCTGTCCATTTTGTTCTCTGAAAATGAAATAATTCCAAAGAAAATATGGTGGGGTAGGACAGTATAGATTTCCTGTACTTATTTACTGATAATTAATAAATAAATAAACAAACAAACAAATCTCTATTTTGGCGATATAAAGCTCTCGTAATATTCAAAATACTATTTCATTTGAATAGAAGTTACTTAAACTTGGTGAAGTCATGCCTTTTTAAGACTTGTTAGGTTCTTGATAAATCTTTTACATTTGAATAAGCTCTGCTATGGCAGCAGGAAAAGTAGACAGCTGTTATTGTAGTTTATGTGCAGATTCCCATTCCTCTCCTTGCATGTCCTGACTCTATATAGAGAAGCTGTGAGAATTTATTAACTGTGTGGGGTGAGTTGTTGTTTTTTTATAATTAGTTAATGGTCTAAAACACACAGCAAACAAGGCATTCTTAGATAA
Organism: Grus americana; assembly: GCF_028858705.1. Lineage (NCBI taxonomy): Eukaryota > Metazoa > Chordata > Aves > Gruiformes > Gruidae > Grus > Grus americana. The sequence continues at coordinate 32,091,558 of NC_072852.1, read as the reverse complement.
AAGGGAAAACTAAATATTTCGTAATCACTGGAATGACAATAGAGAAATAATGAACACATCTTTCTGATTAATTTCTCTTAATAATTTAAATACTCTTTGGCAAGCAAGAGAACAGATTTTTAGTCCCTCTTGACCTTAGGATGGGGTATTTTACTGAGAGAGGCCTTTGACCATCAAAAATGCTTTCTGGTTTGGTTGAAGATAGGCAAAGAATATAAGAATAATGTAGCTAAAGTTAAGAAGCTAGAAAAAGACCGATTTTAGGCTACTGGTTAGTTTTCCTAAATAGCTAAATGGAAACTTCACATCTCTTCAGGAGCTTTTTTCTTAACCCATTGATTATTATAAAATAGAGATTCTTTCCAGCAGATCCAGCACAAAACCTATGAACAGACCTGTAGCCAAAGCCAAAGGTATGTGTAGTCCAGTGGCCTGTCTTCAACAGTAATTATCAGTGGATGCCTAATGCGGAGGAGACATTGTGTTATACCCCTTAAATGTTGCCTCAGCCTCCAGCAATTTGTGATACAGAGACTTCCCAATGCAGCGGTGATTTCTTTACATTTAATAAGCCTCAGTGCGATGTTTTGCATCGAGCCATCCAACTTCCCCTTTAATTTATGGACACTTTTGTCATCCAGAATGTTGTATGGCAAGGAGCTCTACAGTGTAACTATGCACCATGTGAACAGCCATTTCTTTTTGCTTTCTTCGCATCCACTTTCTAGGTGGGTCCTGTTATAGAATCATAGAATCACAGAATGGTTTGGGTTGGAAGGGACCGTAAAGATCATCTAGTTCCAACCCCCCTGCTGCGGGCAGGGACACATGCAATGTGAAAGAGTTGCTCATTGTCCTCCTCTAAGTTTTCAAAGAAAAAGTGGCCATAGCTATTGTGTGCTGTTTTGAGCTCGGTGTTGTCAGCTTTTATCAGGCAAGCCCTTAGACATAGGGTCAACCACAGAAAGGTCTGAGCTCCCAGACTGGGGTAAACTAAATGCTGGAGAGAGGTTCAGTTTCTCCTCAACACAGTCCTTTTGGGCAAATATCCTTTTCAGGCTGATCAGGGAGATTCAACTAATCACAGTTTAGGTGATGTGGAGCCTGTGTAAGGTTACCAACTCTGTAGCCTTCCACACCAACAACTGAGCTTTTAATTTCTATCCTGTGGGGTGCTCCACTAGGATATTTTACTCTAAAACTGAGGTGCTGATGACCAGGCAGGTTTCTGTAAACCCTGGAGTTATACTGAATAGAGTTTTCTTTTCCAAAATAGAAAAATCTGTCCAAAGACTGACAGATTCTGACAGTGTCTATTTATAAAAAGCACTATGACATGCATGTCAAAGTGGTGATGGAATTTTTTTAAAAGTTTGTGTGAGAATTGAAATGTTTTGTCATTTACTGTAACCTCCATTTTAGTGTAGTCTTTCTGATAGCAAAGGATTGTGTCTAGCCTTCTGTTCCTCTGGCTGATACCCAGCTTATTGAGAAAGTTTTAATAATAGCGTTTAGCTTTTACAGCATTTTTTATCTGAAGCTTTAAAGTACTTTACAGGAGTGGGTACTATTATCGTGATTTTTATAGGCAGAGGAACAGATTGGGTTACACAGTAAATACACAGAAGAATTATGAGTAGAGCTCAGGTTTCTTGATCTTTAGGCAAGTGTGCTAATCACCAGCCAAATTTATCCTCTAGGAAAACAGTGGGAGATGGGAGGATCTAACAAAGTGGGAACATAATTTTTGAAGTTACCTTTCCAGTGGTAGAAGTCCTCCTGTTGCGATGCGAAGATGAACTATAGGCAAATAATAACTGATCTTTTTTTAGCAAAGATCAGTGCAAATGAAAGTTCAGCATGATGCATTGAATGCTTCCTGCCCTAATGAGGAGTTCTGCACCACTGTTCCTAACGATGAGCAAGACAGAGGCTTAGTGAATGTTGAAAGGGTTGGTTACCCTTTCCAGTTACAGGAGGGAGATGGGCTTCAAAGAGCATAAAGCAGAACTTGAACAAAGCAAGAACAGCGTTCTCAAACTCAAATTAGTTCAGCATCTACAGCACTCAATGAAGCGGAAACTTTTTATTGTTAGATTAAGTCAGAGCAGATACTTATATGCAACAGGTGGAAGAAGAGCGATGAACTCATCAGGTATAGCTTCCTGTACGGGATCATGAGTAATGAAAACCTACAAGGTCTGCCATGTGATGTTCAGTAGCTGCACAAATGAAATTACAGTGTGCTATAACTGATGACTGGGCATTTGGTCCTGTCAAAAACAAAAACAAGCCCTTCTTTTCATAGTAAAATGAGACAGAATAAATTAATTCTTGATGGCAAATGACAAATACTATGGTTGAATGTATTTATTTTCCTCCTTTTCACACTAATTTTCCATATGTTTTTGGGCCTCTGGTCTACTAACTGACTTTCATTTAATATTTAATTATCTGTCTTTAGAATCACTTCTTCTCACACAAAGGCATTTCCTTTCAAACAAGTGGATAGCAAGAAATGGGGTGCACTTTCCATTATATATATTTTCCTAAAGAAATCATCAACAGCCACAATAACAAGAGGTAAAAATTGTGGCTTAGAGTAGGGATCCTGTCTCCACTAAGGGAACATACAAATTAAAAAGGAATCTGAAACAATTTGTTTCAAACCCATGGCAATGTGCTATTCTTGGCTTAAAAACATGTTAAACCAAAAAGCAAAACATTATACTCCATCCCCAAGAATACAGATATTGTACTGAGATAATATTTGTATTATATTATATATGTGAACCAAGGGGTGTCAGAGTGAGCAAAATAGAAAGGAATGCAAACTGTGGGAAGTTAAATGTAAAATCATAATAAACCAAACAAGAATATATTTCAGTACAACTTGTTACAGATGTTAAAACCAAGCATAACGCTTTTTGTTTGAGCACAACAGAAACAGAAGCAAGATGGAAAGAATGCAGGGTTCATAGCTAACTGGGGTGTTCTTGAGGAAGCACTCAGAGAAGATAAAAGTCCATTCACCACAGAGAATCACTGGGACTTTCCCACAATAGAACATTTCTTTTCTCTGGAAAAGTTGGGAACAGTCTCAAAAGTGTCAGAAGAAATAATTTCTGAGCAAGGCAATAAAATTAATAACAACAATTGCCAAAACCAGATTATAACAATGGCTGAAACCAGATGGTATTTACACAGGATTTCAAAAGGAACTCAAATGGGAAATTATCAAAGTATTAACAGAGATATGTAACTTATTGCTTAATCCGACAAAGGAATAGAAGGCAGTAAGTGTTCCTGTATCTTTTCCCTAAGCCTCCACTTCTGGCAGTTTTCAGAGACAAGATATTGGGCTATGCAGCTCTTTGTTTTCAACTGGTATGGACATTCTTGTGCTCTTACACAACACTAGTTATTTAGGAATTAGTGAATGAAACCAAAAGAACAGAAATGCCTATCTTCTGTTCTTGATACATAACTTTCAAATATTGATGGCAATAAATGAGTCGGTCTTCCTTGATAAAGGATGGAAATTTAGGATGTAGAAGAAAAGTCCCAGTGGCAAAATCATTAAAATAAAATACTTGCATGCCTCAGGTTGCTAAACCAAAGATTAAGATAGTCAGTTAACTTTACTTCACTTTTCACATTCCTGCTATCACAAATGTTTCTCTTTAAAGTCCTTCTGCAATGCTACATTCTTGAAGAACTGTTTTTTTCCTCAAACTAAAGATAATTTTTGAACAGGAAAGTATAGGTTAATTTCGTGAATTGGTTTTATTTGAGTGACTCAGGAGAAATTTTAAATGCTAGTTGATTACATATATTTTGGAGTTTTAAAAAATAAAACAAAACAAACAAATACTTAGTAGGAGCCAGACTTGGTGATTAAAAATTTTCAGCTTTAACAGCAGAAACAAGACAAAATTAGCCAGAAGATAATTAAATAGAATTGCAGAGCATCTGTTCACCGGGTAGGCTTGTGAGACTAAAATTTAAATTAATAGCTATTTATTACAAGAATTCCTTTACTTGTCTAGATACAGAGGTTGTATGCATCTGACCAGCTGTATGCATCTGAGCAGCTCTTTATATTTGGCCAAATGAATCTTGTCCTGTAAACATCAATTTCTTTCCATTAATTTCAAGGAGTTACTTCCCCTCAGGAGTTATTTTTTAGCACAATGATCTTTATATCAGAAACATACTGCATAACTTACAACATTTTCTGTAGCTGGACATATCTGCTTCCATGACTTAAGGTGAGAACACAGTGATCCTTGAATTGATAAAGGATAGGATCATATTTTATGAGAAAGTAATGAAAACCTAAAATTAAGGTAAAGATATCTGGTGGTTTTCCCTTCTGTTTTCAATTCAGATAAACAGGTTTATCTTTTTATCCAAGGATAAGTTACGGATGGCATGATAGGAGTTTTGAAAACGATCATCTGATGATGTGGTCCACAGTCATTACACATAGCTCGTCTATGACATGTAGTGATATGGAACAGTGTTGTTTCCTCCATCTCTTCAAGCAGTAAGTAGTCTGATGTCAAGCGAGATAGAAAATGCCAGAAAATTGCTGTTTTAGATTGATTTGCATGCTAATATCAGAAAATGCAGAAGTCATTGCATCTGGTGCTTTAAAACCTGTTGTTCATAAAGACTCCGTTATTACAGAATAATTAAAAGCTGAAATACACTAAGCTGGCAGTAAAAAAAGTCTTGTCAGCTAGAAGTTATTGCATCCAGACTGCAGACTGAATCTAAGAATGAAGTGAATTACAATTGTTAGCCCATTTTAGAGGGTCTTGCTAGTTTCATTTCTGCCCAGTTAATTTTATGTAATTAATATATATTTTAAAGTTTGACTAATTAGAAATTCTGGTATTTTGATTATGGGAGATATTACATAAAAAGCAAGGAGATAGTTGAAAAAATTGTAGAGGAATTTCAGAGTTGCTCTAAAATATACAGGTCATCAGTAGAGAAAAAAATTGACCACAATCAGAGACTGAGAAAATCAATCGTTGATGAATTACAGTGTTACAATCACAATGTGCTGCTGATCAACAAGTCAGTTCTGTTTGATCCATTCTGAATAGTCCAGCTCCTTACCCCTTGTGCTTGGAAAGCTGAATTTCAGGCTTAGAGGAACCTGCAGTGAGAACTGCATAGGGCATCTATTGATAAAAGTGTGGCAGAGTAAGGGGAGGAAGGGTGGCTTTCCATATTTTCTGCTCATATATTCTTTCCCAACACACCCTAATATTTTGGAATGATCAAAGATTGTGTCATATAAAGTTCTGATACAAGTAATTTTTCTACCAGCAATTTTCTAACCAGTGTTTTTGGAACACAATAGAGGAAAATACAATAAATTTTAAGTAGTCCAGATCCCTCCCTAAATAAAAGAACAGGATTCATAGGGAAAACAAAAAAATGCCTTTTTTTTTTTTTTTGTTATCGTCAGATATATTCTGATTTTTCTTACGGTATTCTTCCTGCTCTTTTGTATTCTCAGTGTACTTTGGAAGCTTAATACATCTGTATTATTAAAAACTGGATCAATGTACATTTCAGCTCCTGTTTATTTATTTTTTTTTAGTTCTTTTGTTTTATCTGATAATTTCAGCATCTTTTTGCAACATTATGCAATTTATATTTGAATCTTTTTTTCTGTCTCTTAGAATACATTGAGTCATTAATGTAGTATTAATTTCCTCGAAGTAAAACAGGTAGCTAAATATTACTTTGAGTACAAATTTGTGTGTTCGGGTTAACATTTCCACTTTGCAAAAACATAAAAATGTGAAGTCAAATTAGCATTATAAACTAATCCAGTGACAACGTGGAGAGCACATTTTCTATTATATCCTGGAGTGCCATCTATATTTATGAGTTGTAGAAAACAAGAGCTTTTGTCTTGATTGGCAATTTATAGTGATATACAAGCCTAATTTTCTCAAACCACTATTACAGGATCATCATCTTATCTCAAACTGTAAATATGCAAACTTCCAAAATATTGTTGAGTACCCAATAAGATGTGATATTAACAGAGCAATAAAAGTAGACCCATTAGTGAGAATTGTTCATGTCAAAACACGTGAAGTATTACTCTTCATACCTTTGAATTGTTATCAGCTTTTGTCACTGTTCTTGTTGCACCAAGATGATGTAGACCTGGAGTCTTGCAATGAAGACTTTTGCATACTTTTTGGAAACTAAATTTCTAGTCAGCCTGATTTCTCAGCCTTCTGAAAGAAGCTTACTATGGACTGAGTAGGCTTTCAGCATCCCTTAGCTTTGTTCATTGCACCTACGCACAGGAAACTGTCTGAGATGTAAAAAGAAATCCCTGATCCCATTCCTTTTTTGAACTTGTAGATATGATGTAGAAAGCTTGTTCCAGTTGGGAGGGGAAAAAATAAAAGGATCCTTACTGCTTTTCTCCTTTTGTATTTGGGGCTTCTCTAAGAGCCTATGCAGTACAATGTCCCTGTTTCATTTTCAGCTCTGCCCTGACCGCTTTCCTGCACGAGGTCTTGCAAAAGGATGACAAACCACAGTGACAAGATGCTGTGCTTTTGTAATTCTCACTTTGCTCTGTAATAGCAGCTCTCTACTACTGGGAAGAGGAAAGGATTTTTCTGAAGCTGTTCCAGGCATGGGAAATATTTAAAATAATTGATTCTGGTGGTAGATACAAGACTGCAATCATAAGTGTGAAATATTTTGCCATTAATGCTTGAACATAAGTAATATGATAACAGAGAGCTGAGAATATACTTTTTTTCTGTGACAGGTTAGGGCATATGATCAGGAAAACCTCTCAGATTTAAACTCACCTTCATCATCAGTATAGTTAGTCATGAAAGATTTCTGCATAAGTTTTTATAAAAGTTCCATGTGATGCTCTGAATTCCTTCACTGTTATCAGGACACAATAGCACATGTCACCCTATGCTTTATACAAAGATAATTCCAGTTGGTAGTAATCTCTACATATTTAATTGGTATGGACAAATGCTGGTAGCTAAATGGCCAAACTGATCTTTTTCTCCCTGGTCGTCTCTCCTCCTCTGCTATTGCCTTCACTCTCTCTGCTGCTCCTGGAGGCTACTATTTTCAAGCACATGTTTTAAAGTAAAGTTCCTGGAATCCAGGCGTATTAGGAGAAAACTGCACAGTCAGTGAAATCAAATGAATCCTAAAAGCAGGAGGTTTGGCCTCATTGCTCTTTTCTGTGTTTATGGAATGCTAGACCTGATTATTTCAGCGCAGCCTTAATTTAAAGCCAGCTGGGAGTTACAAAGGAGTGGTTGTACCTAACAATGTCAGTGCTTTGGACCCATGCATTTCTTTAGGTAAAAGAAGTACAGTAAAAATTGGGTTTTGTGACAGAAGGTATCTGGTTTATTTGTTTGGTAGTTTGCACATGTCCTTCCTGGATCAGCTGGAGCATGTGGGAGATCCTACTACAATATATAACCCATAATCTAGTTAGAGTGCAAGCCCTTGGTTCATCTCTGAGTGCTTATATTCTGGCTTTAGGAACTTCTGCAATTTGTGCCTTAATACAATAGAACTATTGCGTGGTTGACTGTTATTTATACAGAGCCATGCTCTAAAAACTGGGTAAACGAGAAGCTGTCATTCTATATCTGTGGACTAGCTTTCTTGGATAGTCATTGGTAAGACTTTTGTCACAGATAATGTTCAATGAAATGTTAAGACTAGTATGAATATCAGGGCACTGAATGACTGAATGATCAATCTGCCATTCTGTCAGGATGGCAATATGGATGGCAGAAGGGTTGTAAGAATGGCAGGTGTTGTTGGCATCTAGATTAACAGTAAATCTTCTTGCAGCTTTTCAGGGTATCCAAGCCAAAAAGGAACCCTAAAAACAGGAAAGCCCTTTGATCACCTTGACATACGTATCTTTGTGTCTGAATTTGGGACAGATCACTTGGTGCTTGTGAGTATGTGGACAAAATAGTGGGAATCATGGATGTAGACTTCATTTCAAATAAAATCACCTTCTCCTTATTTAAGGTCTCTCATTCCTTTTTTGCCACATTTTTGTTATCATTGTTACAAGAAATGTCTATTGTTAGGCTTCTCAAAACTTTTATGCTCATTTAAATCAAAAGGATAATAATGCTTGTTTGGACTGAAGGCTCTGGTCCTGATCCAACAAGGACCTTACAGACATATACAGAATAATTCCTTTTTTGTTTGTTTGGCTGAATGAAATGTGTCAGTTGAAACACTACAGACATTCTGGAAAAAATCTCCAATGACATAACATGAAAACACAGGACTATTACACAAAAATTGTTACATAAAAGGCCTTGAATGCAGGGTCACCTCCATTAATGGAAAAATATTCAGCACTTATGGGCAAAGGGACTATGACATATAGGAAAAATTAATATAGTAGTCATTTGTCAGCAAGACCCTGAATTGGTGTTCGATCTGCATTTAAAATATGTGTCTCTGTGCTATATATACACATAACTACCTGTATACATATATATAATGTATAGCTATATGAAAACGTGAATTACTTTCCAAAGCGGGCATTATCTGATTGGAAGGAGCTAAGCTCAGAGGCAATATTTTTGGTTTCCTAATTCTGAAAAGGTAGTTACTTGCTTTTAATGTTTTTTGACCTCTTCAGCTTTGTTTTTTGTTCCTTTAAACTCCTCATCTTCTCAATTTTTATAAATCTTCCCTTGATTGTTCAGGGAAATTCTTACATTAATTTCCTACATTATTTGTCCTTTCACTGTACCTTTCCCATTTCAGAACTTTCTGTTCTGTCTGTAACATAGTTTTGACTGTGATTAAAAATATTAATTTCAATTTTTTGCAGTGATAGCTGAGTTAGGCCCTTTGCAGAATTCTCAAATGGAATACAGACTGTGTGATTTAAAAGATTAAGCACAAGTCAGATGAGTCTATTTCAGCAAAATGATAAATATCATCCTTTGCTACATGGTCAATTGCAATTTGTATCACATTAATAGTTCTAACTTTATTTATTTATTTATTTATTTTTATTGCTGTATATGCAAGTTTGCCAGTGACACCAAGCTGTGTGGTGTGGTTGAGATGCTGGAGGGAAGGGATGCCATCCAGAGGCACCTTTGACAGGCTGGAGAGGTGGGCCCGTGCGAACTGCATGAAGTTCAACAAGGCCAAGTGCAAGGTCCTCAACGTGGGTCGGTGCAATCCCAAGCACGACTATAGGATGGGCAGAGAATGGATTGAGAGCAGCCCCGAGGAGAAAGGACTTGGGGGTATTGACTGATGAGAAGCTCAACATGAGCCGGCAATGTGTGCCTGCAGCCCACAAAGCCAACCATATCCTGGGCTGCATCAAGTGTGACCAGTGGGTTGAGGGAGGTGATCCTGCCCCTCTACTCCACTCTCATGAGACCCCACCTGGAGTACTGCGTCCAGCTCTGGGGGACCCAGTACAGGAGAGACATCGAGCTGTTGGAGCATGTCCAGAGGAGGGCCACGAAGCTGATCAGAGGGCTGGAGCACCTCTCCTGTGAGGACAGGCTGAGAGGGTTGGGGTTGTTCAGCCTGGAGAAGAGAAGGCTCTGGGGAGATCTAATTGCGGCTTTCCAGTACCTGAAGGGGCCTACAGGAAAGATGGAGAGGGACTGTTTATCAGGGAGTGTAGTGACAGGACAAGGGGTAATGGGTTTAAGCTAAAAGAGAGTAGATTTAGATTAGATGTTAGAAAGAAATTCTTCCCTATAAGCGTGGTGAGGCACTGGAACAGGTTGCCCAGAGAAGCTGTGGATGCCCCCTCCCTGGAAGTGTTCAAGGCCAGGTTGGATGAGGCTTTGGGCAACATGGTCTAGTGGAGGGTGTCCCTGCCCGCAGCAGGGGGGTTGGAACTAGATGATTCTTAAGGTCCCTTCCAACCCAAACCTTTCTATGATTCTATGCAATGAGTAAGCCTCTCTGTAAAAGTATGGGAAATATATCCTAGGCTTCTATTGTAGGTCTGCTTTTGCCTCAAAAAGGCAAGCAGTGTGCACCTCAGTTTCACATAGAAGTGTGAGGAACTACAGTTCTTGACATTAACTCCAGCATCCAAGTACAATTAACACTAATGTCAGCAATGAAGTAGGGAATTTTAAATAGCCTGAGTATTGCTCAAATTCTTGATGTCAAAGGTGGATTATCTGCTCAGTAATGCCATAACTGTTTTCAAAAGTTTTGCTGAAAGCATAAGTTGAAACAATGATTTTGATGTGTCTCTTCACTGGTTGGTGTTTTTTTGATCATCAGTTTCTCATGTTTTCCTGGCAGGTAAAATGTGCCTCAAATTTTGCCCTGTAAGTTCATTCTTATTCTCTTCTTGAAAGGTTTCATTTGAGTAGTCTTCAGGCTGTGATAGGAAAGCTATCCAAAACTGTGATATACATTAACCTCCAAAAGCAGATTATTTCCCATATTTTCTAAGATTTATTTTTTTTTAATATTCCATCAACTCTGAATAAAAGTGATATAAATTTAGGGTTGGAAATTTACTTTTAGATGAAGGAAGGTAAAGTGTAGTTAATACAGACTGGTCTTTTTTCTAAAGTGCTTTTAATTAACTGAAGATGCCAAAGACATAAATAAATAGGCCATCCTGCAGCACTTGCTGTGGTGGGTTGACCCTGGCTGGAGGCCAGGTGCCCACCAAAGCTGCTCTATCACTCCCCTCATTCACTAAACAGGGGAGAAAAGGTATAACAAAAGGCTTATGGGTCGAGATAAGGACAGGGAGAGATCACTCACTAATTATCGTCATGAGCAAAACAGACTGAACTTAGAGAGGAAATCCATCTAATTTATTACTAAGCAAAACAGAGTAGAGGAATGAGAAATAAAATCAACTCTTAAAACACCTCTCCCCAACCCTCCCATCTTCCCGGGCTCAACTTCACTCCCGGCTTCAACCTCCGCCCCCACTCAGCAGCACAGGGGGACGGGGAATGGGGGTTACGGTCAGTTCATCACACGGTGTTTCTGCCGCTTCTTCATCCTCAGGGGGAGGACTCCTCACACTCTTCCCCTGCTCCAGCATGGAGTCCCTCTCATGGGAGACAGTCCTCCACGAACTTCTCCAACGTTGAGTCTCTCTCACGGGCTACAGTCCTTCATGAACTGCTCCAGCGTGGTCTCTTCCATGGGGTGCAGACCTTCAGGAGCAAACTGCTCCAGCGTGGGGTCCCCCACGGGGTCACAAGTCCTGCCAGCAAACCTGCCCTGGCGTGGGCTCCTCTCTCCATGGGTCCACAGGTCCTGCCAGGAGCTTGCTCCAGTGTGGGATTCCCACAGGGTCACAGCCTCCTTCAGGTGCCTCCACCTGCTCTGGTGTGGGGTCCTCCACAGGCTGCAGGTGGAATCTCTACACCCCCTCATCCTTCCTCCATGGGCTGCAGGGGGACAGCCTGCCTCACCATGGTCTTCTCCAGGGGCTGCAGAGGGATCTCTGCTCTGGTGCCTGGAGCACCTCCTGCCCCTCCTTCTGCACTGACCTTGGTGTCTGCAGACTTTCTTACATCTTCTCACTCCTCTCTCTGGCTGCAAAAGCTCTCTCTAACTGTTTTTTTCCCTTCTTAAACATGTTATCACAGAGGCGCTGATTGGCTTGGCCTTGGCCAGTGGTGGGTCCGTCTTAGAGCCGGCTGGCATTGGCTCTATCAGACACAGGGGAAGCTTCTAGCAGCTTCTCACAGAAGCCACCCCTGTAGCCCCCCCCCGCTACCAAAACCTTGCCATGCAAACCCAACACACTTGCATACCCAATTTTGAGATGTCACATCTGATTGACTTTCTGTATATCTATTCTAATATCCTATATCTGGTGGTGACCAGTTCCAGACACATTTGACAAAGATGCAAGAAACATCCCAAAGAACACAATAGGATAATTTGGGCACAGGAGAAATCCCTAAATAAGCACTGGTTATTTATGAACTGATAGTATAAAAAAATAATTATCTGAACTATAGATATCAGTATAAATAGCTAACTTATTTTGGATCTTGTTAGGCTCTGGACATTAAAATTATCAAAAACCAGAGATGTTTTATTAGCTGCTGTGACAACTACTGAACAGTTTTCCAAACATGGGGATGTCTCTGATTTGTGCTAAAGTGTAGTATATGTTGGTTACTCTCTCCATGTCAGTCTTTTTTTCCCTCTTTGTACTATTTGCTTCCTTAAAGATTGCACCTAGTTAAGAAATTACTCTTAAGAATTAATGGGAAAGAAGTAGAAGACCATACAGAGACTATACATATGCTGTTATATAAAATCCACCGTTCACCCTCCCCTTGAGTACAGTATTTAGTTCTGTGTCCTTGGTAACAGAGGAGGTATATCAGAACTGCAAACAGTTCAGAGGGGGCAACATGGTTGATGACAAATATACAGAACAACTGAGCAGCCTGGGACTCCTATACATGAAAAGACAAGACTTAAGGGGGTCTGGTTATTCACTGTATTTTCCAATATAGGAATTAGGGGCTATCAGATTAAGCCCTTAGGATCCTCCAGAACAAAATAGGAGGTTGTTCATGTCATGAGCACAAATTTTGTGAAACTCCTTGTTAAAGGATATTCTCTGTGCTGAGAGTTTATTTCTGTTCAAGGGCAGATTTGAAAAGCACTTGGAAGAGGCATCTTTTGGGAAATACTAAATGGACAAGCAATCAGACACTCAGGAAATTTCCTGAGCTGAAAATATTAAAAATCTAGGAAAAATAATACTTATGTGTATATGTTTTCTCTGGTTTTCTTCTTCCTTAGGGTGCACTTGCAGCCACTGTTGGAGACAGAATAATGAGCTGGATAGGCCCTTAATCTGAATTAGTGTGGTTGTTCGTGTATTTTTACCTACTCTCAGTTGCACCTAACAAATCAGATATTTATCTGCTGTTTGGTATTATCTTTCTGGTCTAGAAAAGAATGTGCCTACATATGAGGATGCAGCATTACAAGTTTACAGATGACGACAAACTGGGGGAGCCAGTTGATATGCTTGAAAGCAGGTTGGAAGAATGCACAACAGAAATCTAATGAAATCCAGCAAGGACAAGGACAAAGTCCCACATCTGGGATGGACTAAACGCTTCCCTTGTACAAACTAAAAACTAACTGTTGGGGAACAGGTCTGAGGAAAATGGCACGAGTGTCCTGGCAGACAGCAAGGTGAGCACGTTTGATTGTGTTGATAGCTCATGTATTCTAGGAACACTGTGTGGTGACAGATTCTGATGTTCTGAACTGCACAAAAATAAAAAAGAAAAAGAAAAAAAAGGAAGAAATTGGTTGTAGAAAACCTAGAAACAGGTGATCTAGAACTCAAGTCCGAGTCACAGTTTTCAGCAGAAGCCCATTGTTGCAGCTGAATATATGTGTCAGTAGAGAGTACTGTGACGGGAATGTTTAAAAAACCCATAAAAAAGACCAGTTTTAAATTTCAAAACTAAATTTTACTAAATTAATTCATTAATGATACACTTCATTCTCATTGTTAGTTTTTGTGCAGTATGATTACATTATCTTTACATATATAAAACTGTCACTTTTTAAGAGTTATATCCTGAATGGTATGGAGCTGATGCCATACAGTTAGCACTGAAGGTGACTGTCCTTGATGGGCTTAGACAGGGGTGATCAGGACCGGGACAGCTTTGCCTGCCTCTCAAAAAAGGGAGTCTTCTCTGCTCTTGATACCATTCATCTTGTTATTTGTCTTTGGGATATTTTATTTTATTTTATTTTGTCAGTCATCCTTGTGCATTCACCAGGATGTCTTGCCTATCTGGAGTCGGTCATGCTTCTCTTGCTTCCAGCCTGATAACTTTCTATTACTTGGGTGTCTCCTACATACCTCTCTTTGCCCTTTCAGTGGTCACGCTACTCACATACTTAGGTAAAATAATATAACCTAAGTATATAATGTATTTTGCTGTGATATCACAGTGTTAATAAATTCTTATTGCTGTTTCTGATTTCACAATTTTTGTATGCCTATGTTTGGATTCAAGGTAAGTTAATATTAATTATATTCTGAATAGTGCACTTGCAATTTATAGGTGTCATAGGCCTCTGCACTGGTTATACCAATACATTGCAGATTTACTTCTGAATTTAGGCAATCTGCTTGATTATCGTGTGTATATATATATATATTTATAGCCAAAAGACTACCACAGTAATCAAAATTTTAATGAAATCAGTTTAACCTAACTCCTCTGTCTCATTTACTGCTGACAATGGGAGTGTGTGAGGACTAGGACAGCAGAACCGTATGTGACACCAGCTGCTCTTTAAAGGAATCTTAATGCAGCTTTATGGTGCCCTGTGCTCTTGCCAGAGATTTCTTGCACAGAGGGCTTCCTATGTTTATAGTAGCAGTTGTGGTGTTTGTATCAATCTGGTTAGTTTTCTGTGAGTGCTTCTCACAGGAAGAACTGGGAATGTGCCACTCAGACTGGGAAACTTAAATACCTCTGGCTTTCTTCCTTTCTCTTCCTCTCTTCTCCATTTCATATTAGAGCAATTTTCAAGAATTCACAAAGAAGAAGAGAAAATTTGTTTTGGTTTACACATGGCATTGTGAATTGATTTTACAAATATATAATTGAGTAAATATTGAGAGCATGAATATTCTCAGATCATTCTTTTTTATGGCAACATCCAGCTTTTTTCACCTCCCTTACATTCTCATTTCTTGTAGTCCAAGAAATATCTCCATGAATATCTCTCAATGTAAAAGTGTCACTTCTTATCCTGACTTCGCCCTTCCTCTCTGCATTTTGTTGCATATTTTCTTCCTCTCTTTATTCCTGTCCTCATTCAGTACATTCAGAAAATGCTGAATTAACTTTCTCCTACAATTTTTCTGCTCCCTTCCCCATGACTTTTCTATTTCTTTCCAAATTAATTTGCCCTGCCACCTGGTCTCCTTGGAATTTAGCAATTATTCAGTATATAAAGCCTGGCTCCTAACAGATGGGGCTTCCAGAATACACACATCAACAATGTACATCCTAGGGCCAGAAGACTGTGAGTTAGCTGCAGTTTCATTATGACTTCAATTTTCTAATGGTTGTGAACATTGTCGGAGAACATTAACGTTGTTTGTGATACCATGTCTTTTAAATAGTGGAGTTTAGACCAAGCCCTGTTTCTTTGATTTAGAACATAAGTGTGTTTTCCAATTTCATGGTACCGATGCCACATATTTTATAGCTACAGAGACAGGAACCAAAATATAGTAATTACCTATGTTTACTTTCACCTGTGCTTTGCAGAAGGCATTTCAGTGTTCGCATCCAATTAGCTAGATCAGCATTTGTCATTTTCTAAAACTTTCTATGTCTTCAAAGTTCACTTCTGCATTAGTATTTCCATATTTTAAAACATAAGAGAGATTTATGCATGTTGTTTTTCAGCTATATCAGGCTATATAAGGAATATAGCAAGAAACTTTTCCTAAATGCTCAAAATTCTCATCATCTGTGTTTGCACAGATCAGAAACTTTTGGGGCAACTATATAGTTTGGGGAGAAGAAAGAGATAGACTAGGGAGAAAGGGCGGGAATAATATTTGGGGCAGGGGAAGACATTCAAAATACCCAGGGGTTTTTAAGTGTTTGTGGTGGGTTGACCCCGGCAGGGGGCCAGGTGCCCACCAAAGCCACTCTGTCACTCCCCTCATTCACTAGACAGGAGAGAAAAAGTATAACAAAAGGCTTGTAGGTCGAGATAAGGACAGGGAGAGATCACTCACTAATTGTTGTCACGAGCAAAACAGACTGAACTTAGAGAAAAATTCATCTAATTTATTATCAAGCGGAACAGAGTAGAGGAATGAGAAATAAAATCAAATCTTAAAACACCTCCCCCCACCCCTCCCATCTTCCTGGGCTCAACTTCACTCCCAGCTTCAACCTTCCCCCCCTCAGCGGCACAGGGGGACGGGGAATGGGGGTTACGGTCAGTTCATCACACGGTGTTTCTGCCGCTTCTTCATCCTCAGGGGGAGGACTCCTCTCGTCGTTCCCCTGCTCCAGCATGGAGTCCCTCTCACAGGAGACAGTCCTTCACGAACTTCTCCAACGTGAGTCTCTCCCACGGGCTACAGTCCTTCACGAACTGCTCCAGTGTGGTCTCTCCGACAGGGTGCAGACCTTCAGGAACAGACTGCTCCAGCGTGGGTCCCCCACGGGGTCACAAGTCCTGCCAGCAAACCTGCCCTGGCGTGGGCTCCCCTCTTCACGGGTCCACAGGTCCTGCCAGGAGCTTGCTCCAGCGTGGGCTTCCCATGGGCCACAGCCTCCTTCAGGTGCCTCCACCTGCTCTGGTGTGGGGTCCTCCACGGGCTGCAGGTGGAATCTCTACACCCCCTCATCCTTCCTCCATGGGCTGCAGGGGGACAGCCTGCTTCACCATGGTCTTCTCCAGGGGCTGCAGGGGGATCTCTGCTCTGGCGCCTGGAGCACCTCCTGCCCCTCCTTCTGCACTGACCTTGGTGTCTGCAGACTTTCTTACATCTTCTCACTCCTCTCTCCGGCTGCAAAAGCTCGCAAGGTTGGCTTTTTTCCCTTCTTAAATATGTTATCCCAGAGGCACTACCACTGTCGCTGATTGGCTTGGCCTTGGCCAGCAGCAGGTCTGTCTTGGAGCTGGCTGGCATTGGCTCTGTCGGACACAGGAGAAGCTTCTAGCAGCTTCTCACAGAAGCCACCTCTGCAGCCCGCACCGCTACCAACTAACTAGCACTAACTACAGCAACAGTTATGCAGCCAGCTGTTAACACATCAGCTCCTACCCAAACCCTTCCCAGACACCTGTACAATTGAGGAGAACAGCACGTGGACTCTCATCTCATGTCTTCCTCCTTTGGCCACAGAAATCTGCAGTCCCTTGTTGATTTGTTCCATCTCTCCCTTTGTAGTGTCATTGGTGACGACGTGGATGAACAGTGAGAGAGGACAATGTGAGTGTAAAAGAGTATTGTGAGTCTCTGCAATATCCCTGATCTGGGCTGCCAGTAAGTGATAAGAATCCCATGACAGCAACTCTGATCAGCACATCTCCCTGCCCTGCAGAAGGGAACCTCCATCACTTGGCCTGTCTTCTTGGTGCTAAAGTGTGATTCAGCTCAGCTGGCTTTGAATTCTCCCCAGGGAACTTGTTCCCCTTCCTTGGCTATTAGGGCACTGTACTGATTCTGTAAATTCAAATCTGAGGACAGAGAAGGACCCTTCTTCTTAATGCAAGAATTCACAACCTTTCAACATCTTGGGAGTCTCCATCCACGACTAGACTGTCTCTGCCCCTACTTCCTTGCACCATGTAGCTCTGCAATGTCACTGTGAAGACCCTGTTGTCACCTCTTCATCCTTCCCAATGCTATTCAGTCTGCTCATCTCTTCCCGTAGCTCCTGTACCTGGTAACTTAGTGCCTCAGCCACAGCGTTGCTCCCACAAGTGAGGCCACCAGCAGATCCAGCCCCAGGAAGCAGCACCAGACATTGCCTGTGGCCCCAGTCCTGCATGGCAGCCTCCCTCCTCTGAATTGCACTACGGCCAAGGACTTTGACTTCCCGGGAAAGCTTCTTCCATCCAGTCATGGGGACAGAGCCCTGTTGAATGTCACCACCACAGTCAGACAGTCCCATGCTGCA
Organism: Grus americana; assembly: GCF_028858705.1. Lineage (NCBI taxonomy): Eukaryota > Metazoa > Chordata > Aves > Gruiformes > Gruidae > Grus > Grus americana. Next base: position 32,073,820 of record NC_072852.1, on the reverse strand, counting down.
TGGAGCAGAGTTTCTGGGTCTCTTTCATGTCCCCAGCTGAGCTAACTGCCCTGCTAACCACGAAAGTACCTGTTAGCTGCCTCTGCTCTGTGCCTGTTTGCCAGCTGAATAGGTGTTCTTTGCTGCAGATGAACAGCAGATTATTCCCTAATTGGCAGATGGTTGCTGAACATTTTCCAGACAGCTTTGGTGATAAATGCTTTCTTGCTGATGTACGTTGTGAAATGGCTTTTTGCATCATGCGTGTGTTGTAAAAGCTTGGTTATACTCCCATGATACCTTTTTAACAATCACTGTGAAAAGGAGAACTGTCTGCCAAGACTTTGTACTAATTGCCCTACATAACCAAGAATAGATAAAAATGAACTAATGTTCTTTTTGTGATCAGAAGCTATCCTAAAGGATCAATTTTTAAAAGCGTTATCAAGCATTTAACTAGGCAAGAGGCTTAAACACAACATAGAGATTCATTCCAGGAAATGACTTTTTTTCAGTGGATGAATATTATCAATTTTCAGGGCTTAGAACACTAACATTATTTGGATGTGATCCATGAGGAAGATGGGCTGCTGAAAGCTCACCTCTGTTATAAAGGTATTCTAATTTAACTACTGATTTAAACCCTACTGTAATTCGACCTTTTTCAAGTTGTGCATTTTTCTTTGTGGCAGAGAATGGATTGTTAGCAGAAGCCAAGGCAGGGGGAAAAGTATAGTTTAAATGATCAAGCCTGTGCACTTATGGTATCAGAACATTTTTTCAAATTGTATATTAACATGAATGGTATGTGAGTTTACAGTATTACAATGAAGCAACTTCAGCTGTCATATTTGCACAGTCAGTGTTGTGGATATGTAACTAGAGGCAAAGTTTAATAGCACAGTCAGTTCTTCTACCTGAACAGGAAGGTCTGTACGCTTTCAGAAGCAGCTTTGGAGGAAAAAAGATGAAAAAAATTAAGATAATACATATGCCAAACTGGAACTTTTGTTTCAGTTTGGACATCCCAGAGATGTCGATCAGGTCGCAGTTGTAAACCTGTAACTGCAAAAGACTATTCAGTTTCTGATATCTGAAGTGATAAATTGAAAACCTGTTAGAATGTGAATGTTGCTGGGTATGCGTTCATGTTTATAATTTCCTTGTGATTTATATCAGGCTAAAATGTCACTGTCAAAATACCTTTGATTTTTGCCTTTACATTGAAAATAAGTAATTACTCTAAGTTTATTCTTTTCCATTTTTATATTATGTCATTCTAGAGCCTTTCCTGGAACTCCTTCCAATCCAGGTATGAATAAAAGTGATGAAGGTTAAGAGATGAGTTAATTACTATTGAGTACAGGTGGAAATTTCCAAAATTCTCTAGCGAGGCATGATCACAAGTCCCAGGGACCTTTAATGCTCATTTTCTCCTGTGAATGAGATGTTTTGCATCATGCATGAACAGGTGAAAGTTCAGCTGAAATGGTCTACATCATAAGCATCTGTCCATTCAGTCAGTTTCTAGTTGTTTCTGATGCTCCACACATTCTGTAACCTGAGATCAAATGGTATGTATTTTAAAAAATTGCCTTCTAAGCTAAACAAAGATTATTCTTCATATGGAGTGTGTCATCGTGGAAGTCAGTTACAGTTACTTGCTGCTGCCACCTTTCTGAAGCATTTGCTTTTTCTAGGCCTCATATTAGAATGAAAGCCACACTTTCAAGGTAAAATTACTGACCTGTATGTTACAAACATGCCATACACCTTACATGTCAATTCAAAGACTTGAAACAATTAGATCTTCATGCTCAAGTCTTGCTTTGCTCTGATGAGTGTCCTTGCTCTTACAGGTAGTGTGCACACACAGAAGTTGCTCCTCAGCACATCTATGTGTAAGTTTAACTTTCAGATCCCTCTTTGAAAATGTTGATCTTCCTTGACAGGTAAGAGTATGTATTTTGTCTTGTTTTTTCTTTCTCTCCCAATAATGTCAGTTTAAATGATGAAACTCTCCGATAGTAAGTTTTTTCAGTCATGGTGGAAGCTGAATGGGATTACAAACTTTTCAGTTTAAGATTGTCCCTAGATTCCTGCTAACTACTTATTAGTAGTTTTGTATAGGTACAAAACCATATTGTAGATTCTTGGTTTTAATAACACAGATGAAAATATTTCAGAAGACTTTGAAAAATGTAAAGATTGAGGTGTTAACTAAAACATTTTTACCTTCCTAGGGCAGGTGACAGACTGTTGTTTGTGTTTTGGGGAATAATTCCCATGGTTTCAGTTATTTCTTCCCAAAAGCAGAACAATCGCACTTCTGCACATTGAAAATGGCTGGTGTGCCCAGCTTCAGGGGAGCATTGCCATTCCTCAGTGTAACAGGAAAAGTACAAAACATTTTAAAGCAGTAATATGCATCATTAAACAGTTAAAAACCTGATTTTATTGAGAAGCAAAAATAGCTCAGAAAATGACAGCTGGAGTTTAATTTATTCAAGAAAATGACTAGCCACACTTTAAAAGTTTTTCTATAAAGTAGTTTTAACTAAGGGAAGAATGGGAAGACTGTTATTGTGACTCTGCAAACTGTAATTACCAGTTGCATTAGTGAGACAGGTTTCCAGGTAAATCGTGCAGTTCTCCTGAAAGTATTGAAAGAAACTCTACACCAGCCCAATCTACTCTGTTTGTATTTTTTTTTCTTCTGAGAGAAATACATGCTCCTCTGTGCTGTTTACCTGTCCAACCTGACTACAAAAACTAGCCACGATATTCCATGTGCATATGACTAATGAAGTACATGTGCTGATCCATTAGACCATCAGTTTCCTTCTGTAGAATTAGGTTGGTGTACGCTACATGGCTAGGTGACTGGAAAAAGAGCTTACAAGTTGAGGAGGAAGAGCAAGCTAAACAAAAACCCAGAATAACTTGTGCTTTGACGCTGATTCCAAATTAAGGAATGTTAGATTTGGTTTTTATGTTTTTAAACTGTTTTCTCTTATGTCCCCAAATGTTTTTTTTTTTTTTTTGCTTCATCTCTCTGTGATCTTGATACTAACATCACTTGCAGGTTATTTTTCAGGTTGTTTAACCAGCAAGCAAGTCCTCAGTGCTGTGCTGAGATAATCAGGCTATCAGATTGCCAGTACAAATTTTGCTACACACTGCAATTACTTGAGTGTTCAATCACAGATAGTGTTTACTGTGATGTGATCACACTCTATGAATATGCTACTTCCCCCTTGATTGTCACCTGCTATTTCATTACTGGAGGTAGCAAAGAGGAGTCAAACAGAATCTTTGATAAACTGAGTATTTAAACTTGTAAGACTATCTGATATCAACATCAGCTTTAGTGTTCCCCCTGTCCCCCTCCCCCGCCCGATGATAAGGCCAAAGTGCTGTATCCAAACAGGTCCTTGGATGTTGCAAAGCAGAGCATTTCCACAGCTCAGTGTCAGGTACATGGACATGAGTGGATTCTGAAATGCAGTGTTATGTGCCTAGGATTCTCACCAGAGCATAGAGGCATGCTGGAGGGGACTTCCAAGTAGCAGTGAGTTGACTTACCAGAATTAGTTGATAGGCAACACCAAGCACAGGAGTACGTGTAACTCACTCTCCAACCCCTCTACTGAAGCTGTATATCAAAATTCATAAGTATCTTGGGTAAGAATAAAAAGTAAATATGAACATAACACTTATATCATGACCATCTGGATAGTTAGGATTTCTTTGGGTTCAGCTCTCCTCTGAGACAGCCACATGCTTTAATACTTCTGCAGGGAGTTTAGAAGATATGTGTCTGAATCTCCTTAGGCTAAGAAGCTTTCAGACAGGTTTCATATACTGAAAGCAGAGGCAAGCAAAGTCTGTGCTTACTGGGGTGGAAAATGAAGACTCCAGTTGGATGTCAGACTGGAAGCTTGTGAGTTCTGACAGCAGCAGGAAAGCTCCTTCTCCTCCACCTGCAGTTTTGCAACTACAGAATAGATTCAGTGCCCCAGTGGAAGATGAGGGGCTGTGAAGTATGTCCAATGAAGAACAGAGCTGGCTGAAACTGAACTGTGCAGCAAGGTGAAGTGGTGAGTGATAGCAGTGGGATATTCCCTGTCATGGAGGATGGAGGCTCAAATATGCTTACCTGAGGATCAAGGACTGCTAGGAAGAGATGAGATCCATCTCATCAAGTGGGGCAAAGCTATCTTTGCCAACAGGTTGGCCAACCTGGTGAAGAGAGCTTTAAACTAGGAACAGAAAGGAACAACAGAAAGTGAGGAAATGGTGGATGGGGTTGGTAAGCAAAGGATACATCAATAGAAATCTTGACCACATTCAAATATCCGCAGACTGAAGTTTCTTCAAGAGAATGTATGCATCATTCAGAGCTAGTCCACTGGTAGAAGATGACATCTATTACACTAGAAACCACTTTGGCTGTTAAAGGGGCATTCCAATTTGATTTTATTTGATATTTAAAATACAAATAAACCCCACACTACCCTAGTTATGGTTAACTTTGCATGGAGGAATTGTAACTATTTACCTAAGACAGTTCAGTCAGTGACAATGTCACTGTACTCTTGGTTCACATCCTAATTTTTATGTACTTTGGAAGTTTTCAATAATTGTAGGAGCAGCAGAAACCTTGGAGCACCACTGAAATAACCTGCTAATGAGCAGGTAGCAGTATTATTCCTGAGCTGAAACTTTTTGAATTGAGTTGGGAGAATCCTAGTAAATCAGCTGTGAATCATTGGAATTACAGCCATGGATCTCTTTGCCGAGGTCCATTTTGGAAGTATGGCTGGATACAAATGGTAATTATATATTGCTCTGTCACCTGAGACTTAAAAAGCATTGACTGTCTTGATGATAACTACAGACCACGAGCAGAAGCCATAATTAGGAGAAGGAGAATTGCTGCACCTGTCTGTGCTTCATGCTATCTTCCCCACAAATCAGTTCCGTCTTGTCACGTTGACTCTGAAGCTGATTATCATTCCCAGACATTTGTAAAGCAAGGAAATGTCTGCATCTGAGTTTGAGGGAAAGAAAAGCTGTGCGTCACCATGAAGAGAGGAGGCCTAGCCTTTGAATATGCACCTGCAGGTGTGACATATACTACATACAGACAGGCTGCAACCAGGTCCAGCAGCTTTCTACCTGGCTTTCAGGGTCACGATTAGATAGGAGCTTCAACCTACGTGTCACTCCAACTTTCACCAATTGGAATCCAGGCTAGGAAGAGGGATCTTACCATTACTGGTTACTTTTACTGTGATAAATGTTATCTTCAAGCCTGTTAGTATTGACACTGAGCCTAGAAACATATCACAAACATTGAAGCCATTCAGCACTTAAGCTAGGCATTTACTGAAGAGGAAATACCTGACAAATCTATGCCTTTTAAATTTGGAGTTTACCTGACTGCTGTTCATCTTCAGCGTGGCAAGTCATCTAATACCTGAAGCACTTCTCCCAGCAATTCTCCCTGGTTTCCTACACCCTCTTCTTCTGTTAGTTCATGCTTTCAGGAATAGTATACACCGATTCCTCTGTGCTCTGCTGAACCAAATACATTTGCTTTAAATCATTCCTCTAAAGGTCAAATTGGTCTCTTGTGTATTACAGATCATCTTCCATCAGCTATTTTTAGAGTTCAGTATTTCTGTGCTCAGCAAGATTGCCATTGAATAAAGAAAATTTAACAAATATTTAACTTCATTTATCTGCTAGAAAATATTAATTTTACCCTACATATCCCTACATCTTTCACAAGGCCATTTTTGCCTATCACAAGGCAATGACACTCAGTGGAGACACTGCTGCTGGAGGGTATTTCAACTGATATTTGACCAGGAAGTTCCAAGCCAAAAAAGGAGAGAGTGGTTGGCAAAATTTAGGTAATGTGAGAGCAGCCATGAAGATCCAACCCCTTCTGTCATCTATCACTGCTCAAGTCTGCTCTACATTACTGGAGAGAGGAGAAATTTCTGCTAGATTCAGGAAAGAAACCATCTGACTCCAAATATGACTAAAGATGATCTGGCAACTGATGCTTGGAAGGAAGGGAATTCTGTTTTGTGGTCTCAGGAGTGATCACATCACTACTAATCTTCTAGTGTAAGAAACTGCATAAGGCCACTTTTTTGCACTTCACTAGTTCATGACTCATTCTTCATATTGCCTTATTATGCTTCCCCATGCTGTTGATGTCGAATAATATATTTATTCATTCTGCTGAGGTTTTTATCTATGCAAAAATTAAGTGAATGCAAATAAGAATGAATAAACTTGAAAAGACACTTTGAGGCATGTTTGATTGTGGAATGAATATGAAATCACTGCACCATTCTTATAGCATCACTGACTTACACTTTGCTGACCTAAACACTCAATTTCTGAAAAGTAACTAAGGGGCATGTGCTAACTAATTATTATTAACCACTGTAAATGGTAAAATTATGACCTGATTGTGAACAGATAGAGCACATTCCTTTAGAGTGTATTAGTAACAGGCTTTAAAAACAGAGTAACAGAGCACAAGTTTGGCTTAGACAGGTGCACACTTCACTGGGTAAAAAACTGGCTGGACGGCTGAGCCTGGAGAGTTGTGATGAACAGAGTTAAATCCAGTTTGTGGCCGGTCACAAGCGGTGTTCCCCAGGGCTCAGTTTTGGGGCCAGTCTTGTTTAGCATCTTTATTAATGATCTGGACGAGGGGATTGAGTGCATCCTCAGTAAGTTTGCAGATGACACCAAATTAGGTGGGAGTGTCTATCTGCATGAGGGTAGGAAGGCTCTACAAAGGGATCTGGTCAGGCTGGATCGATGGGCCGAGGCCAACTGTATGAGGTTCAACAAGGCTCAGTGCTGGGTCCTACACTTGGGTCACACCAACCCCATACAACGCTACAGGCTTGGGGGAGAGTGGCTGGAAAGCTGCCTGGCAGAAAAGAACCTGGGGTTGCTGGTCAACAGCCGGTGGAATATGAACCAGCAGTGTGCCTAGGTGGCCAAGAAGGCCAACAGCATCCTGGCCTGTATCAGGAATAGTGTGGCCAGCAGGACCAGGGAAGTGATCGTCCCCCTGTACTCAGCTCTGGTGGGGCTGCACCTCAAGCACTGTGTTCAGTTTAGGGCCTGTCACTACCAGAAGGATATTGAGGTGCTGGACCATGTCCATAGGAGGGCAATGAAGCTGGGGAAGGGTCTAGAGCACAAGTCTGTTGAGGAGCATCTGAGGCAACTGGGGTTGTTTAGCCTGGAGAAGAGGAGGCTGAAGGGAGACCTTATTGCTCTCTACAACTACCTGAAAGGAGGTTGTAGTGAGGTGGGTGTTGGTCTCTTCTCCCAAGTAACTAGTGAAAGGACAAGAGGAAATGGCCTCAAGTTGTGTTGGGGGAGATTTGGATTGGATATTAGGAAAAATTTCTTCACTGAAAGAGTGGTCAGACATTGGAACAGGCTGCCCAGAGAGGTGGTGGAGTCACCATCCCTGGAGGTGTTCAAAAAATGTGTAGACATGGCACTTTGGGACATGGTTTACTAGGCACGGTGGTGTTGGGTTGACGGTTGGACCTGATGATCTTGGAGGTCTTTTCCAACCTTAATCATTCTGTGATTCTATGATTCTATGATTCTATTTTCAGAAGAGGAAAAAAAGCAGGAAAATAATGAGAAAATAAGCTCCTAATATAACTTAATAAGGGAACTTACATAGTAATTATCTTTAGCGGAAGGAAAAGCCACAAGTAATTTGACATGAAAATATCAGCTTCCAAGTGTTACTGAAGAACCAGTTCTCGACTTCTGACATTCACCTGAGGTCAGTTGGAGTTGTGCATGCAGATACTTCTTTTTTTATTGCTGAGTCAAATGCAGAGATTCCTACTTGCTTCATAAGCTGTCTGTACTCACACCACTATGGGTCATGATTACAGGCCAAATAAAGAAAATAAACAGAATCTGCCCTGAAGTGTCAGGGTCCTGAGGGTATTCAGAGGCTTTCCCGGTCATGATTATTCTCTCCCAGGGCCTCCCCCACCTCTGCCCATGGGCCACAACCCCATTTCAGCCCAGCCCAGTGCCATCAGTTCCTTGTCTGGGAACAACCCAGTGTGCAGTCCAGAGTTCATGCTTTAGCTCACCAGCCAAGGTGAAATGCAAAAAATTTAACCTGTTTTAGTATAGGCAAAGTATTACGTGAGTAAAGTGACTACTTACATAAGATTTCACCTGGTGACTATATAATACAAGCTAGGGAGGTACAAATCACTGACTTTAAGCAATTACACCTCACATACCTCTTCAAAGAGATGTAAAAGCCAGGTAAACTTAGTTTCCATGTTTAAAATATTTTTGCCTTTTAATTATGCATATTTTATTATGGCAAAAGCAGATTTTCAAGGAATTCTGAGTAACTGTGGATGATCTTCCCAGAGTCTAAATCAGTTGCATGTGGAAAAAGAAATAAGAATGTCCTCTGTAAGCAGCACTGATTTATTCAGAATTCAAATGAAATTGGTTATGAAAGTCGGAAATACATTAATGAAGATTAACAACAGAACCCTAAGGATCCTGAATAACCAAATTGGAAATATGAGAATGATTGATGCAGCAATAGTAACAAAAGCCCTTCTGAGAAAAGAAAACTCCCAGTGTTATTATGGCAAATGAAAAGGGCAGTGAACCACATATCAAACCCCAGAGCCTCCATGTCACTTGTTAGGAAGCAGTTGGAGGCAGCTAATCCCACACAAAGGCAAGTCCCTTGGCTGGCATTCTGTAATAGTGACTTGGATGCAATTTGGTTTTTTAAAAGCTTTCAAAAAATGGATTTTCATAATTTCAGAATTTTATTTTTTCCATAACATGAATACAAGCAAGCAAAAGCAAAGAACTAAACAAAGCATACAGTCAATAAGAAAATAACCCACACTTTTCTGTTACAGATAAGTAATTTTTCTGTACTGCTGCATTCTGGAAAACAGTCTTAACAGAATCCAGAAAACTAGATTTGATTGTAGTCCCTTTTGAAATGAGAAGCTAAGTACATGCTTCAGTATAATTTTTGTGCCTAAGAGGAGAGATTAATATTCAGAATCCAAGAATATAAACCATGAAGTTCAAAACTGAAGTCCTTTCTCAGATACTCAAGCTTGGCTAAGATGCCATTGCTCTTGGGAAGTGTTTTGCCTCTGTGCGTTGGTTTTCCTTTCATGCAAAATAGTCATAATCTGTCTTGTGTCCAGATATGTTTATAAAAAATGGTTTAGTTCCTACACTGAAACCTTCCTTTTCTTCCATGAAAAATTGGACAACTTCTATCTGCAGACTACCAAAGACTTGATAAATTGTCTACAATTCCTATTGAGCTATTAAACTAACACAGATTTAAACATTACCAAAGGAGCTACCAGACATACTCTCCAGAAACAGTTTCACAATGATTCTATTTTCAAAAATCTTTTTATGTTTTAACAGGAAGACAATAGCTCTCCAACTTAAAATGAAGATAATACTACAGCACAGAAAATAAGTGATAGAAATAATCCTATTTGGAACTGTGCAAAACCCTTCCCAAACCAAAGCCCAACCCCTACAGCAACCTGAAGCTGAGTTATATTTTGCTTAGAGACATAAAGTACAGGCTTTAAAATTATCTGACAAGTTTTTAGAATTTTTCTGGCACAAGGAAAAATCAAAGAAATTTAATATTTTGAAATAAACATAGCTGGCTATGGGCAGAAGATATTTTTTATTAAATACCTACATTTCTCCTCAAAGGAATTTTATGCACTAAAATAAATTTAGCACTTTATTAGCAAAATTATGTACAGAAATGACACTTCTTTTTGTTTGTTTTGAACTGCTGTCACAGAGTCCCTGGCAGTATGAGGCAGCCTGAAGTAGAACATGTTTCTTCTGATGTTAAAGGCCACCAAGGTTTATTCTTTCTCCAGCAGTTATTTCTTTGATTCTGTTTTAATAAGAAGTTTCTATATTCAGAAAATCCTTATGTTTTCTGTTTAAAATTTAAAGAATTTGAATAACTTTGGGTGTGATTGTGGGAGAAGCAGCAGAGATTTTCTGAGTGCTTAAGGCATTTATAATTACTCTGATGCATATTGGAGTCTTCAGACATGCATAATAAAGGATCACAGACATAGATGGAAGTGAAATATTAGCTCCAAATAATATTAAATCTGTTAAACTTGCCGTATTTTACGAATACTATATGCTGTATATGTTACCTTCTTCATTTTACATTTTACACCTGAGCCCTATTTCAAGCACACTGGTACCAGGCAATATTTCAGGTAGAAAACTAGTTTGAGGCAGCATCAATATTTTTCCTTCATTTTGAATTTCATTTCCATCAGAATTGAAAGCATAAATCAAGCCATAGTGTAACCCTGAACTGAACTGAATTTAACTGCTGTAGCGATGATAAAAGAGAATGAAATGGAACCAGTGGTTTCTGCCGAGAGGCTGGATCTTCACAGGAAGCAACCGAATAAATGAACAAAAACAGAGATCAAGAAGACTTACAGTTGGATTGCTTTGAGAGCAGTAGGTTATATGAAGTTAACTGTGACACTGGCCTCTTCCTAGTATCTTAATACAGCCATTTTGAAGACATCAGAAATAACAATTCAGGTCTTCTGACACTAGGTATTTCAAAATATTGAGATATTTAAAATAACATTTTGACTTTTAAATTTTTGCATTTAAAACTCTGAGTACTTAGGATATCCTCTGCCTACATATTCAGGCCTCTTCTCTCCAAACCTGAGAATTAGGAGCATTCTAAAAAATAAAGCAGGGGTTAATCTGATTCAAAAAGTGACTTGCAAGACTAAATAAAACCGGAGTAGGTGTCACTGGACAGCACTGAACCTAAGTATTGGGACAGAAAACCTGACTGCAGCAAGAGTTAAAACTGTATGATTCAGAGTAAAGAAGTAGTTCTTGATTATTGTTTCTCAAAGTTTTCCCTGTAAGCTAAATATTGCTCTCTGGAAACTTTCTTGAAAGACAACCTACATTTTGTTCCCACTACATTATTTTTATAATTTATGTAAATTATACCCAAATATTAATGTTAAAGAGTATGTTCCTTCAGCATTTATTATACCAATAGGTCATGGCCACACAGCCATACGGTTCAGTTACAGTCAGATGTTCAATTGATTTGTTCTGTGAGTTCATAACTTGTTGTACTGCTGTAGAAATGCATAATTATTTCACTGCTTTGTGTTACCATATAGATATTTTATGTTAATTTATCTCATTGACTAACATTTATTATTCTGGTTCCTTTACCCTTAGATCTGCCACATCACTATTGATTTTCGTATCAGAATATTTATCTGGTTTATTTTACCCTTATGTATATTTTACTATTTTCTGTCCTGTTGTTTGCAACCCTTTGGTTTCTTGTTGTAAGGAGTACCAATAACTAGGCTTCATTCTAGAATTTTTCTTAAAAAAAAACCCAACAAGAAAAAACCCACATGTATGTCTGTCTTGAGCACCTATCCAGAACCTCTGGGACCTTTAAAAATCTTCTCTGACCACTCCAAATATATGTGTGAAACAAAAAAGTTTTCTTCAGAAAGAAGAAAACACTGCACCAGCAGATGAATATGAAAAGCACTCATCATAGTGATTTACTCATACTTATTTAGTGGAAGGTGTCCCTGCCCATGGCAGGGGGTGTGGAACTAGATGATCTTTGAGGTCCTGTGGTGGGTTGACCCTGGCTGGGGGCCAGGTGCCCACCAGAGCCGCTCTCTCACTCCCCTCATTCACTAGACAGGGGAGAAAAGGCATAACGAAACGCTTGTGGGTCGAGATAAGGACAGGGAGAGATCACTCACTAATTGTTGTCACGAGCAAAACAGACTGAACTTAGAGAGGGAATTCATCTAATTCATTACTAGGCAAAACAGAGTAGAGGAATGAGAAATAAAATCAACTCTTAAAACACTTCCCCCCACCCCTCCCATCTTCCCGGGCTCAACTTCACTCCCGGCTTCAACCTTCCCCCCACCTCAGCGGCACAGGGGGACGGGGAGTGGGGGTTACGGTCAGTTCATCTCACGGTGTTTCTGCCGCCTCGTCATCCTCAGGGGGAGGACTCCTCTCATCGTTCCCCTGCTCCAGCGTGGTCTCTTCCATGGGGTGCAGACCTTCAGGAGCAAACTGCTCCAGCGTGGGTCCCCCACAGGGTCACAAGTCCTGCCAGCAAACCTGCCCTGGCGTGGGCTCCTCTCTCCATGGGTCCACAGGTCCTGCCAGGAGCTTGCTCCAGCGTGGGCTTCCCACGGGCCACAGCCTCCTTCAGGTGCCTCCACCTGCTCTGGCGTGGGGTCCTCCACAGGCTGCAGGTGGAATCTCTACACCCCCTCATCCTTCCTCCATGGGCTGCAGGGGGACAGCCTGCTTCACCATGGTCTTCACCACGGGCTGCAGGGGGATCTCTGCTCCGGCGCCTGGAGCTCCTCCTCCCCCTCCATCTGCACTGACCTTGGTGTCTGCTAAGTTTCTTACCTCTTCTCACTCCTCTCTCCGGCTGCAAAAGCTCTCTCTAACTGTTTTTTTTCCCCTTCTTAAATATGTTATCACAGAGGCGCTGATTGGCTTGGCCTTGGCCAGGGGCAGGTCCGTCTTGGAGCCGGCTGGCATTGGCTCTATCAGACACAGGGGAAGCTTCTAGCAGCTTCTCACAGAAGCCACCCCTGTAGCCCCCCCCGCTACCAAAACCTTGCCACGCAAACCCAACACAGGTCCCTTCCAACCCAAACCATTCTATGATTCTATGTTTTCGCCCTCTCATCAGTAGTGTAAACATTCAAAGGACTTTTGTCTCATAATTCTGCTTTTCCAGTCTAGTAATACCCACGTAGCGATTTGTATCCTTGAGCCTTATAGTAATCCTACAGGTGTGATAAGCAACCAAGCAGGACTAGCACTTATTCCTGGTTATGATCTGCCTGGTCATATCCTATTATCATCTAGTACAGCTGTAATAATGGCCTTTATTTAAGTAATGTGGAGATTTCATCAACAGCCTTTCTGCTGATTGCCTACTAAAGCACTGAGTTGTGGCCTGAGAACTGTCTCATACACAACTGAAGTCTTCTCAGCAGCCCAGGATCAACAGGAGAGAGATGATCTTTTACAAAGTCTTTATCAAGATTTAAAAAAACTCATGTCATATTCCTTCTCCAGTTCAGTTTCCATAATTATCTGACTATGTTTATGATGACTCCCAAATATTGCCTGAGTAGAAAAACACACATATCCCCCGCTGTTTACTGTATAGCAGAGAACTCACGCCTTTCTCATTAGAACTCCAGTAAATAATTAGGTATATAGTCCCTGTTTGTGAAACAATTCTATGGCCATTTTCCTCTCTGTGTACCTGTGCACAGGAGGAGGTTGTTAGCTCCTTGAGCTTCAGGCTGCAAGGCTTGTATTTCTAGTCTCTCTAGTCTCAATTTCAAACAAACAAACAAACAAACAACAAACATGAACAGGAAATGGGCATGAGCAATGTAAAACCCATGAGCAGTCTTGAGAGATGACCTGTTCAGAAAGTTAAGTGGCTGAAGGCAAGGTACACCAGCGCAGAGAGACAGAATGGAAAATGGAGAGGTCTCTTGCTGAACTACAGTTTTCAACTGGGGCAAAAGGTGTGTGAAAGACACCAGAAGGCAATGAAGAAAATGCATAACTGAAGCTGACTTTTGGAGCCCACAAGCTCTATTTTCATTGCATTATCTAACAAAAATCTCGTTAGATCATGATTTAGAAAAACTGTAGAACATTACAGAACATAGTGTTAGGACTTGAGTAAGAAAGGCAGAGGATTCTAAAAAGCTTCTATTGCTAAGAGAGAATGAATAAAAATCATAAGCATAGGTAGTAAAGATGTTTTCAAAATGTAAATCTCTTAGAGCTGCATGAAAAAGTTTTCCTACAGACATATATGCATTGAAAGGACTATATCTATATATGTGAATTATGTGATAGATACATAGGTACATAGGTGCAATGTTTATCTATTTTCATATGCAGATTTCTGTATTCTTCAGCCATTTTCTGCATGCAGACCTTTGCATAGATGTTACTATATAAAAGGCTCCTGAAAATGCAAGAAGATAGAACTGGTCAGTCAGTCAGGTTGGGTGATGAATGAAGAACAGTGTCATATAGGGTGAATACATAATTTAAAATATAGCAGCATTGTGGCTTAAATTATCCTATTTTCTATCATTTGTAAATTATATAGATAGCTCACCTTCAGGCTCAACCTTAGATTTGAAGACACAAGGAAACTGCAGCAGACCTCTTTCAAAGCTATGGGAAAATGAGTATTATTACTGTATAATGTATTATTTAATAGCTGTCCAGTAATGATCCAGTAACATTCTGAAGATCGGTGCAGCTATTTTCATATTTATGAAATTCATCTGGAAGAACAGTTTCTAAATTATTCTGAATTCATGGAAGAGGGTTCACAGGTTCAGAAATGGGTTTTCGTTGACCTGCAGATTCTGAGTGAGATGAAGGTTTTCATCCCAAATGAGCATCAGTCTGTCACTTCCTGCGTAAAGTAAATGATATTAGTTGACTCTTCTTATTTCATTTTTATTCATAAGCTGTGTATTCTGACATCTTGTAAAATAGCTTATTCCTGCTCTACTGAAGAAGAAAGTTCTCGAGAAACTGAGAACCAAGACAACCTTTTCCCTTCCTTTTGTATAGGCAGCAGCCTAGAGGGTGATGGTTGGAAAAGCAAGGTAGGGCACATAGAATTAATTGTTCAAAGCCCTTTTTTGAATTATCTTCTTTACTGGTAATAAGGTGCATCACTTTTTTTTTTTTCCCCTCCCAAATGCAGTGGCAATATTCCATACCAAGAGAATTAAGAGTTTTCTACCCTATTTAGATGAGCATTGCAAAGAGACACGCACGCTTCTTGCTGCAAAAGAATATCATTTAAATGTGCATGTTTAACTTAAAACAAACATTTCTGGACTGAATTAATGGCAGATACAATATAGAAGTTTAACATCCCAAATATTTTCTTGTCTAAAACAGCTGCTTTAAGACTAGGCTTAATGATAAAAATAATTGCATCAATACTGTAATTAGGTTAAAGTAATATTAAAAATATTTAGCAATGATAAACAATTTAACAATGACAAAATATTATTTACTTTTCCTCCTAACTTATTATTCCGTCTCTTGCACTGATATCTAAGTGCTTCATGAGATAGTGCCATATCACCACCTCTTACCTGTCCATTGGCTGAATCAGAGTGTATTGTACGTTCAAGAGTACAGGATTTGGGTGACATTGACCAAAGAATGTGTGCTGCCTAAAGTGGGGCTCTGAATTTTCTCATAACTTATGAAGCATGCCCTAAAAATGAAGACACAATACTTTGTCTATTGATAATCCAAAAGTAAAAGTAGCAAACAATACAGTTTAAAGCTTTGTAATTATCTGCCTTGATCTTATTAGGCTGTCCTACGGTAAATGCCATATCTGATCTTAAAGAAATCAGAGAAAGTAATTAATCTCTTAATTTTATCAGTACATCATGTGTCTATCCAGTATAAAGACATAATTATACTTGAGAGAGAGAGAGAGAAATAAAATGAACATGGCCTGTGAAATGATTAATTTTGTGTCCTGGAGTCAATTAAGCATAGGATAACTGCAATTCTCTGAAATTACATTTAATGCCATAATGCACTGTAACAAAGGAGCTGGTGGGAGTACAAAACCAGTACTGCATATGAAAAATTGGTAAAATGTGTACTTCACCATTAAAGAGCTTAAACAAAGCATTGAATAACCTTTGGCTTTATAATTAATAACAGTGCTTAGATGGCGCTGTTTCTCTGCTGATCTGAGAGTAAAATACAACATAAGGGTAAACGCTTCAAGGTCAAATGTGTCCAATACATAACACAAGTGAGAAACCTGGGTTCCTACATTCTCTAGTTAGTGTTCAGTGAACTAAATCATGAGAGTCCCATTGCACTACACAAGGATTTGGTGATACTTCTGACTTGTAAGAAGAGAAACCAACTGACTGCTTACAAAGATTAGATCAAGCAGGTTGAGATATACATAATGTCTTCTTCAGTATCCACACCAAACCTTCAAAAGAGTAGACATCAAATCTGACTATGTCAGACAGGTATAGAAGTGCTACCATGGAAGTGTTAATGCCAATGCCAATAGTGAGTATACTCTGCGTCTAAATATTCACTAGATATCTCCAGGAACCTGAGCATACAGACTGTGCTGAATGCAATATATAATTAATCATGTATTATTATAATTAATGATCAGCCCTTTCTCCCTCTATAAAGCTGTCTCCCAAGGTCTTATTCAACATAACACATTGAATGAACACACAGAGAAATAATTTACTTGAGACAAGTAGGTGGGAGAATAGAAATAGGGGAGAATAAAAGTAAGAAAAAAAGTAGCAGAATAATAGTGATGAAAAATATTATAAACTAGATTGTCATAATATACTAGTTTTCCAGTGTGCTCCATTGTGGTCCTCTAATGAATGACCTAGTGCAGCTTGAATAAGTTGGAGAACAGATGAATAACAAGACAGCTCTTACTGAACTTGCTTATATGTATGGAGTTGGGTTAAAGACTTCCTTTGACTCAGGATGAAAAATAGTACAGCTGGTAGTAAAAATACTCATTTGGAGAATGCTTTTTTGTCCATATTAAACCTTTCCTAAAACTCGACCACTTCATGAAAATCAGCACTTGATGGAAGAAGGTTCTTTGGCTCAGAAGACTTTTACCTAGCCTTTGAAAAGCAGGGGTGGCTTTGCATACAACCATCGAGCCCATGAGTGGAACTTACCTGTGAGTGTTTAAGAGGCTCATGACTAAATTTTGCTGACCACCAGACTGACTTTAAACACCATAAATGATGTTGCTACCAAGGAGGCTGATATAAAATGAAGTTGCAATGTTTAGAAAAGACAGCTGACATTTTCTGCCAATGATTGAACTTTGAGAAATGACCCTGCAAGAAGTGGCTGTACATTGAAGAGTTCCTAGGGGGAAATGGAACGTTGTACTAATCAGCTCCCTTTATTGATCAGGTCATACCTAAAAATTAACTAAAAAAAGTGCTGCTATGATATGTAACCGGAAAGCCAAAATCATGGAATGAGCCACCCAGATTCATAGTACTTTCAAGAAAAGAGAAGGAAAACAAAAGAGTTGACCATGGCAGAACTTTAAAAAAAAAAAAAAAGTATAAACATAAGAAAGGTGAATGTACTGTAAATACAGAATTTGTCATGCTTAATTAGAAGACTTTGCTTTCAAGCTCATTCCTGATTGCCACCTTTTAATTGATACACAGTGATCTAGATATATTATTAACAGCTATAATGTTGTAGCAGACAAAATACATACCTATTATTGGGGAACCATGTAAAGTTTTTATTCTCTGTCATGATCTATACTTGCTTTATGGAAGCTATATATTTTATAACTCATATAACTAATCCTAAACATTATGATTTCTTAGCCATATCTGATTTTGCAATTTCATATTTTGCAAAACACACTTTTTATGTTTTCTGTTTTCAGTACTGAACACCTATATCAGTGGTATTTGTATAAACTGATGATCGGATACCTATATATATATATATATATATATAAAAAAAAGGCAATGAATATTTAAGCTTATATAAGTTCTCCCATTGTTTTAATTGCTCTGGTTGAAAGATAAAGCATATAAAATACAATCTCTCTTTGATACTAAAAGGTGTGTCTTCCAAGGGACCCCAAAATGCCCAAGATTCATAATTACTTCTGTTGCCTGTCTCCTAGTTGGTGTGATTTATGGCAAGCGTATTCCTGCACTAGTAATGGTTCACCCCTTGCTAGTCACAGCTTCACATGCTACTAGACAATGAGATTCATGCTGATTCCATATTGGGCCTGACTGCATGACCTGATGCACATTAGTCAACTACCAACTCTCTACAGTTATTACAGCTCTTTTAAGCAGCGAATGGAGTTTGTTTATAAGGGAACGTTTGAGGAAAGTTCCACCGGTACACTAAAAAGCTAGCAACCAAATAAGCATGAGTGGCACTTACTGAAAATCAGTATATAAAAATTGGCATCTATTGTCATGTAAATGAAGGAGACACATGAAGGGCATAAAGGTTCCTGGCTGGTGACCCAGGAACTGAGTGGAAAAAATAATAGTGAAGAGGGTTTCATTAGAAATTTTCAGGAACTTTGCTTAAACCCTGGTTTTCTTGTCTCTTTAAAAGTGACTACAAATATTACGGTAATATTGCAAATTTTTTGTTTTCTTTGCCTGGTCCCAATACAATGCACAAGAGCTTTTTTGCCTTAATGAGTTATCTGGTTTGCTACTAAGATTAGAGCAATCCAGATTAGAATATTATGGAACTGGAAAGTCCTAAATATTTCAGGTAGCTTCTATGAGCAAATGAAATATTGCTACTTTACTAAATCCATTTTTAATTAACTTATATTAAAATATAACCACTTGTTGTAACTTATTTAATGGAAAGAAACACTGGCAGAACCATTAATAATAGGAAAATATGTTGTCTATAGTCACAGCTGAAACTATTCTTTTTATTACTTTGTAAAAGAAAACATTCCGTACCATTTCCCTAGGAATACCTGCGTTCTTTTTGAGATCAAGAGTAGGATATGTAGTCTAGCTAAGACTTCAACATTTCTGCTGGTGATTATTTAGATGGGTTTGTGTCTTTTGTCTGTATTTTTGTGGATATGGAGGAATTTTGTGTTTCTTTTTTTTAGTAGTAACATATACATTAAGTATGGAGGATTCATCTTGCAGAGTTGTGAAAACATCCTGCAGTCTGCTATGCTATTAGGAGAAGAAAGGTGAGAAGGGCTATTGCCCAGCAATGACATTTTAATAGACATTTAATTGCAAAATGGCTTGGGTCACCAGAGGATATAATTTGGGATTTCAAAGGCAAAGTGTAGTAAATCCACCTCCAAGATAAAGTGTGAGCATAAAGTGGATGAAACACCTTTTTGTTGGGTTTGGTTTTCCTTTGGTTTGCTTTTCTGGAAGTAACTAAACACCAGCCTTCTGGTAAGAAGTAGTGAATGAATACCTTCTTTTGCTTTGCTTGAGCATACAGCTTTTGCTTTCCCCATTAAACTGCCTTTATGTCAACCCATGATTTGTCACACTTTTACCCTTCCTATTCTCTCCTCCTCCCAGCTGTGGGGAGTGATTGAGTATTCATGTGGTGCTTAGCTGTCTAACAGAGTTAACCCATAACAAATATGCTTCATAAGTCATTCCTTTTCAGCATTAAGGTTGGTTGTTTTGTTGTTGTTTTTCCTCATTGCTAAGTAACAAAAATTAAATAAGTTTAAATTCTCAAGTAGATGATTTGTGAATGAGTTGTTATGAGAACATAATCACATGGTTGTGAACAAGATACTGTCATTGGATGTGTCTTTTTTTAATATTCGATCAATTAATTTTTAGTGTCTGATGATGAGTTGATTTTGCTTTGGCGTTTACAAAGGAAATAAAAGTACATTAGTAAATTTCATTTAACAGCATGACTTTTCTGATGAGACACAATTAACTAATTATTTAATAATGCAGTAGTGCTGCTCTATTAATAGAATAGCTCTAGTTTACTGAAAAGCTAAAATTCAGAAAATTAATTTCAAATTTTTAAAATGTGCACAAACAAATAAGAATTTGAAAACCTTCCATGCTGTTTTCCAAGTTAATGGCTACCATTAGCGTAAAAATCATATTTAATAGGACAAAGAAGGCCTGTTTAGTCTTTTCCCTGGGATAAAAGGGCAAACCGATGTTTCAAATAGAACATTTTTTCTGAGATGTCATTGTTCATAACATTTTTAGCAGGTATTTTTAAATGATTCACTACTGTAAATAAATTAAACAATTCCCAGTATGCTAGGGAGACTATTTCTGCTTGCTTTTTTTCAGAGTCTTTGTTAATGGTATTATTCCCAAGCCTTTGATAAATTCAAATAAAATGCTGTTCCTGCTGGCAAAGAGATAGTTACAGATAAAAGACTACCCACGTTGCCTGTAAACTGGTAGGTAGGCCAATTTCCTGACTACCCTAATTAGCTTTGCGTAATTTGGCACATTGCTTCCTGAAATAATGATTTAATCTAATTAAGATTCTTTCACAAGATATCTTTTAAATGAATTAATTAAGGACTTTTCTCCAATGCCCAGAAATTAATATCACCAAGAATAATATTGGCTTCTTATACTAGAGTATCATTTTAGTTTCCCTATAAACTGATTCTGCTTCTAGCCTATGCATAGTTACGTGATTAGGTGAAAAACATCCCCTGATTTCCCACCTTCCTGGTAATCTCCCCTAGGCAAAGTTTGCAGTAGAACAACTTGTGTAGCTCTCCACTGTGAAAATGGGGTGTAGCCTTTCCTGTCTTATAAAGTACCATGAACATTAAGGACATCTATGTGCAAATGAGAGAATAAATGATTATTTGATATTGCTGATGAAATCTAGCTTTTTGTGTAGGGGGAAAAAAAAAAAAAGATAAATTACTATTACTGATCTATAATGATGTGGTACTGGCTTGGCTAGATTGTTCATTTTTGTTGTTGCTTTGTTCGTTTCTTTGTTTCCCAGTAGACCCATTAAATGGTTTGCAGTGACAGAATAATATTTCATAACTTGGATGTATTCTGTCAATCATAAATCTTTTCTGTCTGTTAAAGGGAAGCTCACCAGCAGAATGAAGAATGATACCTTGCTGAAGTCACTGGACAGTACGCATTCAGTAATTGCTACCTGTTGTTCAAGAAAACCTTCACTGACATGTTAAGGTCAAATTCATCTGACTGGATGAAGAACTGGAGAAGAGTTCACGGCTTTTCAAAATGATTATACTAGGTGCAAAGTCTCTCTTCCTTAGATCTTCCGTCTCAGGTGAAAGTTGAATGTACCTGCCCATGCAAAAGGACTCTATTCCAGATCCAAAGCTCAGTGGATTCAATGGTGGAAAAATTTAATCTCAACAAGCTTTGAATTATGATAAGGAATAGAGGGAGGATGATGTTTATAAGTTCAGATCATATTATTTTAGCCAGGAAACTTAATAGGTTAATTCTCCTGAGCAAAATGCCGCCTTCTGTAAATTAAGGAAAATGTACTGTGTTTCAAAAATGAATTTTTGGGTCTAACATTTTTATAGGATCCTTGAATTGAAGACATTACACAAAGAAGAAACATTATGAACAGTGCTCATAGAAATGATTTTAGATTCCATCTGTAATACAGAAAATTGTCTTATATGAGTAATTTCAGGAAGTGCAGAGGTTGTGTCTCCAGAGGAGACTTAAGGTGAGTGATAGACTGTCAACAAGTGTATAACAGTATTTATAAACTCAGAGTTTCAGTACCTGCATTGGTGGGACTAAAGTGTTTGTATCAGAACAGGTGACTGACAATGGCTGACATCCCTGGAGATGCAGATGAAAATCAGGGCACCATTTTCATTTGTGATTATTCTTTTTGCTTTGACCAGGACTGTCAGAAGGCCCAGTTACAGCCATACAGTCTGCAATACTGTACCATTTTACAAGAATATCATGTTCAATTGCAGTAAATACTACACCCAGCTCTAATAATGTCAAAACCTATGATAATTTATTAATCTGAATGGGAAATAATCTCTGAGTTAGACAATAAGACTATATTGTGTCTATGCTGATGTGAGGACTGGGATATATCTGGAAAATTATTGTATAATTGTTTCTTCAAATCATACTGCCAGTTATATTTTTCAGTGATTTTCAGTCAGTACTCTGAAAAAGATTATTTGTATTTAACTGTCTTCTGAGTATATTTTGAAATATTCACAATAAACATTATTTTTAAATGAATGTTATTACATATGAGATTACAGTCTCTGAGACAATGATTAGACTTACACAATATATGAAGATAAAGTAATAGAAAAATAACTATTTTCGTTGACATAACATAGTTATGTAACCATTAACAAATTTTCAGATTCTACCCTGATAGTAGGATATAATCTACTCACGGCCAATATTAATTAATATATTTTTGTTGGAGCTAACTTACACCAACAAATGATGAACTAGTTCCTGCAAAAGTGCTGTCGCCAAAAGCATCTAGTTAAGTACAGTGGAACAAAACTGAGAGCCTGTATAGCTACATTACTGTAATGAACATGTAGTGGTAGGATAGTAAGACCAGAGGAAAGATTCTTTAATCAAGCAGAAAATTGAAAAGCCCCCTTTACACACTGAATCACGTTGAATCACACTGCTGGTCCATCCCTGGTGTCATGCTGTGCTGTGTGTTCATTCGCAGCTATTTATTGGTACCGCACTTTGAGCTAAAGATGGCTTTGTTAGTGACAGTGAAGTTTAGTCAATGCAAAAAAATGCCAAGCTATAAATTTCTTTACTGTTCCTACTCAATTTGTATTGTAACTCTTACTTTCCTAGTAAACAAGAGTGATGTTAATGACACATATCTGTACAGAAAGCCATACCTAGTATCTAGCTGTGATAAAAATAAACACCACCACAAAAAAACTCCCAAAGACAATTGACTCCTACTGAAACGGTATCTTCCTAAGCTGAAATTTTCAGCACAAAGCACAGATAACTTGCTGTGTGAGAAGTACTTACCAGAGGGCAGAAAACACTGAATTTTGCCCTGTTCACACCTCATGCACCCTAACTTCCTGGGTATGATTACACATTCCCTCCGCTACCCTCTCTATCGGATATGGGAGCCTCTCTAAATTCATGGATTGTCCCCCAGCAGCATATTTCTTGTCTCAGTCAAATCCATTTCCATGAAAGGTCCCTGAAAGGAAATTTCATTTCAACCTGGAAGAGGTTCAGAGACGCTGCAGTGAGAGCAGGCTGACCTGGAGGGTGATGCCTGGGAGCACAGCCCCGTGCCTGCAGAGAGCTCTGCTGCCATCGGCGTGACGGAAGGGTGCTTGTCCAGTTGCAGTCCCACGAACCCGACTGGGAATCCACAACGATTTGGAGTTTTACTTCTGTATATCACACTGTGGTTTTAATCACTGAAAAGTAATCCAAAACCTTGCAGCATAGTACCTAGTAGCTACTTCTGGTAAACGACAGTGAGCAGTAGCCAAATTGTTCTCGGGAAAAATCTACTGTTGAAATGCTTGTGTTAGGTTTATCCTTTTTATCACACAAATCTGCCAACATATTTGAATAAATTGATTTTGCTGCTCCTAGCTGGCTTTGCTGAAGATTTATGCTAGTTGCTCGTCAGTGGAAATAATTAATTGTTTTAAATTAACTTTGCTTTTTTTTTTTTTTCAAATCAGTAAATAGAGAAAATTAATCTGCAGAAAACACATACCTCTGCTATAGATCAGTTGATTCTACCTCATTTATACTCCCTCATTTAAAGAGACCCTATATAAGTATGCAACTAAATTTCCATGGTTACCAGAACACCTGTGAGAAAGCATTCATACACTTTCATATTAACAGATATTTGAATTTCAGGGACTATAATCCGAACATCTCCATGAGAAACTAATTATTTCAGTAAAAGTATTTAACGAGAAAAATTACGGGAGTTTTTCTTAGCAGTACATACTGCTTTCTTTAACTGAACTTAATGGAAATTGTTGTTTTCAGATCCTGTGTTTGTGTCATCTTTCCTTAATGAGAAGTTATATTATTAATTTTATCGTTTTTTTAAAAGAAGAGAGTTATCAGTTTTTCTTGTCTTACTCTGAAATGCAACAGCTTTTAAATTGTTTTGTAGAGAATTGCGAAACTGCTTTGATATTTTGTAAACATTGCTAATCATACAAATTATTCACATGGGTACATATTTTTTAAAAAGTGAAAAATTAAATTTAGATTTTTAATCTCCATATTAACACTTAAGTATTGATTCAGTGACTCAGTATTAAGACCTAATTCCTGAAAAGCTTCAACCAGTGAGTACAGCTTATCAGTGCTTTGCCTGCTTCATCTAATTCACTCACTCACTCACTCACAGAAGTCAGAAGTCCTGCAAGTCCTTTTCTGAGGGGAAAAAATATCTTTTCTTGCATTTTTTTTTCTTTTACTACACCAATCTATTATCTCTTTATGAACTCACACAAGCTTGTCTTTCCTAAAAGCTTAGATGCCTTGACAGCTGGAAATATTATAATTTAACCATTTGCTAAATTTTATATTTGTGGCTAAATATCTTAGATGTACAAAGCCAATAATCCTGTTATTCAGCATCAAATTATTTTATTTAAGATGTGTCTGAAAAAGACAGTCCAGCACAGGGTGAACGTGCTGGGCAATTGTCAGTCTGCTAACTTTATGACCTCTGTTTTCAGAAAGGTCTGTTTGTTTGGGGAATGGCACTTGAAATGTATAAGGCTGTTTTATTTGGTATATATTTGTTGGTACATTTTTTGATATATACCAGATTGTTATTTCCTCCATTTTCATATGTGTTGTCTTAATTTCTAATGTCACTAAAAGTTTCTCGTAAGAAGGAGCACAGAGAAAATTATCTTGGTTTGAGCCTTAATGACTGTATAAAACACGCCAAATTGTAGATGAAAAGAGTGGGTTTTATATTATCAGTATTTTAGGAACTGCACATAATTGAAAACAAATTCTGAGTGCCTAGATACCTTAATAAGTTTCATAGCTAATCTTTTTCTTTGCAATGTTTTATTGTTTGAGGTACGTATTTCAAATTTTATGTTTTATTTAAACTATATATGACACAAAGATTTTAAACATACTTTGAATATATGTTATCAAGAGGCAACGGGCACAAACGGAAACACAAGAAGTTCCATCTGAACATCAGGAAACACTTTTTTACTGTGAGCACTGGCACAGGTTGCCCAGGGAGATTGTGGAGTCTCCATCTTGGAGATATTCAAAAGCCATCTGGACACGGTCCTGTCCTGGGCAACTGTTGGGGTTGGAGAAGATGACCTCCACAGGTTATCGATTCTGTGATTCTGTGATTCTTTTACAGAAAGCCTTATGAATTTCTTACAAAATCAGGTTAGATTTATGTAGAGTTCCAACCATCTGAAGTTAAGAAAATGATAAATGTATTGATTCTTATTAAAAAGTAAGCTGAATTTTATTCATTGTGAATATTAATGGAGAAGTGATTTCTTGTGAAGATATTAATACGTCTGAAAAAACAGCTCATACATTGAAAGCATCTGTAACAATAGTGGTGCTTTTGTGCACACTAGAAATGAAGCTATAAATATATAGCACTGTAGTGATAGACTAAGCTAAGAAAAAACAATTTCTCCTATTTCCCTATTACTGTCCATTAAAAATAAGCCATATTTTCAGTTGTCTTCAAATATCCTGCAGGACAATCTACATTACATTTTATGTTGTGTCCTGTTGCTGTTACAGTGTGTAGTCCATATATTAATGATCACATAGGTGAAGATCAAGGAAGAAATATTTTGCCTGACAGCTGATATTAAAGCCTTAGTGTGGTGGGTTGACCCTGGCTAGAGGCCAGGTGCCCACCAGAGCCGCTCTCTCACTCCCCTCCTTCACTAGACAGGGGAGAAAAGGCATAACGAAATGCTTGTGGGTCGAGATAAGGACAGGGAGAGATCACTCACTAACTGTTGTCACGAGCAAAACAGACTGAACTGAGAGAGGGAATTCATCTAATTTATTACTAGGCAAAACAGAGTAGAGGAATGAGAAATAAAATCAACTCTTAAAACACCTCTCCCCACCCCTCCCATCTTCCCGGGCTCGACTTCACTCCCGGCTTCAACCTTCACCCCCTCAGCGGCACAGGGGGACGGGGAGTGGGGGTTACGGTCAGTTCATCACACGGTGTTTCTGCCACTTCTTCATCCTCAGGGGGAGGACTCCTCTCATCATTCCCCTGCTCCAGCATGGAGTCCCTCTCACGGGGTGCAGACCTTCAGGAGCAAACTGCTCCAGCGTGGGGTCCCCCACGGGGTCACAAGTCCTGCCAGCAAACCTGCCCTGGCGTGGGCTCCCCTCTTCACGGGTCCACTGGTCTGGCCAGGATCTTGCTCCAGCGTGGGCTTCCCACGGGCCACAGCCTCCTTCAGGTGCCTCCACCTGCTCCAGCGTGGGGTCCTCCACGGGCTGCAGGTGGAATCTCTACACCCCCTCATCCTTCCTCCATGGGCTGCAGGGGGACAGCCTGCTTCACCATGGCCTTCACCACGGGCTGCAGGGGGATCTCTGCTCCGGCGCCTGGAGCTCCTCCTCCCCCTCCTTCTGCACTGACCTTGGTGTCTGCAGAGTTTCTTACATCTTCTCACTCCTCTCTCCGGCTGCAAAAGCTCTCTCTAACTGTTTTTCTTCTTCTTAAATATGTTATCACAGAGGCGCTGATTGGCTTGGCCTTGGCCAGTGGTGGGTCCGTCTTGGAGCCGGCTGGCATTGGCTCTATCAGACACAGGGGAAGCTTCTAGCAGCTTCTCACAGAAGCCACCCCTGTAGCCCCCCCGCTACCAAAACCTTGCCACACAAACCCAACACACTTAGCAAGAACAGAATTAGCTCAACGCTGCAGCACAGCAGCCAGTAAGACTCTTCTTACAGAGTTAAAAGGAACCTTCTTCACCTCCTTTGATTACTGAAATTGAAGCAAACCTCATGGCTTTTTCTTTTCTGTGAATCATGGGATTTTTGTTAGGGAGTTTAACTTTCTAAATTGCTTTGCGGAGGAAAGAGTCTTGGATTGTGCCCACAGGAAGGTGAAACTGAGCTAACAAACAGTGCAGTAAACAAACCCAAAAAACTCCATAAAACTCTGTAGACCTGGAAACAGATAGGAACAAGAGAAATGTTGTTGAATATAATCTTGACATCTTCCTGTAATGTGGCAGAGCATCATGGACAAACTGAGGTGACTGAATATCCAATTTTCGTGTCAGAATACCTTTAAACTAATCAATGACAAAGACAGCAACTGTTTCACAGTAATCTATTTTCAGCAGAAAACCACCGGAATATCAGTATTTAAAAACAAAATAAATAACCAAAAATACTTTCTTTTAGCTGCCACAGGGCAAAACAAGTAGAGAAGGAATTGAGAATTTGATCCCTCAATTTTATTGTAATTTTTTGTGTACATGCGGGATGCGAGCTTTGTGATTCATGGAGCATATCCTCTCCCTCCCTTTGATCTTCTGTATATGAGGCCAATAGTGAATCCAAAGGGTGTCACAATTTTCAGAAAACCAACTGAGTAAGAAAGAGAAAATGATGGCCTCTCCTGAAAGAGAGATGGTTCAGTGTGAAAAGCCAAGCTGATAGCTACAGTATGGGACATTCAGTTGTTCAGGGACTACGCGGACGTCAAAAAGTCTTTGTAAGCTCAGAATAAACCCCTACATAGCAGTAGACTTATTTTCCGTTGAGATTTCTTAGCTGACTGTTTTGGGTCTGGCCAAGATGGAGTTAACTTCCCCACAGCAGCCCTGACAGCGCTGTGCTGCGTACGGGTAGCCAGCAAGGTGTTGGTAACACACGGGTGTTTGGGCTACTGCTGAGCAGTGCTGGCACAGCACTAAGGCTGTCTCTCCAACATTCCCCCCTGCAGTAGGCTGGGGGTGGGCAAGATCTTGGGAGGGGACACAGCCAGGACAGCTGACCCAAACTGACCAAAGGGATATTCCACACCGTATGATGTCTGCTCAGCAATAAAAGTGAAGAGACAGTAGGAGAAAGGAGGGCCATTTGTTATTTACAATGGTTGTCTTCCAGAGCAACCACTATGCGTACTGAAGCCCTGCTTCCCGGGAAGTGGCTGGACATCACCTGCTGATGGGAAGTAGAGAATAAATTTTTTTCCTTTGTTTCCATACACGGCCTTTAGCTTTTGTTTTATTAAAATGCCTTTACCTTGACCCACGAGTTTGGTTTTTTTCTATCTTATTTTTCTCCCCTCCCTGTGCTGCTGAGGAGGGGAATGATAGAACAGCTTGGTGGGCACCTGATGTCCAGCCAAGGTCAACCCCCCACACTGACTTCAGATAAACTTTCTAAGGTCACGAATTTGTGTGTCTAGCTTTCCCAAGATTTATAAAGTTTTGTCTAGGTAAGCAAAGAGTGAGCAGGTGGTGATGCTACACATAATGCCCCATGTTTGCAGTTTTCCACTCATGTGCGTGAAGAAGATTATTTTGGCCTTTCTTTTCTATTATGACTTCCTATCAGTCTTTACAGATTTACTAGAGAGTGTATTGCTGTTCCTCTCTCATGCTCTGCTTTTCAAGTAGCCATACCAAGTACCTTTCTGAGATAACACTGATTACTGGAAGGAATCTCTTCCCTCAGTCCCCTACTTCAGCCAGCTCTTACACTGTCCTGGGCGGGTGCCTTTGGACAGCTTCTGGAGATATATATTTACATGGAGGTGTGGAAATGGTCATAGTTTTAGGGATCAGCAGCATACTGAGCAACTCTTGTATCTGCAATCTCTATCTGTACCTGCCTGTCCTGAGCTTAGAGCAGAGAGGCTGCTCTCACTCTGCGTTTTCCAGCTGACACGCTGTTTGCAATGCATACTGCTGCAAGTGGCTAGGAATTGAGCCCTTCTGTAAGCCTAAGACCTCAGGCTTACAAAACCAGTACACTGGCACAAAAGAGCATGTTTATTTAGGCAGTCACTCTTTCTCACTCTTTCTCTTACACATTACTTGACATTCACCTAAAATTCATATCCATTCCTTTCATCTCCCTCTCAGAAGTTTCTTTAGTTTCTTAGGAGATAGTTTTTGTTCCTCCACAGGTTGTTGATGGGAAATAATTTTAACTCCTCTCTCATGTTTTTTTTTTTTTTTTGCCTGACTTAATAAAATGACAAACAAATTTTTCATGTTAAAAGTTTTTTTCTTCTTGTCAGGATGATACTGGAATGTCTATGCATTTATTTTTGTTTTCATGCACTGAGCCTTACCTTTCATATAAACATATAGCTAAACAACTCCACTATGTAAAATAAAATGAATAGTATTATTCATTCAATGTATTGCTGAATTTTGACTAAATCAAGATCATAACAGGTTCCTAGTTTTGAAATTATTGACCTTTACCACCATTAAAGGGCACTGTGGTCCTAGCTTTAGTTTATTGGGTTGTAACAGTACAGATAAACAAATTGAGTGCGTAAAGTAAATGGGTTGTACGTGTCCAGGCAAAAGTGGATTTAATCCTTTTCATCAGGCAAAAAGCCCCATCATACCAGTCAGCTCTGCCATAGGCTGGAGCTTTCTGAAAACTCAGATCTTTCTAATCTACTAATAAGATCGATAAAATGGCAAGCACTGAAGTCTCAGTTGAAAAAAACCCAAACATCCTTGTCATGCTATAACAAAGATCAGTAGTCAAAGTGAGAAATTTGAAGTTATATTCTAGATGATAAACACATTTTCCTTTTCTGCCTGGAAACTAAGCCTTCAGAAAGCATGCTTCTCTTGTGTGTGAGGTTTGATTTGGAAAGTTTGCTGTTCTGACCACCGGTGTTTGATGTAAATATAAATAGGCAATGGAGGCTTTCTGCTGATTCTTCTGCAAATATATCAATGTTCTTAGAGGACTGTAGGCCAAAAGATCTTTAGGATAGTGGACAAGCCAGAAAAATTAAGGAGAAAAATTCATTTTTAGAGAAACTAATATATACATGTACCTATGTGTATACATGCCTATACAGGTATGTATATAATTTTTCAATGAAGAAAAAGCTTGAAATTTTTGGTTTTCCATTCTACTGTCTTGGAATGCTAAAAAGGCAGGACATTTGCTTTAACACCATACTTCCTTGTAATCACTACTGCACTGTCAGAATCATGTATTTATTTCTTGTGCCCACATTAATTTTAGGGGCAAAAAAGATGGTTACAACATTGTCCTTTCAATTTACACCTATGAATTTTATTGGTGTTAAAAAATAACATTTATGGTAAAACTTTTTTCCAGTTGTCAGATTTTATTCCACAAGTAACAGAAGACTGAAACCGCTATTGTTCCTGTATTGTTTTACAGATGTAATGCTTGCCTATATTGAGGATCTAGCATGATGTTGCATTAATCAATGCACATAAATCACTTTCAGAACCTTTAATCAAATGAGCTAGTGTCATGGTTTAACCTGGCAGGCAGCTAAAACAACCACACAACCGTTCGGTCACCCCCCCACTCCGCCCCCGTCGCCAGTGGGGGAGAGAATTGAAAAGAAAAAGGTAAAACTCATGGGTTGAGATAAAGCCAGTTTAATAGGACAGAAAAGGAAGAGGATGATGATGATAACAACAACAATAATAATAGAATATACAAAATAAGTGATGCACAGCACAATTGCTCACCACCCGGAACGGATGCTCAGCTTTGGTCTCCTTTGGCCAGTTTGGGTCAGCTGTCCTGGCCATGTCCCCTCCCAGTTTTTTGAGCACCCCCACCTTCTCATTGGCAGGGCAGTGTGAGAAGCTGAAAAGTACTTGACTGCTTGGCAACAACTAAAACATCAGTGTGTTATCAACATTCTTCTCATATTAAATCCAAAACACAGTACTATACCAGCTGCTAGTAAGAAAATTAACTCTATCCCAGCTGAAACCAGGACAGCTATATTAGTGCAAAGCATTATTAATTAGTGTCCCTAATATTCACAGCTTGTGAGCAATGCAAACAAAGCCAGATACTGGCCAGGGTAGAAACCAGACTTCAGTCAAGGGACATTTAGGAAGGAAAAGAAAATTCTCCAACAGGAGAATTGCCCTCACTTGCCAGCTGGATGCTTGCCAATGTTGTTGGGTGTGCAAATGCCTCTGCTGGGATCCAGAGACCATATCCAGAAATTCTCATTGCTGTAACCAGGCTCTGGAATCAGATCTGTACCTGAAACAAACAGTGATTATGTCGAATTTCCCTGCAGGATTGTTAACAATATAGCTATATGGAGTTATATATAATATCAGTGTGTATACGTGTGTATA
Organism: Grus americana; assembly: GCF_028858705.1. Taxonomy (NCBI): domain Eukaryota; kingdom Metazoa; phylum Chordata; class Aves; order Gruiformes; family Gruidae; genus Grus; species Grus americana. The sequence goes on along the minus strand of NC_072852.1, from coordinate 32,042,694 downwards.
TATATAAATATGTGTGTGTGTATATATATATATGATATAGTTGCAGTGTTAACCTGGGGTATTAGACAGGATGAAAGACTTCTGCAAAACTTTCTGGTCTGCCCTCTTGTTCGAGCAATACTGTTCATATGTCTCCAGCCTTTTGGTGGGGTCAGGAAGTCATGATGACCCTTAAAAGACCTTCTTTTCCTGCATCAGTCCAGGCAAAGCATCCTTTATCCTGGGATGAAATTCTATTTACATTCCATGTTATAAACTTTCAGGTCATATACATGCTATCCATTATATGTCAAAGGGTCATAGGAAATAAAATACAATGGTAACAATATAGTTGCATATAATTTCTGTAGAGATAATATAAAATATTTCCAGGGGTGATCTAGGTCCTCTTTAAAAGGTGTTATTCAAGCATGTTGAAAGAAATTGGTTTCTGCCTTGGACAGTTAAAAAATAAATGGAAGTAAGTAAATTTGTACCTTATAACTGTCAAGACTTTTAATGCTTTTCTAATACAAAATAAACATCATATGGAAGTAAATCTAGATATAGCCATAGAACATCTGACAGCCAGCTAACCATTTCACAATTACAGCTAGGGTGTTTTAAAGCTGTCGTGGTTTTCAAGACTGGTACTGACAGTTACCATGCCAGTTATTTTGAGAAAGACTCCTAATTCATGGTTGTGAGGCTTGATCTTCCCTTGTAAAATCACTGTTCTTGAATACTAATACCTGCAGGTGAAACCATGTAATTACAATGCCCTTTCCTATTTTATAGTTCTTTAAGTGGTTAGTCTATATAAGTAATCAATCACAACTTCAAACCACTGTTCACATGGACAGTTAAAACCTAAAAAATGAAAGGAAGTGAAAATGTAATTTTAAATCAGTTCCGATAAATATATCATAAGTGGATTTAAATTCTAGCAGCAGACCACGAGAGTGAATTTTTATGCTTCAATTAATGCATTCATTTCCATATAAGCTGGAGCCAATTTTTGCATATAAAGTGGATAATAGTTAATGGAAATGGATGTGTAAGCATATGTTCCCCTACATATACAGATATCCAGTTTTCTTTACAAGATATATCCTATGTACACAAAAAAAGAGACATCAGTTAATGACTTCTGCCATGGATCTTTATGAATGACTGAGCAATAAAATTATTTATTAAAAAAGAAACTTTTAAATACAAAAAAAGTGTAAAGTGCGCACCAAAGTACAATGTCAAATGGATATAGTTCTGTTCACTGGAAGGGTACAAAAGATATACAAAACTGAATGGTGAGCTTCATGTAACTTCAGATGCTTTAAAGACTTAGACAAGCTTATAGTAAAGTTAGACAATTTTATGCTACCTTTGTTGTCAATTGAAATGGGAAGCTTTAAGATTTCATCTCACGCTAATGTAGACTCTAGAATAAATCGATAGATTTACTCTTTTGAAGTACTTATGCTTCTTCATCAACTAAAAAGGAAGACTAAGGATGTCTACTCAGAGGTTGATGGCTATGACGCCATGACGAATCTCACTTCATAATTCTGTGGTGGAAATGTAGGATGATTAAGACAAGTGACAATGTGCTGCAGAACAAACATTGACTCAAAGTACATGTTTTGGTTTTTAAGTCATTAAATCAAACAACATGCCTTTGCTCTCCATTTTGTCTGACATCATACAGTGTATCATCACTTCTGCATCCATTTATTTCTGTATCATGACAAGAATTTATCTCATACATATTTTGTTGCAGAAACCATCCTGTTAAATGACAACAAACATAAAACAAAAGAAAAAAAACCCCAACACCTAAAATAAAGAGTTTGCTTAAAAGGCTAGTCCTTGGTATTCTTTCTTCCTGTCATGGTTTAATCTCAGCTGTCAACTAACTACTACACAGCTGCTCACTCACTCCCCTCCAGCAGGATGGAGGAGAGAATCAGAAGAGTAAAAGTGAGAAAACTCGTGGGCTGAGATAAAGACAGTTCAATAGGTAAAGCAAAAGCCACACATGCAAGCAAGGAAAAACAACGAATTCATTCACCACTTCCCGTGGGCAGGCAGGTGTTCAGCCATCCCCAGGAAAGCAGGGCTCCATCACGTGTAACGGTGACTTGGGAAGACAACTCTGTCACTCCAAACATCCCCCCCTTCCTTCTTCTTCCCCCAGCCCCTTATCTGCTGAGCATGACGTCATATGGTATGGAATATCCCTTTGGTCAGTTGGGGTCAGCTGTCCCGGCTGTGTCCCCTCCCAACTCCTTGTGCACCCCCAGCCTCCTCGCTGGTGGGGTGGGGTGAGGAGCAGAAAAGGCCTTGGCTCTGTGTCAGCACTGCTCAGCAGGAACAAAAACATCCCTGGGTTATCAACTCTGTTTTCAGCACAAATCCCAAACACAGCCCCATACCAGCTACTATGCAGAAAATTAACTCTATCCCAGCCAAAACCAGCACACTTAATATGCACACTATGTCTTCAGGATTGACTTTTGAAGCATTACTTGTAAATTTTCTTCCTTCAAGATGTTTTTGAATAGCCCTATACCTTGCCTGCTAAAAAACTCATCTCCAATGAGCTATTGTAGGGGCAGCTTCATCATTCTTGCTTCTTTCTTCCACAAGTAATATAACTTTTTTTGAGTGTCTTTCAGCAAGATGTCTCTGTTGCTGTCCTTGCTATGAACAGTCTGTAGTCCTCATTCCATCTTTAAACTGGATGATTGTCTACAGCATATATTCAGTCCATCTCCTAGTGATATCCTTCCTTCAAAAAACATAGAGTAGCCTGTTCTTTGTGATGTATAATGTAGGTTGATTTTTTGTTCTGATCACTCTTGTAACTCTGGATTGATAACTTGGCCCAATAGCTGTCAAAACTGTTTTAGCAATATTAGGATGCTCACAGGAGCATCTTGACACTAGAACAGTGTTCATGCTGTATTCCATGTATTAGCTTCTTTCTTTTGTGCTTTTATTGACTATGGAGAGATAAATAGGATTACCTAACTGATTTTTTTTTTTCTTTTAAATACATCTGACACTCAAGACTCACTTTATAGCTCCTACTTGTGTCAGTTCTCAGCCCTGGCCCACCTTCTTCCTGCTGCTGAGTGGTCCTTCACCTCGTCAGCCTCTTGCCTGGTGTGTTTTCACGCTGAGGCTGAGGGATCTTTACACTTCTGACACACTTGCTTCACATGCTTCAGCTGGACTTAACTGATATTTTTACATCTTGGCTCAGGCTTTCTTCCTTCCTCTCTAAGCTCTGTATAACTTCTCTACATTTGTTACAGGTTCAGATATGAGGCTGAGCACTGCTGAAAGCCTTCCCTATCTCAGTGTGAAATCCAGCGAAAACAGTAACCTCACTTGGGGCCAACTCTTCTAATACAATCTGAGTGTAGCTCCAGGCAAGAAGAAGGGTATAGCTTTTCCTACAGATTAAGAGAAAGAAATGCATAGAGGAAGATCTTTTTTAAATAATATGGGAGGTTGAGTTTGTTTGTTGTTTTTTATTTCAGGTTTCCAAAACTAATATTCTTGTTTTGTGTGCTGCAGATGACTAAGATTCAATGCAGAGACGGTTCACTCAGTGAAGAGCTTGATGAATAGGTAATGTTAGGAAGTTTAAATGTAAATAGCATAATCTCAATACGAGCAGAATGTGAGATGCTATTCAAAGAGCGGTTTGGGGCAAAGTGTGCTGATGGCTTTTTAAAATATGAGCTGGGCAATAAAAATATAATGAAAATATATAATCATTTGGATGACATATCTTTAGTCATTGGACATGTGAAAATGCTTTATCAGAAATCTCTTTTGTAACATTAATTATGTAAGTTACCAACTGATGCACAATTATATGTATTTTAATTCATCAAGATTTGGAATTCCTATTAACTAACACTGGAGTTTCTAAAGAAGGAGAATAAAGTGCTCAATTCTATTGAATTTCAATGGGATTTGTTCACTTGATCTCCTTTGGATATCAGTTATTGCTTAAAATCACAAACTTTTTTAAAAGGCATTAAACCTTGGGAACTTTATGAACACTTGTTTTGTTTCTGAATATTTCAACATCATTGAAATATTGTGGGAGAGGAATGAAGGGAGGAGAGAATAAAGGAGAAATGGATGTGGGGATAAATGGCAATGGGAATAAGTACATAGGAGAGAACTTTTAAATAATAGATGTTTGCCCATGATAAATATTATTCTACTAAAAATGGAACAACCAACACTGCTGAGGTCAATGATCTAGCACTACAAGTAACCTTGGTAACATCAAATCATATGTGTGGGAATCATAATGAACAGTTTCTCTTATTCTTATGTGAAATATGAATAGAACATCAGGGACTTGAACCAACTGGAACCCTAACCATTAAGAAGGAGATGGAATCATACTAAAATTAACATGTTTAAAAATTCTCTTTTAAAATGTGATAGAATTAATAAATTCTGTTAAGATCATTACACATTTTATAAATAAAGTGTTTCAATTAAATGTGAAAGTCTGTAAAAATCTAAAAATTAAGAATTACTGAAATTGTTGAAGTGAACTATATATGACACCAACCCTTTTGCTGTGGGATGCAGAGGGATTTATGCACATAGTTTTCCATGTGAACTTATTTTCAATGCTTCTGGTGATTAAACCTCTTAGGAAGCATTCTAGTAAAACTTCTGCTCCTTCGATCTTGCCCACCCCCAGCCTACTGGTGAGGGGGAAATGTTGGACAGACAGCCTTGTTGTTATCAACACCTTGCTGGCTACCAGCTGCTGTGGGGAAGACTGATGCCATCTCAGCCAAACCCAACACAGTCAGCTAAGAAATCTCAAAGGAAAATAAGTCTCCACACACACAAAACAACAACAAAAAACCAGCCCAAACCTCCCAAAAACTGAATTAAAACTGATGCAATAGCAAAAAAACCCCATCCCCACCTCCTCTCCCCTCAAAATAAAATACATCCTGAAAGTGAGCAGGCCTAAACTAAGATTAAAAGAGAAAGAGCATAAAGGACTGAAATTAGTTTATTGAGATGAACATGCAGTGTAAGAGACTAAAATGAAAAGAACAAAACCAAAAGTTAACAACACATCCTTGAAATTTTCTGACTTTTCTTAACTAGCAAAGATATCAGCAAGGTTTTAAACAGTCAATAGCTACATGGTCTCCCACTTTCTATGATAGCTTCCATGATTTCTAATAAGAGGTCAAAATGTATGTTTGCTATTTGAGATATGCTGTGTTAGATTTTTCTGGTGGAATTTGTAATACATAATTAAAATCTGTATAGCAGCAATAAAGAGTTAATTTAAAAAGTGATGATGTTTTCAAAATTCCTCTTTAACAAAATAAAATTTTATATTAAGTGAAAAGAATTAATCTAATGTAAAGAAACAAGAAAAATCTTTTAAGATGTTTTCTTTCTGAAGGATCTCAGATAAGGCATGCAGGAGAGAGGGGGCAATGGTGTATGGGGAAAAAAATATTACATAATATTATCAAGGCTGCATTCTGATAGATGTGTAGGAACCATATGAACAACTATATTTCTCACAAGATTCACAGAAATTTGTCTCAGTAATTGCCCATTGTCTTCAAAAGCCTCACAAGAAATATCCAAAGATCATTCTAAAATGCATTTGAGATCATTTTGGAAGGCTGCCAGTACTCTGGCATGCTGGAACTCAGCCTTTTATTGTCCCAGCAGCCAGACAGTGCTGCAACACAGATGTCATGGTGAAGAGAGAAGCATTTGAATGTAAGGAAGCTGGCTCAGATTCTGCACAGGCAAAGAAGAAAGGAACAGTAGATGAAAAATGTTCAGGTTAGGAATGCCTTGATGAGGTATCAGTAAAGTGCAGGAGAGACCAGTTTGGAGGACGTGCCACAGGCTGGGGTATTTCTGCCATTAGGAGAACTTCCTTGAATTTGGGACATAAAGCAGAAGGACTAAGTCCATGAACTTCTTAGAGTGAAGAAAGGAAAGGATACATGGCAATATAATAAAGAGAGAAGGGAAAGACTGGAACTAAATGAAAGGGTACAATTGCAGTATCCAATTACATGATCCTTTGGCATCAAAGACTGAGGCTTTCGTTGGTCCCAAATGCACACACTTCAGCTCCTATCTGCTGTTAAGTTTTATGTGAAAGGGGAAGGCGTCTTAGATCTTAATCAGTATTAGCAGCAGTATGACAGGCTATTTTTTTGCTTGACACTTCCGCTAATTCCTAGACTTGATAATAGCTTTCTTCCCCTATGACACAGAATGCTTTTAAAATGATTGACAGTAAATGTTATTATACTGTTAGTGGACTCAGTATTAATTTTAATCAAATGCTGTAGAAATGCTTTAGTTGTGTTTCCAATGTGTTGTTACAGATTTCAATGATATACCAGACTGGTAATTTATCATTTGCTGCATATGCCAATTGACACATTAATATTCAATATCTTTATCGCAAATGTAAAAATCAATATCAGATCTGAAACAATACTTCCTACAAAAGTTAAATAAAGTATTTAAGGACTAAAAAAATGATCTCATCTTTGATAGAAAATGTTCTATGAGTCAAAAAGCAATCTGCCTCAGAAAGTGAAATAATGACTATTTAAATCTCTTCTGGATTCACTGGGCCAGATTTTTTACTCTAGTTAAATGATGTTCAGTACAGGGTCAGTCAGCAACAGAAGCCAAATGCTTTATTTTTTCTTTTGTTTGGAATCAGCTGGGATATGGACCAATCTTTCATGAAGTTGTTCCAGATGTGGGGGATCAGCAGAATAATTCACCTGTGGCTTATTTTGGCTACATCTACTGCACTGATTCAGCAGAGAACACCACAAACGATTTCGCTGTGCTATCTTCATACATCAGTTATCCTTAAAAGAGCACTGTAGGGAAGGTAATTACGATTCTCTTCATGAGTACCTTCTCTCTTTTCCTTTTCTTCTCCATATTTGATACAGATCTGTGATCCGGAGATTCAAAAATCTCCACTGATCCTTTCCATTTAATTTGCCTGCCTTTGCTCTACAAGAGGTGGATTAATAAGACAGGGAGTGGCAGAAACAGTGAGACTTCATTTCCTACGTGTGCTTACTGAAACTATTGCTACATTCAGGAGAAAAGCTCTAGCTAGTGTAGATTCTCTGTTGTCTAAATAGACAGGAACTTGCTTTACAGCCTTTATCTATGCTACAGAGGGTTCTGTTTTACCAAAAGTGGTGAAACTTGCAGGAACATAACATTTTTAAAATCTCTGTTCCTCTGCTGAACTAGATAGACTGGCAAAGTTTCCGGAGAAATCAAGAAGAAAATGCAGGCAGAAAGACAGAACTTGGTCACCTAAACCACTTGTCCCTGAGAAAATGAGCTGAAAACCAACTACACACCGCTTATTTTCACCATGGTTTAGGGCTTACAAATATTAATTGAATTCCTCTCTTACCTCAGTTACTTGCTACATTTCAAGTGTGTTTTCTGGTGGGGTTTTTTTGTTTGTTTGTTTGTTTGTTTGTTGTTTGGGGGTTTTTTGTTTGGTTTTCCAAGTTCTCACCTCAGAGTAGTTTTCTGTAATATGAAAAACCAGTGAGGTTTTTGGGTGTCTGACTAACTTTTCAGGGACAACCTTGGCTCACTTTACTGTGACTTTGACACAGTGCCAGCTGGGAATATTGAGGATACCTCAGTGAAAGTGATATTAAAATAAATGACATATGGAAATTTTAAATTATACAACATTATTTTGCATTGATCTGAAGTTTTAATTCTGTGATTTATCTATCTACATCCTAAGAGCTATCAATGTAGTAGTTACAGCCATCTAGAGGGGCACAAGTTGACTTAAATCTTACTATAAAGACATAATAAAGTCTCCAAAAGGAGTATATATAATTTCTGTATTTTTGTATCAGTACAAATTTGCATCCTAACATGCAAATTCTCAGCAGAGAGCTCACAAGTGTTTGGGACTTCCTGTGAAAATATTTAAAAGGAAAATTTTCCAACAAAGGCAAGAAAAAGTAACATTTAACTACTAGTCTGTGATGGTGTATGCTGTGTACAAAAAGGTTTGGCATTTGAGAATAAGGCCAGATAGAAGCATCTCTCATTCGGAATACATGACTTAAAGGTGCTGTTCCTTTGAAGACAGACGTACTGTCCCATCTCACACTGCCTTGAAGTTCTAGGATGTTTATTAAAAAATGACTGGAAATCATAGTTTTCTGGCAAGTGAGGCGTAAATTTTGCCAGAAAAGAGGAGAACGACTCTCAAAATATCCACCTCTGGCCATAGCATTTGGAACTGCTTGATTGATGAGTGCCTGATGAGCATCTGACTTTATAACAGTAACACTCTTTCAAAAAATGTAGCTTAATGTATGCAATTTCTGAGGTTGGGATTTTGAACAAAATTAAATATATATATATATGTATTTGGAATCATAATGATTCCTTACGCAGTTCAATGACAGGGATAAACTATGTAGAGCTAATCTCTTTAGTGGTTTGCTACCCTCCATGGAGATCAGCCAGCAGAAGGGAGTGGTGGCATAAAAAGCTTTAGAAGTGTTTACAGACAGCAGGACACTGCTGGATTGCAGGAATTCTAGGTTCTTGAACATGTTTGAAGAAAAATGCAAATCCTAAAGGCAATAGACTGAACTCTCACAGGCTGTCCGGCTTGTGCTCACTTCTCCCAGCATATCATCTTAGTCTTTTTCCTCAGTTTTTCCACTCCAGCCTCTTTTGCTTGTTGACAGAAGGGAGCTTGTCCAGCATGTTGTCTTGCAGTCATTTATGTCTCTGATACTGCAAGGAACTGTTGGAAAGATCTCGGTTCCTCATCTTCCCTCTTATGCTTTGTAGGGCAAAGAGAGTTAAGGTTGCCTTCAATATGTACAGGCAAGGATTCATTCATAAGATTCTCAACTCTTATCTGATCTCCATTACATAAATGACACATTTTGGAGCTCATTTGCCTGAAATTATTCACCCGGACTTTCATTCAATTCACTGATGTGACTCTTCTAAACCATACAATTTAGAAGAATCGTGAGTCTCCAAAGGGCAGACATTGCAAAAATAGCTCGAGAGTCACAGAAGCTGCAGTAAAACTCTCCTGTTCAGTGCTTCCACATATGTGAATTTGCCAATATGTGGAATAGTTTTTCTAAAAGTCTACAAGCAAGCTCAACTGTTCCTAAAGGTGCAGAGATTCAAATACAGATCTGAATTACTTTTGTTTGGATGTGAGTTTGTTAGGGAGGCTTAATACCATACCGTTAAAATAATATATGATTTCTAATTTTGCCTGTTAAGAATTATTATCTGACAATTATTTTCTCAAAGTGTTCTGTCCTGCTAAATATAGTAATATGCTCTTCCTAGCTATTGACAGTCACTTACTTTGCCATATACAGTGTATTCGAATATTAGTCATATTAACTATAATTAAAACAAAGGTTGCAATATAATGTTGTTGGGTTGGGGTTTTTTGTCTCTGAAGTGATGCATTAGAGAATCCTTCTCCAATAATATTTCCCTTTGAAGAGAAATCTCAGTAGACATTTTGAAATAGAACTGAAGGACAAACATAACATGTTTGTTCATTTTATTTAAATAAAACATTTTCTGGTGGGAAAGTATCTGAGCAACAAGTCTGAAAGTTAATTAGGCAATTCTGTGGTGAAACATTTGGAGAATCTTAAAAAAAGCCCCTCTTTGGCATTTAGAAGAATGAATAAGAGCAGAGGGAATTTGTGGATTGTTGTCAAACTTTCAAAGCAGCATATTAGAACATTTAAAAGTCTTCTGACATTTGAAACTTTTAAGACCTATCCACCAGGGTTACTTGCTGTGGTAAGGAATACATTAACCAGAATAATCCTTAAAATAAATTATGATAGTCAGTTGAATTTGATTATAGTGACTGAATTAAAATAATTAATTCAAAGAAAATTTGCACTCCAGAATGCCAAGAGGAAACTCAGAATCATTATATTTCATGCAACAAAACTGAGTTTGCATAAATATAGCCCAACTTTACATAAGTAGACTATGAGGGAGAATGCAGGGAGAAAAAACTGTGGTTTAAAATACATTTTTAAATGCCTGCTCAGTTGATGGATCAAAGAACTGATGATGTTAGGTTATCCGAGAGGCTGTGGGCTTATTAGTGATTACCCAGATACTGAAATGCTAAACGTGAGGACATTTATATGATTCACACACGCAAACGAGCTGGATATTTGTCTAGATTCCAACCTAAATATTAGCAACAAAGTATGCTATCCAGATCACTTTCAGCCACTTTGTCTTGCATTTCATGTGTCTGCATTTTAGATTGTAATCATCTTGGGAAAGGAGCCATCTAAACTGAATTGAATTCGTATAGACCATTTCTGACAATGAAACAGCGTAGATCTTCTGAAACTTGGGGAGTGAGTGATTCACTAAAGAGTAGAGTATTATTCAGGAAATATCAGAAATAAAGTGTTAGAGCTAAACCATATTTTCACACACAGAATCCATCCATCATGTAGCCTCACCCTCTTTACAAGTAGTGGTCCTTGAAAAGAGCACTGATGAACCATATTCTCAAATACCCACACTGAGTGAAAAAGTGTCCGTTGCCATTAGCTTCACTTGTGCTGCAGAGAGACAAGGGACTCTGCTCTGTGCCAGGGAAGGAGGGAGGAATGAACGCTGCTTTATGTTGGGGAAAATGCTCTGTTCAATAAAATTTGCGTTGTATTACCCATCCATATGTATAACTTTCAATACTGCTGAATTAATTTTTTTTTTGACAGATAACCTGTTGGTTAGTCACATGAAAATAGGGCACTGACAAGAATTACTCATTTTACAAATATAAAACTTCTTAATAAAATCCAGTTACAGCTGTGACTTTTTAGTACTCTGTGAGTTCATACAGGAACACTTCAGTTCTCAGGAGCCTAGGGAAAAAAAAGCTAAGAAACTTTAATATTGCAATGTCATCTTATGAGATATATATCCCATGAATTTTGGAGCACTTTCTGCTTCCGATTGGCTGGAAACTCACAGATGCTTCAAACCTGCTAGACTTGGCTTGAGGCACGGTGGCACACATTAAATTAGAAAGCAGGGGAAAAAAAAGACACTGTGTGGTTTTTGAACCAAAGGAAAAGTTTTGGTCAAGTAACTTACTGTTACATCTAAAGTAAACTCCAGGAAGTTAATAGTTCAGAGGTCTTATGATATTTGTGGAGGCAAAATATATAGGCCCATATGGTTCCAGATTTGACTGATCTTTAAGAATTAATTCACTGGCTAGTTTTCTTAGATTTTTTCTGTAGTTAGAGGGAGTCTTCTTTAGGAAGTAATTCAAAAGGTAATTCCTATTTTGTCATTATAAATCAAAGAATGGCACAGCCCATAAATGGGGGAATAGCCAGCTAAAATTCTGTAAAGTGGATACCAAGAACTTTTTTTAAAAAAATCTCCTTGTAACATTTAATGGTAGGGAGCAAAGTTAAGGTAGCAGGCTGGGGGATGTAAAGATCCTGCTCTCAGGATTGTAGCTTGGGGGCTTGACCCTGCAGAGCTGGTCAGAATTCCTGCAGTATTCACACAGCAACAGAGGTTGTACTCAAATGCCTTGAAAATTCTCACTGGAAAAACAACCCCTCTTGACTGTTCTCCCCACATGACCAGTTGCACAGTTGGGTCAAGCCTTAGCTTCTAATTTGGTCATACCAGAGGAGCATTCATCAAATTCAGGTCATGTGTTGGTTCATGAGAAACACCATTGGTAGGGTAATGTAGTTCGAATGGTAATGTAGTCTGACAACCCATTATAAACCAAACTTTATTAAAGCAGTAAGAAAGATGAGCAACAATGCACCCACAGACTGACTCACTCAATCACTGATAGAAAACACAGGATCATAAGCAATACCATGGCTCTGGTGGACTGTCAGGGACACTTAAAGTCCAGGTCATCTGAAGCCACAGCTAATCATATAAGTGCCTTTTGAATGCAGGTAAGAGTTTCACTACCCCTTGGCTCCACCAGTGGTAGTGTGATGTGAGAGAATCACACCTTGCATGGCAGTAGTGTACTCTACATGTCATTTTGGATGATGTGGGAGACATCCTGCCTACCTGTCGATGTTGGTCAAGGGGCAGGGTGTCAAGGGCAAGGGTGTCAACTTTTTAAACATATGTATATAAAATAATTTCAGGTGTTGTTGGCCTACAGCTACCACACCAGAGGTGCAGAACTCCCTAAGTCCAGCTCCTAGCTGTCAGCAGCCCCTTGTAGATGTTCCACATGTGCCCAATGGCTCCAGTGATCCATGTTAAGACAAATGGATCCTATCCCTTAACTCCACCTCCTAAAAGAGAGTTCCATAAAGGAACAGAAAAGCTAAAGAAAGGCTTAGCATGTATTCTGTTCATCTTTCTGTATATTAATTAGTGTTTGCTTGTACACAGTCGTGGATGTAAACATTACACAGGCTTGTGTTTCTCTTAGAACATCAACTATGAAACTAGAAAATGAAATCTAGGATTCAGAGTCCCTGAAATGGTAACGGTTTTCCAGCCATCTTTGCTTATGTGCTGGTAATAAATTTTCATTTCTTTATTTTATACCTGAAATACTTAAATCTATCTCAAATAAAATATTACAGATATTTTCCAGATCTCATAAAACCCCCCGAAACTTTAACTACTCAGCCTACATTTGCTTCAGCAGCAAAGAGGCAGACTTGGCAGTCTTTAAAGAAAGAGAAAGATTTACAATTTTTTTGAAGGCTTTCAAGTTGTTATATAAAGTGCTTGGTAGATTAAATGGCTTTCTTGATTCCTATGCTGCGAGTAAGAGACTTCTTGCACAGCTGCTGTACTATCAATTGGTCTGACCCGGTTGTACTACCAAATTCTCCTACAGTTCAGAACTTGCACTTTGTCTTTTCCTCACAGACTGAACTTCAGCAAAACTCACCCAAAACTGTAGGCAGTTTTCAGGGAGTAACTCTTTACTGGTTTCTCTGTCCATTCACAATGCTGAACCTTGAAGAGCAAATGAGCACTTGTGTTGACTCCCAAAATACACTGTCTTCATTAGCCATGTCTTGCAGAATTGAAGGTAACTCTCTTTAGTGTCATGTTTACGAATGCAGTGTTTGAATGACTTTAACAATCTCTGCTACTGAGACAACTGTAAAATCAATGGACTTACACTGGAACTCTGTCTATTGCAATTTCATCTATAGGAAACGTAACAAAAGGCAACCATTTCATCATTTAAATCATTATGTGATGGTAAATGCTATTGAATAGGTGGTGCTGAGGGACAGCAGGGAGGCAGTAGGGAATAGAGGGGTTTAGGGACACCTGACCCATCAGCTTCTCTTTTACAAACATATTCTTTTTCTGTGAATGTTTTCTGAGTTTCTTTTGGAAAGGATTCAGGAGAGGGGAGGGATAGTTCAGTCTTTGACCATAAACACGGCACTGTGTGGGTTTCCTCTGAGGCTTACACTCTCAGCTTGGACATGCAGTATCTACATCCTCCTCTCACCCTTTGCTGAGAGGTGGAGAACAACAGTATAAAGGTCTTCACTTTGCTATTTTAAGTATCAGTAAAGGCTCCTCAGAAAGCCAGGAATGTCAGCAAGGTCTCCCTGTACTATTACTTAAAGTCAAGTGGATCTGCAGCACTGTTCTTCTTCAGACGCTCTTCCATAGTCAGGCATGTGTTGCTACTGTGATGCTGCGGTGCTGATAAAAGCTTTGAACCTTTGCAATGGCATCTTATGAGAAACAGCTGGTGTTGTTGATACCTCTCAGCACTAATTATACTGCCTGCACATTCAGACAGATTGTATTGCACAAGATAGAGTTGGGTTGAATTTTCATACTTTATTTAAAAATCCGTAAAGCAATAATTTTTCTTTAAAATTATCAGTTTGAGCTCTTAATATGCTATAACATACCACGAGCTCTAGGTATGGATGTATCTTGCCTATACCTTTATCTGGTCACTTTTGGGCAGGCTATTCCTTCAACTGGAAAGGAATTGTGACATTAAAATTGTCAAAGACCAGAGTACTCTGGGGCTGGATGACGCTGCAAGCCTATCGATGACCTAAAATGCTCACAAAACATCAAATACTTCATATCCTGCTCCTCACCTCTGTTACTGCTAGCTAAAAAAATCATCAAAATTTCTGCCAAATATTTGTATATGTCTTATCATTTTTTAAGACTGTTGAGCACATTCCACCCACAAGTAGTATAATCTGCTCCAATATCTTCATATTTTCTTGAAGTATTTTGCAATTAATAAATTTCTAAATCCATCTGCGATAATCATTTATATCACAGAAACCATCTTATAATAAATACATAAAGTTGATTTGTCAGCATATATTGTGTTACAGAACGAAACATGTTATTTACCATTACCCTATTCTCTTTTTCATAATTCTGCTTCCTGCTGGTTTTCAAATAGCTTTTACATCCTTGCAATTGCCAACTGCAAATTGAAAATATATGCATATTGATATCACAGAAATAACACAATTACATTAAAATCCAAACTATTTTTATTGCCTATTGCTTTCTTTTCCTGGTGTATTGCTTAAAAAGAAATATTTATGCTTTAGGCAAATTCAGGCATAAATAAACATGTTTAAAAATGCGTAAACATATGTGTCCTCTTGCAATAATTGTAAGTGGCATTACAAGACCACAAGCTTTGGAAAAAGAAGGAATCTCAGCAAGGAAATATGCATAAATATCACTTTTTGTTTCTGAGAAATTCACAGAATCTTGTGAAAGGAACTGGATAACTAATGTGCTTTGTTTTCTGTTTTTTTGGTGGTCTTAGTACAACTTTTCCTTAAATAAAAAAATGGGTCACATTCGTTATTTGGTGATTGCATACATTCCTAGTATTTTTTTTTTCCCTCCATTGAATTAGTAACTGAGGCATATTATGGAACTGACAGGAACACCACTTGCAACATAATGGTAATGAACATGAAATAAAGCTATTATTACTGCCTTCTCTTTTATTCTTTTTCTCTCATCAGAAACAAGTAATATTATTTAGAACACTGGTGAGCTGTTTGCCACAGCTCTAGAAAAACCTTTTGGCTTGCATGACACACCATAGGTTTATCTTTCATTTCACTTATTAGAATCACCTCTTCCATAGCTCATTTTATTTGCTTGTTACTTAGCAATAAATCTAGTCCCAACCCAATGTTAAGCCCAGGTTACCAGTCTCAAAGCATACAAAAAACGCTCACTCTTTCTGAAGGAGGATTCTGAAGCTAAAGAAAGAATATTGGAGTGCAGTGTTAACCTCATTTCTGTGCCTGATCTCACACTGAACATTGCCAGTCCTTCTTTAGAGCAACTTCGCAATAAAGCAAAAGCCTGCTCACTGAATGTCTGTACTCACTACATCTGTACAAGAGAGTATTTTCATTCCCAAGTCAGGAAGTTATCGCTCCTAAAACTGCATAGAAGGGTAAGAATAAATATGGGTAAATGAGGCATTGGTTAATTTATCCTGCATAGTAGCCACTAGTAGGGATTTATCAAGTGTTCTGGATGGAATCAAACTTGCTGTTTCCTAAATTAATACTTTAAAGAGACAGAAACGTTGCCTACTGTCAGTCAAGGATTCATTCCAGATGAACTTTATTGGCAGAGAAAGATAAAATTTTATCTTCATGCATGGTAAACTTAAATTGAGGTGCCTAAAACCACAAAATGAATTACACATCTAGGCATCACCTCAGTGCCAATTTAAGCAGCTAAGCTCAGTAATGACACTCTAAATGCATCATCTTCAGAGCAATCTAATTCATATATTCCCTTTCTAGCCATTTATTACAGTGTTCATGAATTTTACATTTCTGTATATTTTGTTCAAACCGTAATATTTTCCTTCTAGTCTTTCAAAGGACATTTTAGACTTGTGTTGCAGTTTGGTTTATATTCTTGCTTCGGTCCCTTAAGTTTAAATGCTTCTCTTGTGTGTTGAATAGGGTATTACAAACCTAGACGGTAAAATGCAAACCACAAACACTGTAAAATTCAACGAGTTTTAATACTTAACTCTTTTCCTCCATAAAACCCTGTTTTGTTGACTATAACAAACTTTTCCATTCTTACTAGGTCTGTTTAAATTCTTAAGCCAAATTATTTGGAATGCAGGTGTTCTGATGTGTGAAAGAAATGACACTTTTCTAAGTCATGCAATGGAAGAAGTCATTTAGTGTTCAAATGCATCTAAGTTAGAAGCTTCCTGCCTATGTTTCAATAGCACTGCTGGATTTGTTGGGTTGAAAGACTGAACTGTTTTTCATTGGAAATGGTGTCTTTAATGACTAGGCTGAAGACTTAATGTTGGTCGTAAATGCTCAGTAAACGTTAATTGTTTTACATGATTTGGAACATGCTTAGGACGTAATTTTCACCCCTACCACTCTAGACATTTCTTTTCATTCTCCTACTCTCTCTCCTAATGTAATTAACATTAAGAAGATGTTTGTCAAGGATAGAATTTTAAGGACACCTTCTGCCGAAAAGGCCTCATTAAGAGCTTTTGAAATATAGAATACTAATGAAAGCCTCTTGTGGCAAGACATTTAGTTAAGGACCCACGCATCTTAGGGTGTCTCAGTTTAAGATATTAATGCTAATCATGCAAACAGTCTCATTTAAGGAAGTATCAGTTCAGTGTGTTCTGCTGAACTCAGTTATGGCAATAAAGATGAGACCCAACGAAATCACTCATTCACAGGAAAAAACTACCTCAAAATAACCTAATAAGAACATTTCTTCTTTACTTTTTTTCCAAGAAATGAATCAGAGAGAAAATAAAGTCATAACATCCATACACTGGGAAAGTATGCAAGTTTACAGTATCTGGTTTGAATTCCTGTTTATTCTGCTTCCAAGCAAAAGCAGATCGGTTCAATGGAGTAAAATTTCATGGTCGTAAGACTAGTCTGTTAGCACTGCCTGTAGCATTTCAAGCCTAAATGGCCCTGCCTCCTCGTGAGAGAGCAATGCTTCAATGGGACACACGTAGCATGTGTTTCTGGAAACTGTAATCTTGGTTTTACATCTATAACTGGTCACCAGAACCACTGAAGAGTAGGGCTGTATGCCTGTGGGGTTAAGCAAAAGGTAAATCAGGATTTTGAGGATACTAGTGCTGCATAAATACAAGACAGCCATGCCTAAGTGCCTTCTAATGTATTTCAGCCTTCCTTATCATCTTCTGGCCAGCTCTCCAGCACCTCCGTGACCACTGTCACTGTATCAAATCCCATGTCATTGCATGCTTATCCTTTCTTTAACCTCTTTTCCAGGTATTCACTGTCAGAGGTAGGGCGCTGTCAGAGGCAGGAAAATAGAACAGGTGGATCCTTCATCTGAGGGCATGGCTATCTCATCTTATTTTCTTATGCCGGTACTCTTTTCTCCCTGTGCAGCTCATGATGTTATAACCACAGCCTCTTTTTATATAATGACTTCTGTTAAAGAGGCAATGACTACAGATAGTTACCTCAGATGGGGTCATTCCTTACACACAGAGAATAAATGGACTGTTAAATACCATTTTGTTGTACTATTTGTTAATGCTGATGAGTGGTGAGCTTAAACAAACACTCTTCCTTTTTTGCAACATTTATTTCCTTTATATAGCACCTCAAAAACATTCCTCACTATACCCCAATGTTCTTTCAAGATTTTTTAAAATTTATCTAGTATCTAGGTGCTGGCCAAATGATTCAGAGTCTTCAAAAAATATATTCACCTTGCTGAAAATGGAATCACTTCCCATGGACTGAAATAGTAGAGAGCATGAGCAGATTGTTGTATTCTGGCATCACTAATAGATGGGAAATACTTTGCAAAAAACAGTGGTTTCTGAGAGGCTTGTCTAACCATGTATCTCATCATTGTACCTAATGATGCCGCTCAGTTTCACAGGCATATTTTAACTGCTTTTTGTGCTGTCAGAGAACAAGCATCAATTGTTCCACAGTCATATTTAGGGTATTTTTCTCTTTTTTAATGAGGCCAAAGGCAGGTCTGTTCTGTACTATCAGTACAATCCAGTATTTACATATACTTTCTTCAATAATAAAGTGTTCTCACCGATGATGAAATACCCTGTAATATTTTGACTCTATTCCTGGGCATCTTGCCTCATCTGGCCTGCTATCTGTCCTTCACCTGTTTCAAGTTCTTCTCATTCTAACTAAAACTGAATTCCAGTCAAGAGGTGTTTGAGCAATTGATGGAAAAGGAGTAGAGGAAGCCTGAGAGATGGGTGTTCACTGAAAGGGCATGCACAGCTGTTAATGCTTGCATGACTCTCTTTCTAAAATATAACAGTCCCTGGCTACAAACATAATTCTGACTCTGTAATGTACAGTTATTTATTGAGGGAGGTGTTCTCTGCCATTCTTGATCACCCAGCAAGGTCAAATTGAAGCTAACATATGCTGGGATTGAATGGTCATGCCTCAGTAGTGTCTCTCACTTTTTTCCCAGAAGGGCAGAAAGTTCAGGAGAAGGCAGAAATGTTAATGCTCCTTGCTGCCCCCAAACAGTCAAAATACAGTCCTCTTGCTCATTAGCAGAAAATTCAGATGGGTTCCCAGATTAACTCAGGGCAATAAACATGCAAATTCAAGACTTAGAACTATGGGAGTTTTTAAAAACAGGATTGGCTTCTAGCCCTGGAAACAGACATTTGAAACTTTTGGGGTTCTATCATCCCCAACGTTCACAAAGAATTTGTGAATTAGGCATGTTTATCATATTTCAGTTGTGATATTATGTACAGGGCAGTTGTATTCAGTTTCATGAAATTAGGCGGCCATTTAGAGCCGAATATGTTAGTCTATTTTATCTTATTAATAAATACAGAAACCCATTATCTACTGATTTATTATGGTGCTCAGAGTTGTTCTATAGTTTATGACAATTTACTTATCAAATAAAGCATGCATACTGTTTTCAATGTCTTTGTGCTCCCAGGAGAGTGGTAAAACTATTTTGGGTAATAGGCTAGCAACAGTAAGAGAGTTAAAGCTGGAGGGTTTCTGGAATTTCCAGAGATGCATGAACCACAACAACCATCTGTAGCATAAATGTTCTAATGTGATATTTACAAACTGTTGGTCATTTAAAAATTCTGCAAACCACCAAATCATTGATATTTGAATAAACTGAAAAAAAGCACACAAAAAGATGCAAACCTTTGCATTTAAATGCCAACTTTTCTGAATGATTAATTTGCTAGTTTAATTATTACCTTTCTGTAGAGATCTTTCAATCAGTGCTTCCCCCTTCATTTTGAGCAGTGTGTGTCTGTAGCACCATCCCTTCCATGCTTTCTGAACAGCCTGACCGTTGGTTGTAACCATGCTTTCCCAGGAGCAACCGTCTCACTGTGACTTGAGCCAAGCCATACGCTTTGGGGAAGGGTTATGTAGTGATTTATTTGTATAAATTTACCTTTCTCTCCTCAACTCTCTTACTGCTTTTTTGTGGTGGGAAAGGGGATCTCTTATCGCTTCATG
This sequence comes from Grus americana, assembly GCF_028858705.1. Lineage (NCBI taxonomy): Eukaryota > Metazoa > Chordata > Aves > Gruiformes > Gruidae > Grus > Grus americana. Next base: position 32,023,063 of record NC_072852.1, on the reverse strand, counting down.
CACCAGCTCCTTTCCTACAGCCACCGGCTTTAATCTGATATGCTCGCTTTCCTCAGGGACTCGTGCTCACAGGGAGCATGCATCAGCTAAAACTCTTTCCTTAACTGACTTACAATACAGCCATCCTCTCCTGGACCAAAGACTCTGCCCTCTCTCACCTGCTGCTATCCACGAGGCATAGTAAGAGATCTGCTTGACATAAACAAACTACTGCGGGGAGTTTCATCTCCCATCCTAGCTATATTGCAGGTGGGCACAATCTGAAGATACAAAAATAAATGGTGCTATTTTGCAGCAGCTCTTTGGTGTGTCCATGTGAGTGCTTCTGGCTGTATTAAAGTTCACTGGATTTTGCAAACACAATCAAGTCTTGTTTCCCTAGACATTGCTGCTGTACAGCAATTGTATGCTATATCACATCACTCATTTGTCATTTACTGTCTGTACATGCCTAGGGAGCAGTACATCTACTTGGTCTTTTGCAGAAAGATGTACCTAGATGGCCAGGTACGAGTCAGCTATGCAGCTGTGCAGGACCTCAGTTGACAGGTCTTGAATCAGAAGCCATACAGCTGCATTACTGTGTTATTGTGTCTGACTTAGTATGGCCACAAACACATCTGTTTCTAGCTGATGGCTTACAGCTGGTTTGCATTCTCTCACCCAGACACACTGGAAAAACAAGACTCAGTCTGAAAAGCATCAAATAAAGGTAACCCAGAGTTATATAGGCATATTTTAAAGACTTTTATTTATCAGGGAGTGCAGTGACAGGACAAGGGGTAATGGGTTTAAGCTGAAGGAGGGTCAATTTAGATTAGATGTTAGAAAGAAATTCTTTACTGTTAGAGTGGTGAGGCACTGGAACAGGTTGCCCAGAGAGGTTGTGGATGCCTCATCCCTAGGGGTGTTTAAGACCAGGTTGGATGAGGCTTTGGGCAATGTGGTCTGGTGGAGGGTGTCCCTGCCCCTGGCAGGGGAGTTGGAACTGGATGATCTTTGGGGTCCCTTCCAACCCAAACCATTCTATGATTCTATGATTACTTGCGTACCTATTAGGAACAAGTGGAAAATGCACATTCTTGAGATCTTGAGGTTCCAGATAACTGAAGCCAGAAATGGCTGCACAGGAGGTAACCTGTGGCAACAGGGTCTTTAGAGAAAAGAAATACATTTAGTTTCTTTTGCAGATTGTTATTTCTCTTCATTTTTACTCTGTTACTAGCCTTTTCCAGCCATATCACTGGCAAGGCATTTTGTATTTAGCATATTTTTTTCTATTCACAAAAATCAATTTGAAAAATCAATGGCAATGTCATGTTTGTTATGTAAGAATGGAGTCTCACTGGTTACTATTTGCCTTCCAGTTCCAGCATCACATACTGACGGCATAAATATATAATTTTTTCAACCACTACATATACTTGCTTTCATCTCCATTCTATAACAAAGAAATTTGTTATAGAATATGATTCTAGCTTATTTAAATAAGAATTAGAAGACATAAATTTAGAAATAAAAACAAATGAAATTTGTTGTTCACATTTTTAATTTTCAAATATTTTCATTATTCTTGTTAATATACTCTTATTGCTTATGAACAGCAACAGAACTTATACCTGCATTTCTGGGCAGTAAGCTTTCACTTTTCTATTTATGTGGAAAAGAACAACTTTAGTCAGACTTCCTTTGAAAAAGAATGAGGATGACTTTATCATATAAAAGTGGAGTTTGAAAAATAGAAACTTAAAGCCCAAGTAAAATCTAGTAGACAAGGCTGTAACAATGGCTATAACAATCATAAAATTGCTGAGGCTGGAAAGCGCCTCTGGAGATCATCTAGTTCAACTCCCCTGCTCACAGCAGGGCCAGCTAGAGCAGGTTGCTAAGAGAGGTGTCCAGTGGGATTTTGAATATCTCCAAGGCTGGAGACTCCACAACCTCCTCTCTGGGCAACCTGTACCACCGTTTGATGACCATCACCATTAAAAAAAAAAAAAAAAAAGTTTTCTTCTGATGTTTAAGTGGAATTTCCTCTGTTTCAGTTTGTGCCTGTTGCCTCAGTGGGCACCACTGAGAGGAGTCTGTCTGCACCTTCTTTAGTGCCCAACCAGGTATTTATATACATGGATAAGATCTCTTTGAGCATTCACTTCTCCAGGCTGAACAATGCAAGCTCTCTCAGCTGTTCCTTGTATGTCGGATGCTCCAAGCTCTTAATTGTCACTGAAGTTGTTCCAGTATGTCCATGACTCGTACTGGGTTCCCCAGAATTGGACCCAGCACTGCAGATATGTCTTACTGGTGCTGAGTAGAGGGGAAGGGTCACCTCCCTCAACCTGCTGGTGACACTCTTCCTAATGCAGCCCAGGAGCCTTCTTTTCTGTGAGGGCACATTGCTGGCTTCTGGCCAGCTTGTTGTCCACAAGGACTTCCAGATTTTTTTCTGTAAAGCTGCTTTCCAGCTGGTTGGCCTCTACTGTGTATACTGATGCACAAGGCTATTCCTACTCAGGTGCAGGACTTAGCCTTTGGCTTTGTTGACCTTCATCAGATTCCTGTCAGACCATCTCTCCAGTTATTGAAGTCCCTCTGAATGGTAGCGCAACCATCTGGTCTATCAGCCACTCCTCCCATGTTTATATCATCACACTTGCAGAGAGTACAGTCTGTGCCATTGTCCAGGTCACTAATGAAAAGGGTTGAATAGTACTTGCCCCAGTATGAGCCCCTGGGGTACACCAGCAGTGACTGACCTAACAGGTTGGTCAGGCCTGACTTCTCAGTCAGCCCATGCTGACTACTCGCAGTCACCTTCTTGGTGACTTGGTGACCAAACCTTCTCAATAGGTTTGGAAATGTCTTCCAGGATCAAGGTGAAGCTGACCATCCTGTAGTTCCCTGGATCCTCTTTCTTGCCCTTGTTGAAGACAGAAGTCTTCAATTCCTCAGGAACCTCCTTCAACTCACATGAACTTTTCAAAGAAAATCAAGAATGGTCTAGCAATGACATCCGCCACCTCCCTCAGCACTCGTCATGGATGCATCCTATCAAGATAAAAGACACATTCAGACTGTAAAGAAGGAACAACCTTCTGAAAGTATATAAAGCAGTGTCTGTTTGAAAAAACAACTGGTAATTAAAACTGGCAAAAATATGTTTTGAAAGGAGAGGTTTAATTTAGCTATTAATGCTAAAATAGGAGTTACAACGGCACAGTGTTTGATAAAAATCATGTTTTCCCTTAAAATTTAAAATTTATTCATACTTTATAGAGAAATAAATTGTGTTTATATCACAAAGACTGAAATTGTTGAGAATTTCAGGTTAGTGCAGAGTGAATCTGGCTTCTTGGTGAGGGGTCTCTGACACTGATAGCACTGATACTGCAAGCAGTGTGTGAACTTCTGATAACTTTTCCAATAGAATATAACACTTGGCTTTTGACCTAGAAGTGCCAAAGTGATTTTGATTTCCTAAAAGAAATTCTTTCTTCACAGACTGTACTGCCATAATTCAGATCGCTGGTAGTTGTCAAGTAGGAGCATTTGAAAAGAAGTGACTGGGAAGAGAAGAGACCATAATGGTAGTTAATACTGGTTTTTTCTTTCAAGTGGAGTAAGGACATGTCTGTGAACTCCATGTCTGTATCTCTGCCTGCTGCAGGTGTCCTGAACTTCCTGCAACTATACAGGAGATGATACAAATTCTTTTATTCCCTGCATGAACTGCTACCCAGAATCTGTACCTGAAATAGAATGAACCACCTTGACACTGGTAGATCGATTCTAATATTATTCTAGTCAATCTACTGTCATTCACTATTATTCGCCATTGTCAACTTTTCCCAATAAAATATGAGTCTTAATATCTTGGGTCACAATGGACTGAAGTATATCATTACCATAATTTATATGTGTTTAGCATCTTACAAGCACAGTGCTTCTGCTACCTGGGATGATGGGAGTCAGTAATCCAGCACACAGGATGCTTTGCAGCTCTTGGAGAGGACAGGTCCTGTTCAGTGATACATAAAGGACTTCATGGGCTCTTTAGAACCTGTACACGGCCAATAGGATCTAATGTAGAAAATCAGAAAGAAGGTATTGTCCCTGAATTACCTTAGTAGTTTAAAACATGTAAAATAATTAGTGTCTCAAATACTGCTCTAAAACTTCTTTCATCCAGCTGGGAGCAATTCTCTTATTCCTTGCAGTACCACACTCTAAGTCAGAATTACTGCCACTGAACTTGGCAATTTTATGCTAGAGTAAAAGTGGTATAATAAATTCAAAAATCTTCCCAGAAGTATATTGGTCTTGAGCCAGTCCAATGAAAGCACTGTTGGGTTCCTAAAAGAGATGTGTGGGTTATCTATGTACCCAGCAGCTTGGATATTTTCTAATGAATGATTTTCTGTGAAATCAAATGTCGTCAGTTATCCTAGGACTGAAATGACCCTGTAGAAATGGCCTTGAGAAAGCCTTAATAAATGAAGAGTTGTACACTGGCATTATGGCAGCCAACAAAAGAAAAAACGTTCTTTTCAGTATGCGGCAACTACTCTCCTTACTGCTGGGCAAAGATAACTTTCACCAAATTACTCTACTCAGCCCTCCTTCCACTTTGATGCAAAGTGTGGCTGTTGGTTGCTTTTGTTTTGTTCTACCATGTGGAGAGATAATAAACTACACTTTCTTGATCTTCTTTCTGCTTAATATCTCAAACCCTCAGCCTGTCTATGAATCATTCTCCTCCAGCATCACAAGGAAAGAATTAAATCTGCTTTCTGCCAAGATCTGTTTGAGTGATATACACCTTTTCAAAACAATGGCAATGCTTCCTAAAATGATTGCTTCTAAGAATATGACAATAGCCAGCCTGGTAATACTTGCCTACAGGTAAGAATGACACCATAACACCCACAACATTGGAGATTTGATGACTGACGTGACCTCTCAGCAGTTCACAGATAGTGGAAAAACACTAGCCTAGCTGAGAAAATAGTGCTGTACAGTTCTATATATCAGTTTGAAATATGGCATTGCCTCTACACACAATGTGTTGTGGTTTGTTTACAGAATAATTATTCTGATCTCATAAACTACATGCAACTGTCATTTACTAGTATCAGATCACCTTATATTCATGACAATTGTTTTTGAGTTATTGTCTTGTTCTCTTCTGAATGCCGTCGCGTTTAATGAGACAGTATCACCTTATTAGAATGCACCTAGGAAAGTGTTACTGTGGCCAGGGCACTTCTAAAATAGTTGAGACAAATTAATATTGTCAAACCCAAGAGAGAGATTATAAATTCCCCTTTAAACTGCCTTTGTGTCTTTCAAGGACAATTTACCCCCGCAGATTCAGCTGATGCTTTAAGTACCTCATACTCTCATTCTGTAAAGTGTTTTAAAATGCTTTTTAAAATCAGATTTTTTTTTGCTGCTTACTATTTCTTTATATATAAAAGAAAAAATAATATAACTGCAAGTTTTAAGTTGTTATAGATAATAAACACAGATGTAAACAGCATTGTCAAGGGAAGAAAATAATTTTAAGTAATTTTAAAGTATGATAGCTACATTGAGCTGATAATCTAGAAAGCAGATCGGTTGAATTAGTCACCATTCAGGTTCAGTTTCATTGCCAGTAATTTGTTTTGAAAGTAGCAGACCTATAATATTGAATATTTTTTTCATTTCAGACAATTATTTTCAAATTCAACATAAAAAACTCTAAAAGAATCCTCATTTCAAGTTCAAGGCAGCTTTAAGGATTCTTGTGTAAGAAATTAATCATGGATATAAACTACAATGTCCAAACACACCTCCTGCAGTGACACAATTCATAAAATTTTGGCTTCTTTACCTCAGCCAAGTCCAAACTCAAATGACCTTAAACATTTTCACAACTCACCTTTCCTCTTGCAGTTTCCCAAACTGAGGGCTCTACAGATTAGATTAACAAGGACACCCTTCACACAACACACCTCACTCAATTAACTCAGCAGGAAGTATTTTTGCTCCTTTCTCCCAGCTAAACCTCCACTCGTGTCTTCCCACCAAGCTTGCTGTGAGAGTCTCTCTTGTAGATGGAGCACTTGCTCGGTGTACCTTGCCACTGTTCGGGAACAGTTTCATTGTTTCTGATCCCATAAAAACATGGACCACAAAAAAAGTAATTATTTAAAACTAGATGAGACCTAAAAAGATCCAGAGCATTAATGAGGCTGTTGTATTTGTCTTCTGGAATTTTGGCCTTCAGTGTGAAATTTGATCACACTACTATTTCACAACCGTAAGAATTTGAAGTTTCTCTCTTCCATAGCTCAATTTTGCATCTGATTACAATATTGGAAGAACTGGGGCTTGAAAAAGACACTAAATATTTAAAGATTTATGATAAATTTTTCAGACCAAATATCTAGAACAAGTTCATAAAAATCAAAACATTACATAGGAATATGACAACTTGGTAGAACAAATTCTGTTCTTCAATATTTTTTTTCTTCAAACCAACTATTTCTCTCTACATTCCTCTATCATTAGTGAAAATTTTTAAATTTGAAACCAAATACTTCTGTTGATCTGAATGACTTTTTTCAAAAAATATTTACAGATAAATTTCAAATATTTAGGAGGGTATACAAATGTTTGCTAATTTTAGCTATAATTATATTTCAAAATACCAATAGAACAAAAATTCTGAATTTTGAGATAACTATACTATGGCAATATTTGGAAACATGTCTTTTCTTCTTCCTTTTCTGAAACAAATTTAACACTAAAGGCAACAAAAACAAGATTCAAGCAAACAAGTAGGCAAAAAAACTTACCTGAATAGGTAGTCAAACTTATTCTGATTACAATTGGTACAGGTACCATATTTAATTTCCCCCAAATATTTGACTCCAATATCTCATCTCTCTTAGACCACCACACAACTTCAGTGCAAACTCACAGGTCTAGACGCTGACCGGAAGAAGAATGCTCTGAATTATAACACACAGTAGAAAATTGTATAGGGAGAGATCACAGATCTAGGTATAGTGCAGCTTCTTCTCTGAGTTATATTCTTTGTACCTAAAATAATATTGATTTATTGAAGTCATGAGTTCAATAATGTTTATGGGTCCTGGTCTTCATCATGCTTCCATTTTAGTGGTGATCATACTCCCATTTACATGTTTCTTTGATTTTTTTACCTTTGTCAGCCTCTTATTCCTTTGTTTTTTGAGCTGTGAAATAGTGAGTCTTAAAAATATGCACCATTACCATTAAGACTATTTCAAAATATTTTTGATTAGTGTTTACCTTTGCCTCACAGGAGACTTTCAACTAATTTTAGTGTCAGCCTAATCTTGAAGTACAGCAGCTCTAATGTACTTTGCATTAATGTGTTTAAATCCAAAATTAAAGCAAACTGACAACCTCAGTCAAAAAAGAAAACTATCTTTAGCCTCCAGAATATTTCTTCTGTAGAGGAGGATTCTATTTTATTTAGATACAAATCCTATCAAAGTCATTGTTTGTTTAAAAAACTGACATTTTAATAACTGGTTTTAAAAATAATATGGTATAAGGGAATACAGATAAAATACTTTAAAAGTCCTGTTTTGGGCTATCCAAGAGTTTTGTACTTCCCAAAATTTCATTGCTGACGTACAAACTTTGTGTTTATATATGTGTGCAATGTGCTTGTAGCTGGGGAAAAAAGGGGCTTGTAGATGGGACAGTCAGTAAAGGCAAGGGACAAGAACACTTTTAAGTTAGCTGTTCCTTGCTTTTTTCTCCATCCCCCGCTTACTATTTGCAATAAACCTACCTATTAATTTCTATAACTTCACGACCATTAATTTTTCTGACAAAAGTAATTATTGTACCTAATGATTCAATATAATATCCAACCTCAGACGAGGCAACCCAGGACCAGTTATTTTATAATAGGCGTATTAGTCCAATCTTGTCAGGTTATTTTTGAAGTACAGAATGAATTAAGGAAACCAAGGAAACATAACTTAAAAACCTTTGTCTTAAATCCATGACTTAAGACCAAAGAAACAGACTTCTTCAGTGGCTGTGATCCTAGATCCTAGGCAATCTAAAGAGGTAGTTTTTAGACAGAAGGAAATTAATTTGTATATAAAACACAAATAAAAAGATACCTTGCATTATGCATGGCTACCCAAAGGAAATAGCCTATCATCTTGTCAAACCAATGTGAGATGTAGGAAATGAGAGAGGTTTCCTAACACTTACAAGAGACAGTAGTTTTCTTTCTAAATGAAAGAACTCAGTCATACTATAAATTGTGTAGTACACTGTTTAAGAAAATATTGGCACTACATTCTTTCTTTTCCTCACCCACTTATCCTGCACTAGTAAAGATAATTTTAAGTGGATTTCAGTTTCATACTGCTGAAAATATATTAACACGTGCTGTGTTAGAGTAAAATTGCTTTGTATTATTCAAAATCAAATAATAATGGATCATGAACTCAATCTTTTTTCCTTACATTTCTCTACCTAAACTGTCATATCTGTGTTACTTCCATCCTCAGAGAGGGCAAAAAGAAAGATAGCCTTGACATGAGGACAGTAACCTAACAGTCATCAGAGTACACCATGAGTACCTGATCTTTTAATGGCTCTATGTACTTGGGTAAATCTTTTATGACCAAGTCTAAAAATCAAATTTTATTTTGAACTGATTAGCTACAAAGAGAAGAAAGAAGGGATTCATAGCCCTGTGTTAAGTTCACAAAATCAAGCGTACTGGCTAAAGGATCATTTACGATTCTGAGGACAGGGGAATAAATCTTTCACTTCCCTGCAGCTTAAGTACCAGCCCACCTTCAAGACTTTAGGTCTAAACACAAATTTGTAATTAAATACTTAATGTCATTTTTTTCAGTCCAGGGAGACCTGTGTTAAATGTTTCATACCTCCAAGCAGATTGGAAGCCCTATCTCCCAAAAGAGTGTTTTAATCATTAGGCTCCATCAGGAAGATGAGCTGAGGGACCCTCAATCTGTCTTCATGATATTGTTCCACTTTGCATAAGAAAATAAAGAGATTGATTTGATTGCTCATATTAGAGCACTCATCCTTGAGGAAAGAATCAGGGTTCTAGTTCCTTCTTCCACTATTATTTTGCTAATTTATGTTGTAAAGGGAAACCTACATTTCTCTCCACTTCTGCCTGTGAACTGACCAGTTATATAATCAGTCTGTCATGTTCTTTGGTTGAGTCAATATTTAATTACTCTGTGTAAATGGAATAACTTCAACAGAAAAAGAAAAATGGCAGCACCCAAGTTAGCAGTTACTAGCAGCTACAAATACTTAGTATTTGGGGATTCTCAATTCAAAATCAAGTCTAAGGCTCCACAGATCATAGAATCACAGAATCATTAAGATTGGAAAAGACCTCCAAGATCATCAAGTCCAACCGTCAACCCAACACCACCGTGCCTAGTAAACCATGTCCCAAAGTGCCATGTCTACACATTTTTTGAACACCTCCAGGGATGGTGACTCCACCACCTCTCTGGGCAGCCTGTTCCAATGCCTGACCACTCTTTCGGTGAAGAAATTTTTCCTAATATCCAATCCAAATCTCCCCCAACACAACTTGAGGCCATTTCCTCTTGTCCTTTCACTAGTTACTTGGGAGAAGAGACCAACATCCACCTCACTACAACCTCCTTTCAGGTAGTTGTAGAGAGCAATAAGGTCTCCCCTCAGCCTCCTCTTCTCCAGGCTAAACAACCCCAGTTCCCTCAGATGCTTCTCAACAGACTTGTGCTCTAGACCCTTCCCCAGCTTCATTGCCCTCCTATGGTCCAGCACCTCAATGTCCTTCTGGTAGTGACAGGCCCTAAACTGAACACAGTGCTTGAGGTGCAGCCTCATCAGTGTCAAGTACAGGGGCACGATCACTTCCCTGGTCCTGCTGGCCACACTATTCCTGATACAAGCCAGGATGCTGTTGGCCTTCTTGGCCACCTGGGCACACTGCTGGCTCATGTTCAGCCGATTGTCAACCAGCACCCCCAGACAGAGAGTGGAAAAGAAGATCTTCTATATCCTGAAAATATTGTCTGTTTACTCATTAGCTGAAAAACTTTCCAGGCACTATCATCAGTTGTTTAATTTTGCTCTCTATGTGACTTAATCTGCAAAGTGTTCATGGTGAGTATTTTGCTTAAGTTCTGTAGATATGTACTTAGCATACTTGTCTTGCCAAAGCACTCAAGGCAGACAGGTCTGAAACAGTTTTAGACATTATCAGAAGGTCTCTAGGCACCTAAGGAAATTTCACATTGGTAATTTACATCCCAATGGACTTTAGTTACCTTAAGCCTTAGCATGAGGTTTTGGGATACAATTAGGAATTTAAATGCCTGAAGTTATAGTACTTAACTTTATGATCTAGTACTTATATTTTTTATAAAATGCTTCCATCCTAAGATGTTCTATAAAGGACAAAGCAGAATTTCTCCAATGTATAAGTACATTGCAACCACGTGTTAAATCTCACAATATTTAATGATCTGCTATGAGGCAATGGAGCAAAATGCCAACTCATATAGATAATTAACAAAAGACACCTGCTACTATGATATAGCAGAATTTATTCAGTGACATTACAGAATGTTTTACATTTGCCAGAAAAAAAGCCCTGATAACACTGTTACAGTAATAGCTAAAGGTTTTTCCTCACATTCATAGGCTCTGCAGATATTAACTAATCTATAATCCACTATGTCATAATATCATTCGACCATGTAGGAAATGGGATAAACTTTGGAAATAGAGATTGCAGTTAGATTTTCCTTTTTGAAGTGATTCAGTAGTTAATGCTTTATTTCAGTGTAATGTGAAAGTACTTCCAAGATGGTAGGATGCATAAATGTAGAGTAGTCGCTCAGTCTCAGAAAAAGCAAGTGATATTCAGTTTGTTCTAAAGCAAAAATAGTAAAATGCAGCAAGGCTACATTAGTCAAGGGCATACTGGCAATGAGAAGATAATATTAGAAATAGAAAACAGAACCTTTGCTTCAAATTCAAAGTTAGGAATGGGGTAGACCCATGTCCCACGAGGAGGTGGATGTTAGAGGGTGGAGATGCGACTGGGAGTTCTGCTCTAGGTTTCAGTTGTGCCAGAAGGCTGCACCTTTGTTTGCTCAACTTTGCAAGTGAGCCTTAATCAGAGCTGATGGAAAATGTCTTGACCAGGTGAAGGACATTCATCTTAACTGCCCTCAGTGTTGATGTCTTGCACCACCATGAATACTGGCAATAGCTAATAAGGAACAATGACTAGTAGGTGACTCTAGAAGTAAAATGAGCTTATTACCTGACACTTCATCATCTTCATTAAAGAAGATTTATGCTAACTATAGAGACAACATCACTAGATTTATAGACCTAAAGTAATAAAAGGCAAAGTTGTTCTTTACTCAACGAAAGTACCATTGTGGTGATTTATATCAGAAAGTCACTTCATCAGCTTCTGATTAATAATTTATTAACAGCATTGACTCATTCAATTATTTCTTTCTCATATTTTCACCATTTTTCTTTCTCCACCAAAAATAAAATCCATTATAAAATGCTGTCAAAGGTGACTGATGTAATTGAAGATGAACACCTTAAGAAGAAATATAAAATTCTTGTTTAGAAAAAAGGTGCCAATCTTCATACCACAAACTAATGGCTAATAATGACCCACAAAATTACTAATAATTATCATCTTAAAACAATATTTGACCATCCACTATTGCTTCTTGAAGGCAAATATTGGGAATACATTTTTACAAGGATGAATAATTTTATTACCAGCGATATAATCTGTAGTTATAGAAGTTGAACTCTTAATAGGAGTAACAGGATGAAACTAAGGATAAGAAAATTTTACTGAGTATCGAGACAAACAGTGAACTCTATTATACTGTGTAGTCATTTACAGGAGCACATTATTTTCATATTTATTTTGCCCTCACTGCCCCACAAATCATGCTGATTTCAAGACTGAAGCACTTCATGGAGTTTTACTTAAACCACAGGTGACTGCAAAAGAAAACAGCATATATTTCAAGCTAACCTTTCTGTGATTGCTTCTATTTTCTTCTTTTTTGTACTACACCCGCTTACCAAGAATTCTAAAGCTCAGAATAAGAAGTATGTCTGCCTGCTGTGGAAACAAATTACTCTTATTTTTTAACTCCATTTGCAAAACAGTCTTCCAGGTGTTATAGTATTGTCAGATATAAGACAACATGCCACTTTTACTGTATCTTTTCAAAACAGATTTTGGCATAAGAAAGAGATTTCTCTACATACTCTACATTCTGCCACTTCGTTAAATAATTTAAAAAAAAAAATCTGAAACACACTTGGGAAGGAAGAAGGTCAGATAATAATACTGTAATACCAGTTGTTCCCTGATAGTTTGGAATTGGTGACACAGTGCATTAGAGAGTCTTTTACAATCCCAGGAATCATCTTCCTTTAACCAATTAAGAAGAAAAAGACATCAGAAAAAAAAATAATATATTGTTTGATTTGGGGAGGGAATCTTCACCAGTGATGATCAGTGGTGATTTCTTGGTTTTGTTGCCTACATGAGGCAATATATATGTATATTATATGTACCTATAAGTGAACTTACAAGAAAAGCTGCACTAAATTCCTTACCTTTTTGGTCTTACCTGGTCAACCTTCAGCATGGCAGATGGTCATGAGCAAGCAATCCAGGAGCATCTCTAGTCATTATGAGCAATAGCATTCTTGTTAGTTAATGTCACACAAAGCTGTATGCGACCAGTAGTAATTCTTTATACCCAACTGTTCTTGCTGGGTATCAGTAAATCATTTTGGGATATCTTTATGATATACCCAATATTTATTTCATCCAGTCACCATGAGGGAGATGGGTATGAATAGGACATAATTAATGATGAATTTGCAGCCAATATTGTTACATATTTGTTCTTCAGAGATTCATCAGAGGAAAACTAGACATTTTTAAATTCTTAGAAGTATTGTTTATAAAGGGTTTTGTACGTAAAATGTTAAGAGGGACCTGAGGATAAGAGTAAAAACATTTTATTGGACAATTCACTACAGATGCAGGATTAGAGTTATATGATACATTGCCTCTCTTCCCATGTTATTCCTCCACAGCTGAGATTCCTAACTTAGAGGCTATATTCATGCTGTGCTTTTAATACACAGTATACTGATGCTTGTATGTCTTTAAATAGGCATCTGTAGAAGAGTGCACATATGGGTCAGATGGTCAATCCCAGCCTCCAATCACTTACAGTTGCCAGCAGGAAATGCTCAGAGAAGATCAGATGGCACAGAGTGATTTTTCCCTCCAGAATTTTCTCTGAGCCTTCTGTGATGTGTCGCTCAGAAAGCCCCTGGGCCAGAAATGAAAGGGACAGTGATTTTATTGATCTCTATCATACCTTCTTTCCATCACCTTCATCCTAGGCTGAACAATCCTAGTCATTCCTTCTACAGAGGCAACACACCTATCAATAAAAAGTGGAATTCCTATAAGTATCTTTTGGCTTCATCCTTTTATGTCTTCACTGTATTGCTTTCCAGTCCCTTATTAAAATTTCTCTTTATATAATCCAAAGTTTTGTTTGAGTGCAGAGAAACACATGAGATCTGTCTTTGCTTAAATGAGAAGGAGAACTCTCAAATCATGATCTTTAGTAGTATGTACTATGTTTAGTTCATATTCTTTTTCAGACATAAGTTCTGCAAAGGCCTTGGGTTATAAATTACTTAGTCAGTCAGTAGTTGTCAGCACTCAACAATTACCTCTAGAATACTTTTTGATCTATAAGTCCTTAGATAATCGTGGTATATTACATACTACTTTATCATGCTAATTACAGCTGCAAAACAAAAACCTAGCACATATATTAGTGTGTTATTTTTCTCTATTAGAAACATAGAAGTGACATATATTGGAAAATCATTAGGAATGATTTATCTTCAAAGCTAACCATTATATGATAATGGTTTTGCTATTTTCAACTCTAATAAGGGGTGTGATATAATTTATCAAGCTAAATGTTCCCAAACATTGCTGGAGAAAGCAGCTGTAGGTGGTATATTTTCTGATTTTTGAAAGACAAAATTATCTTAGCCAATAATATATTGGAAGTCCTTTATTATGAGTTGTTCCTGTGACTCTGAAGTGACTTATTATTTAATTTTGATTGCTTCTGAACCAAAGATTGAGAGCTTAAAATACTAAATCTGCAATATGTGTACTTTCTAGGAAGCTAGTTACACATTGGGTATGCCGATAAAAAGATTCTATTTAAACTAATGCCCACATTCACTCTGTTGTAAAAAAAGAAAACCTATATTTAATTCAGTGAAAATATAAAATGTGAACATTTTTATTCCCCAAATATGGAACTACAGAGTGAAATCTTGTGCCTTTCTCTCCATGAGAATGAAAAACATTCAGCATCGTACTCTTCTCCTTATCCAAAGCTACATATGTTTTAAATAAAGGTTTGTTAAAATATGAGCCACCTTTTTCACACATAAATTTTTGTTAGCTCAGGATTTCTGCTTACCATGTCACTAGTTTCTCAGGATTTTCAGACTAAAAAAGTACCTTCTAGTGACCATTTAGAAAAGATATATATACAAGAAAGCTGAGTCTAGATAAATGACTGAAGTTTAATACAGAATATAGGCTGTTGGCCAGAAGGGGCTCTGGGAAAAGAAAGTGCTTACATGTGAGGTGTCATATTCTGCAAAGTTTTGCTGATCTCTATATGAGAAGGAAGAGGATGAATATTTCTAAGAAAAATAGAAACAAATTTCCTGTAGATGTTATATTTATGCAGAATTAGATGCTTGTCAGTTAAGGTCAAAACTTTTTTTTCTTTTTTTTTTTTGATAGTTGGAATATAACTGTACCTAACTGTGAATTCTCTCTTTGTATTGTATCTTCTGCCTTGGATCATATCCTCCATTAAAATCATCTTGTAGTATGACCTCCACTTTGGGTTATGCTGGAGAAATAAGAGATGTCCTGACTGATTAAGAAGAATTATGGATGTTCTACTTCAAAACTGCTGAAATCCGTAACAGAATTGTTATATGCAATGCATTTAGTATAGATAAAAAATTTTTTAATATTATAAACCACAAACATTTCTGGGAATAGTGGAAAATCGTGAGCTATCTTAACTTTACAAATACCTGTGAAGCTGAAGATACACTATTATCTGGAACCTACACCCAGACCTGGGTGAAGAGGTGGCGGAAATCACACAGAAGTATTCTGGTGATTATCCATGTCAAAATGGTGTTAGGATTAAGCAATACAACAAAAAACAATGGGTAAAATGCTCTGTTCAACAAAGTAAGTAATGCTTTAAAGGTCAGAAAGTATTCGAATAAGATAAGAATTGCCAGAAGTTAAGCAGAGCTAGATCCAGCAAAGGAAATTATCCAAAACCAGATCAGGGTGTATGCAGTGGTTGAGCTTTCCACTTTCCGTACTTTTATAAAGTAGATGTCTGCAGCAAATAACTGGCATTTACAATTTGATAGATTCCAAAGCATACAGGGAAATTTTTGTTTGCTTTGGGGATTGGGGATTTCTTTTCAAGTTTCTTGATGATATGTTCCTCCTTCTCTGCTCTCTGGGTTATGAGTGCTTGGGTGGAGTTGGCATGTAAGAAGAAAAAAAATAAATGGCTCAGCTTCCAGGATTAAGGCTTTGAGGCTAGGATTTTGATATCTGTGAAGAAATGTGTGTATGTACAGTGCCCTAAAAGGGACCTATGGTACTTAGGACTTTGGACATATTGGCCTATCCTAAGGGATACGCTCTGCCTGCTAATGCCCTTTCTCTTCAGTTCCTGTCTCCTATACACAGAATTGATGTGGTGATGGATGTTAGTACGGTTTTGCTCTTGACCCAGGCCTTTCTTAGGTTGCCCAGAGAAGTTGTAGATGCTCCCACTCTGGAAGTGTTCAAGGCCAGGTTGGATGGGGCTTTGGGCAACCTGGTCTAGTGGAGAGCATCCCTGCCCATGGCAGGGGGGTTGGAACTAGGTGATCTTTAAGGTCCCTTCAATGAATCTGTGATTCCATGATTCTGTGATTCTTTCCAATGATTTGGAGATTCAAGTATGGCATGTCAGTGTAGGGGTTCCCAGGAGCTGGGTGGCCAGTGCCTGCACCATGCCAGAGAGCCCAGTCCCTTACATACCTGAAGATTTTTGTTTGAAGTTCTCCCTGTTATTTCCTGTTCAACCATTTCTATTATGAAATTTGGAAGGTAACTTAACATGTCATAAAAGATCAAATTGGGAGTGATAAATCACCATAAAATGTTATCTGAAAACCAGGAAATGAAATGGTCTTCTGCAAAATCAACATTATGGAAACCATGGCTTTCAGTATATAAAGAAGTCTTTTTTAAGAGCTATAAAATATAAAACTTTCACCTCTTGTCAAACTTCACAAAGTCTGGGGTTGGTTCAAAACTCCATTTAGCTGTCATGTATTTTTCCCTTTTATTTCCTTTTCCATCATTTTTGATTACCAAGATTTGATGAATTGTTATCACAAAAACATAAGAACTGGCCACTTGAATCAACTTGCTTTTCTGTCAAGAATGTCTCAGCAGTAGCTTTCATTCCTTCTTTGAAAGATTTCTCTTCAAGTCAGTTGGAAAGCATTATTTTATAAAGAAGTACCTTACTGCTTTATAGCTCAATTTTCCAATGCTGCTGGAGAGAGGCAGAAAGACTTAGGAGTTGAAGGCACTTGGCACCCTCCAGGAGGCACTCCACACAGCAGAGGATCAAATCATTAGATACAGTACTTTTTATAGTGCACATACAAAAAATATTGGCTTTGAGCTCTGTTTTGTGCATCCGTACAATGTTCCACTTTCTGGTAATACTTTTACAAGTGCTGTATTTGCTATACCATAATCGAGGGTTGTTGGGTTGATTTTTAACCTGCTTCTGTAAATATTGTAGAAAATCTATCATTGCAAAATATAATATTAAATATGGCTTCTTTAGGTGGTTTCACAAGGATAGGATTTATTCTTTTATCTGTTGAGGAGCATCTGTTTGAGGTAGAGTGAATATTGCTTATGTGTTTATGTGTTTTCCAATACATCTGTAAAGTTGTAGTTGTTGTTGTAGTTGTTGTTGTTATATGGATCAGAAGAACAAGTAGCAAAGGAGGTCAGAAATGTTATGCACTCTGGTTAGCTGCAGTCCTGGCATATAGATAAAGTAACATGGCAAAGTGGGGTGAAATTAAATAGGATAGTGAATGATGTGTGAACAGGTGGGACTATTACATCAAGACCAGCTGAGGTGCTAGGAATGGAAATTAGTGAAATGGGAGTTTCAAAGGCTAAGAACAAAGAGGAAAGAGGTGCTTTCTAAGGACAGCAGTTACAGAAACCTTGCTGGGTGCATTACACAGTCTTAGATAAACCACAATAGATAATGGCAGAAGATAAAAGGAGACAAGTGAGAGCTTGAGGAGCAGTGGCCCAGAAAGTCTCCACAATAGGAGCAGGGAGAACCTGGGGAGGGAAGGATGATGCAGGCAGGGAAATCCACACAAAGGCTCAGGCACTTTTCCAGCAATGCTACCTGCTACCAGGCAACCCACGCATGCTTCGTCTAACTATTCAGGAACTTGGTGCCCATAAGCATCACAGTTTTGCTTGCGGCATCCTTTACCTGCCAATTTACATTTCCCAGACACATGCAGCATTGGTGCCTATGGGCCACTGGCAGTTTTATTCTCTGATATGGAACCTAAATTTGTCATGTTGGGAACCTTAATTTTTAGTATTGTGATGCCATTGGACAGGAAGGGAAGAAGGATTGTCATAAGTGAGAATGCGGTCAGGAAGATTTGAAATGTGTGGAAGAGAAGGCACAGAAAATAATGTACTGAAAGAAACCAAAATAAAAGAAACCACTAGAAAAAATAAAAAAAAGACAGAGAGTGTAAATGTCATCAAATAAAACAGTGAATTAAATTATGCAGCCAAAATGCTAACGAAAAGACCACATGGATTTATATATCAGACAAGCTAGTTCAAATTCAGAATTTTTCTTCAATTAAAAATGTTAGGGTTTTTTTTATTATTATTCCATTTTGTAATAAAAAGTAGAAATTTTGAACTATCACATAGGAGACGTATTTAAAAATGTATTTTGGGAGATAAAATCTAAACTTTTTAGTAGGAAATTGGAACAATTGCTGTTGATTTAAGAAACTCTTTCAAAATATATTGTGAAATGACTGCTTTTAAACTCACTACAGATTCATTTTAATTTCTTTGAAATAATGCTTTTAAAATAACTTTATCTTAATATAGTTTTGTTTCTATTACATATTTGTTTCAAAAAAAGTATTTGCATTGTTTCTATTTTATTTTTCATTTTGCAGTGGTTAAAACTGTTTTTTATTTTAGACATCAGCTTTTTTAATATTCTGTTTATATTAGTTTCTTTTTGAAAGTGTCTCTTGTTTGATTTTACAATGAAATATACCAAAGGAGAAAATTAGACAAGTACTCAGGATCTTTAGAAAAATAACAAAGCTTACATTCATTTAAAATTATTTTAAAAAAAGTGATGTAGACAGGGAATTTAAGCTTCTTTTTTTGTTAATTTTTTTCTTTGGTTTCCCATTTCTTGGGGGAACAAGTGAAAATACCACACAATGGTTGAGACAAACTGGGTGCAGCTGAGAAGTGGAGATATTCCAGAGTAAACAGTGCAAGACCAGCTATTTTAGTATGTCAGGTACAATAACAGCCTAAGTTCAGAGGGTAAAGAAAAGTGCTTCACCTTGCTTAGAGCGAGCGTGTGCAGATACACCTCTGGTGTGTCTGGAAGTTTTTTAATATCTCGTGCTTGTTAATATATTTTGTGGAAACTGAAAGACATCCAGTCAAGAAGGCTATGGTGCAGGATCTCTATTACTGTGTTTCTTAGCTGCTGACTGCCAAACAGAGGTTTTTTAAATTTTTTTTTGTTTTCTTTCATTATATCATGCATTGTTCTTACGAAGGTTTCATGGGCTGGAAGCCGTAGAAATCCATTCCTTCTTCAATAAATCCCATAAATAATATTGTGTCAGAATATCACACTATAAATCAAGAGAGATTTCCTAAGCTGAAAATAGTATAAAGGACTTCAAATTTTTACCATCCCAGATATTTCATCATTTATTCATATTACATCAAGTTACAGCTGCAATCATACATTATACAAAAGCACTAGGACCATTTGGGAGAACAAAAATAAACACAAAATACAATTGTATTTGTAGCTACTGAATAGCTTCACTTTAGGTGAGCAAAAATCAGAAAGGAAAGTTTCGATGCTTCAGCAATAATTCTTCATTCTCAGCTCTTACCTGGGACTCTGTAAACATTGGAGAAAAAACTTGTGAAGATAATTCAGTCTTCTTTCATGCTTTGATTTTTTTTTCTTCTTTTACTGTGCCCTAATTCATGATTGAAGAATTCAGTGTAATAATTTAAACAGAAGACCATATTCAAACATATAACCTCTTCTTAAAACAAATGAAGTAATTCAATTGGGTTAATTTGTTTCATAAATTTGATTTTTTTTGGCAATATAAGAAAATGTATGAAACAATGCATTCAATTGGATTATGCTCCATTAGATCAAGTAAGTGAATATAACTCAATAATAACATGACAGAATGAAGACAAATATTGAAAAGTGATGAGCTTTTACTTTGCCAATTTCATGAAGAGGTGAAAATTCATATGACAAAGCACATAGTTTGCATTAGGAAAAATTGCCTTTTTTGAATCGTCAGTTTAATATACATTAAAACACATTTAAAGATACATTTTCTATCAGTCTTACAGATTGATTTGAGCTGGAGAGCTCATATATTGAATGTCTCAATATATGATGTCCCACAGGCACATATATAGTGCTGTAATCTCACTATATCTGTTAATGGTCAAAATCCTAATGGCATTAACAACAATATTGTCCATTTCCTAAAGAATTACTTTTAGCAGAATAATTATTCCTCTCTGTTGTCCTGTATCTACAAGTTCAGGAGCTCCATTTTGACAAATATATGAACTTACTGTCCTAGCTTTATACTGGAACACCATGGAGATGACAGGGCTCTCGAACCTGTCGCAAGAATCAGCAGGAAATGTCAATATGCTGACACCATTGCTTTGGTTTTTCAGACCTTCTTTATTTTCCAGAGTCACTTCACCTTTCAGAATCTTTAGTCTTTAATACTGGGGTGAAAATCTCTAAGAAGCAGTTTTGTTGTTTTTTTCCATTTCATTTCCTGGCACTATCACTTCTTTTCACAGGTAAGATTGAAGTGTATTTTTCAAAACTACTCTTAGCGTTTCTTATTTCTGGAAATTAAGCTGAAAAAGATGGAGTCAAACACTTCTGAACTTTTACAAAAAAACTGAAGTTTTTACTTCAGTATTAGAAATGGTTAAATATTTGATTTTTTTTTCCCTATGCACTCATGAAATTACTGCTTCTTAAAGGCTCTTAGGAACAATAACTGTTAATAGACACTACCCACATCTTTACAAAAAAAAAGCAGGGCTGGTGGATATCAGTTTGCACAAATTATTTGGTCCAAACTATGTAACCCTCTAATCAATGACAAATTATCTATGGAACTTTAATTATAAATCATACCTCATTGAATGGGGAACATATTTTTTTAGAAAGTAACTATTTTTTTTTTTTTTCTGCTGGTAAGCTGGTGATTCAGAAAGCTGACAAGGAAATATGAATTCCACATTAACCATACAATGACAAAACACCAGAGTTCACACATCACCATAACACGTGAATGCAAGTGCCTACATCTTTTTGTCTTAGTTCCATCATCTTAAATGCTTATTTTCTAATTCTTTTCAACTCAATAGATCAGAATATCAAAGAGTGAAATTTTCAAACTTGCATTTGACATTTCCCACCAGGCGGAGTTTTTTCCTTCTATTTACTGCTGTCGACCAGGTTTCAGTCTCATGCTGAGCAGATGCTTTACTAATGCTTTGCACAGTGGTTAATCAAATATTTATGCAGCACATGAAGGAAATATACTTACATTTCACTGCAGACGATTGAATAAGTTCTATACCATTTCCCCAGTGAACAGAGTCACTTCCAAACACTTTCAATTATTCATGTGCTAATTTGCAAATATTGCAAGGAGTTCTTATCTGGCAATGCATGCTACTCCTGTAGCTGAGGAGAAAGAATGAAATAATTCCTTCCATGTATAGCAGACATATGATAAAGAATGATTCTGTTCTCTCAATATTGCATGTTCAGTGCCAGCTCCTGACTAATTTAGAAATCAATGCTAATGCATAAACTTATATATTTATTCTTTCCTTCCTTACAGCTGAAATATTCTGATATTTTGTACACTCTTGTGTTTTGAAATGCATGGGTGGTTTAATCATAAATAAGATGGAAAATTCTTGGGAAAGTAATATATAAAAAAAAGCAATTTATGCAATGTCTTGCCTCTGCCCACTAAAATGTGGATAAAAGCATTTTGAGGAATTTAAAATTGACAGACAGGAAAACCAAGGTCCTGATTTGGCAGACTCCTTGTTTAGGTAGTCCTTACTCATACAAACAGTTTCATTTAAATTTTGCTGGATTAGGCACTAATACATAATGTACACTTTATTACTTTCCAGTTGCATTCTTTTTGTTGCGACAGGCAGAATACTTGATTTGATTCCTAGGTAATGCATTAAACATTAATTGGAATTCTATACATAATTAAGATAAATGTGCAGTTAACCGATACAGAGTATTATATGTATAAGCAAAATATATATAAAAAAAAGGAAGAAAGGATTACTTCTTAAATCTGATCTGGCATCAAGCTGGAATGAACTACAAACATGCTGGAGAAGAGAATTAAAAGACAAAACAATCTTGAGAAACTGGAGAAGTTATTAGGAAAAACATGCAATTCACTAAGGAGAAACACCAGGCTTTCACATACAGGTAGGGACAATCAGGTCCAAAAATATAGAATGGGAATTATACATGTGGGTGACCAAACTGCAAAAGCAGGTCTGGAGATGAAGATGGATCCAAACTGATCATGAATGAGTTCCACGTTGATTGAACAACTTATTCTGGGTGTTATCAATAAGCACGTGGAGGAGAAGGTTATTGGGAGTGGTCAATGTGGATTCATCAAGGGCAAGTCATGCCTGACCAATCTAATAACCTTCTATGATGGCATGACCAGCTGAGTGAATGAAGGGAGAGCAGTGGATGTTGCATACCTTGACTTCAGCAAGGCTTTTGATACCGTCTCTCATAATGTCCTTGTTAGCAAGCTTAGGAGGTGTGGGTTGGATGAGTGGACAGTGAAATGGGTAGAGAACTGGCTGAATGGCAGAGCCCAGAGGGCTGTGATAAGCAGAGCAGAGTCTAGTTGGCAGCCTGTAGCTAGTGGTGTGCCCCAGGGGTCAGTGCTTGATTCAGTCTTATTCAACATATTCATCAATGACTTGGACGAGGGGACAGAGTGTACCCTCAGTAAATTCGCTGATGACACTAAGCTGGGAGGAGTGGCTGACATACTGGAAGGCTGTGCTGCCATTCAGCGAGACCTGGACAGACCAGAGAACTGGGCAAAGAGGAACCATATGAAATTCAACAAGGGCAAGTGTAGGGTCCTGCACCTAGGGAAGAACAACCCCATGCACCAGTACAGGTTAGGGGTTGACCTGCTGGGAAGCAGCACTGCAGAGAAGGAGCTGGGAGTCTTGGTGGACAAGCAGCTCTTCATGAGCCAGCAATGTGCCCTTGTGGCCAAGAAAGCCAATGGTATCCTGGGGTTCATTAAGAAGAGTGTGGCCAGCAGGTTGAGGGAGGTTATCCTCCCCCTCTACTCTGCCCTGGTGAGGCCACAGTTAGAGTATTGTGTCCAGTTCTGGGCTCCGCAGTTCAAGAAGGACAGGGAACTACCGGAGAGAGTCCAGCGGAGGGCTACGAGGATGATTAGGGGACTGGAACATCTCTCTTGTGAGAAAAGGTTGAGAGAGCTGGGTCTGTTTAGCCTGGAGAAGAGAAGACTGAGGGGGGATCTCATCAATGCTTGTAAATATCTAAAGGGTGGATGTCTAGAGGAAGGGGCCAGGCTCTTTTCAGTGGTGCCCAGAGACATGAGAAGGGGCAATGGACACAAACTGGAGCACAGGAAGTTCCATCTGAATATGAGGAAAAACATCTTCACTCTGAGGGTGACAGAACACTGGGCACAGGTTTCCCAGAGAGGTTGTGGAGTCTCCTTCTCTGGAGATATTCAAAACCCACCTGGACATGATCCTGTGCAACATGCTCTAGGTGATCCTGCTCTAGCAGGGGGGTTGAACTAGATGATCTCAAGGTCCTTTCCAACCCCTACCTATCTGTTAATCTGTGAGTAGCATTACACTGTGGTAAACAGGCATAGGGGTGTTGCCAATGTGTCAAGCTGTCTTTCTGCTAAAGGCATTATTGATAAGGCTTCAGTTAGAATACTTTTTGTTCGGATTCTGGTTCTGTGCTGTAAGAAAGAAATGGGCCACTGAGAGAGCCTTGAGAAGACAAGAACCGACACTGGACTGACCTATAGGACAACCTGAAGAAGATGTGGTTTAAGAAGGATAGCCTGGTGACTACAGTTTCAACTATGTAAAAAAGAGCTGTGTGGGGAAACGGAAAATCCAGCTATAAAAGGGCTTCATCTGTAGTAAGTGAGGTTTATAGCAGACATCAGGAAAACTTTCCGGAATGGAATATTATGGAAATGGAAATGTGGAAACAGAAACTTTTAGGAACAACTTTGGTTAACTCCTGTCAGAAATGGCTTATAGAGTGCTGATCCCACATTTAGCTAGAAGATCAACCAGATCTGCCCAGAGGTCTTCTCAGTGTCTTGCTTTGTGATTGTATCCAATAGTTTTACCTTACTGAGCATCTTTTTTTTTCTTCTTCTCTTTTCCCTCCTCCAAATTGTATTCTTACAGCTGGCGGTTTCCTAGGCACAAAGGTCAACAGATCAATAGTGGAAATTCCTGAGGCTTTGATTTTCAGAAAACAACATGATGACTTGTCGATCCCATGACGTGGTTTATAATTCAAAATTTTTTTTTCCAGTTAAAGTATACGCTTTTAGATAGCTTGAAGTTGAAAATAATTAATACCATAAAAGCTGAAGGAACATGGAAAAAGAGTACCTAACTGCATCTTGGCTTTAACAACCTGTATGATCAATGCTTCAGAATAGAAAATAATCAGAAAAATCTTATGTAGTGTTTTGATACCACTATCTATTGTTATTATCTGTAGCAATGATGATGCTACAATATACAGAAAGCAATTTATAATGCAATAATTAATGAGTCTACAGACTTAAATCCCTTATACTTTATCACTTGTCTGTGCATTCCTTCACAGAAAATAAAATTATATTTATTGCATGAAATTTTTTTTTTTTTTAAATCTGTTGCTATGCCTGAGAGCTTCATCTAGCATTTCAAAATTTATCATTATACACATTCTTTATCACTTTACACAGATTCAAATCAAACTGGAAGTAGCTACTCATCGATTTCATACTAATAGTCAAGAGAGTTTCTCACTGTTCTGAAAAGATGGGAAGATTTTAAAGTAGTTTTATTACAACTGAAATATTTGCTGAAGAATATGACATGTGTTTCCAATGGCAATTCTCATCCAGATTAACTTGCTTTTATTTATATGTCAAATGTTTGATAGAAATAATTTAAAATATAATATTGTGGAACAGTATGAAAAGGTCTGTGTGAAAACATCTTCATTTAAGGCAGTTTGGCCAAGCATGGGTATTTAGAGTACATTAATTGTAATGTGTGCCTTCTTGGTTGATGAATGGTCTTGCTTGCTAATAGTTTTCTTAATCTGTTGTTTCTATCATTTATGAACTTAAGCAAAGGAAATAACAATAACAATAATAATATAATATAATAATAATACCCAACTATTTTTTTTCTTTGCAGTTGCATTACTGTATTTCCATTTACTTGATTATTTGACAGAGAGGAGAATGGATTCATCTCATATCATTATGAAACAAAATCTCAAACTGTTCCATTGCTTCTGACTAGAAATGCTTTGGAATTTTTCCTCATAGGAAATTTTGGAAGTTCACTCAGAAAAGATTGTTGATATCAGGACTTCTCACTTAATAAAAATTCCATTTTCTCATCTTCTATCAGAAAACATTAATTTCTTTAAAGTATAGGCAACGTTGTTTATCTTATTTTTACAACAGTTAAAATATGGCCTAAGGAAAAAAGAAAGAAAACTAGCAACATCATACATGAGTTATTTTTTGGTCAAAAGATATTTCCTACTGTGAAAAGCCCTGTACCTTACAATTCTTGTCTTGTATAGTGAGGTTTTTCCTCTTTTAACAATTTATTTTCTTTACTATTCTACATAAATAAAACTATTGCTGTGATAATGAAAGCGTAAAAAGAACTGAGAAAATGGAAACAAAGGTAGACAAAGAGTTTGCAAGGGAAAAATATATCAGTGTAAAAAATTAAGATTTCTACGAAATTAATTTTTTCCAATGGAGAACCTACACTCAAATTTACAAGTCTTGGTCCATACTAAGTGAGTGAATGTGACTTCAGGACATACAGGGGACAATAACCCCAGGAATGGAGGTTTAGCTCCAGTGGAGAGAAACCTTTTATCCAACGAAAAAGTGATCAAGATGGTTTTACTAGAAAGCAAAGGAAGCTGAAGCTGAGTGGGAAATCCAGTTGCTATGCCAAAAAGTTTTAAAACAGAATTTGGGTGGGAAAGAAAGTTAAGACAAAATCACAAAGATTAAAAATGCTGCATAAAAATAGGTTTAAGAACTATGTTGCATATAAAACATAACATCAACAAATGTTCATGAAAGCAGGTATAAAACACATCTGTGGCAGTAAACTACATCCAATGCCAAAAGATCCTTCAGATTATAATTAACAATTTGAACATACTTTAATTAATACATATTAAACTACCATGACATTAATATTTCAGTTTAAAAGTCACATTTCATAGAATAGGTGACTTTAGTCATCCACCCAGAGGACAGTAAGTGATGGACTAAAGCTATAGTAGAGTTTGCGATAAGCAGGTAAGCTCAGTTTACCTTCTTCAAAGATTTGTATTCATTGAACATACATTATATAGAGAGGTTTAAATTATACATTTTTCTTTTTCTTTTTTAAAAAAAGGTTAATTTTCTTCAAACATAACTACTGTTAGAACTTAAGAAAAAGAATAACATTTTTGATCTATTAAGGTTTATGTGGTTTTTTTTCCTATTCTGATCAGGATGATTTTGTATTCAGAAATGATATTTTTGTGTAAGCTTTTGAGACAACCACTTTTTGATGGAGTGAATTATTTCATGCAAAACCACAATCAGTTATGACAATTTTCTTTGACAATATTATGAGGAATTTTTCAGGAAATATATTAAGAACTGCAGAAGACAATCCCCATCTTCAATTTAATCAAACAATTGCATTTGCTCAGTGCAGAATAAATGTGCAACCATGTTATAAGGACCTGAGTAGCCAAAGGACTCATATATGCTCTGTTGCTTTCATTTTGACTCATACACTTCCTTGTTCTTTGTGATAACTGGTTTTTTCCTATTGTGGTATGAAATTTTGGTTCAAATGAAGTTCACTGTGTAACTCCTGTTATTCTCAATAGAGAAGAAATTTTTCTGACTCAAAATGTGTTCTGTCCTCCTGCTTTCACTTTTGCTTTCCATTCGCTCATTGGTGTTTGTTGCCTTATTGAGGATGCTGCTATTAACCAACTCCTGGCTTCACTGCTCCCCTGAGTACCATGTTCCACTGCACACTGATGCTTGAATTCTCTATATTCCTACTCTAAAATTACTTCAGCATATGCTTAGTAGTTTCTGAAAAGGGTAAGGTTGAGGCCTTATTTCCATACCAGATTCTTCTTACCTTCCTCTTCATCTTCACTTTATTTAGTCCTTAATATGGTGCTGAAGTGTCCCCAGACTATTGGGTAGTTATTTTGAAAGTTAGAGCTGAACCAGGTGTCTTGGTTTTGGCTGGGATAGAGTTAATTTTCTTCCTAGTAGATGGTATAGTGCTGTGTTTTGCATTTAGGATGAGAATATTGTTGAAAATACACTGATGTTTTGGTTGTTGCTAGGCAATGTTTACACCAAGTCAAGGACTTTTCAACTTCTCATACTGCCCCGCCAGTGAGGAGGCTTGGAGGTGCACAAGAAGCTGGTAGGGAACACAGCCAGGACAGCTGACCCCAACTGACCAAAGGGATATTCCATACCAGATAATGTCTTGCTCAGTATATAAGCTGGGGGAAGTTGTCTGGGGAGGGCCACAGCTCAGGAAATAGCTGGGCATCAGTCAGAAAGCAGTAAGCAATTGTGCTGTACATGACTTGTTTTGTATATTCTTTTAAATTTTTTATTATTATTATTATTATTACTACTACTACTACCTTCCTTTTCTGTCCTATTAAACTGTCTTTATCTCAACCCACAAGTTTTACTTTAATTCTCTCCTCCATCCCACTGGTGGTGAGTGAGCTGTGTGGTTGTTTTACCTGCCTGATGGGTTAAACCACAACACCAGGCAAGTTAACTCCAATATTGTTACAAGGCATTGGAGACTACTATAATGTTTTCTTACATATTCTCACTTGCCAGTTTAGTTTACTTGTTTAGTAAATGGCATAAATCCAGAAAAAAGCCAGGTATGAAAATTAAGTGTACAATGATATTGACAATTTCCAAGAGATTTTGTTCCCTCTCCCACTGCCCCAACATTTAAGAATTCAATATCTAAGGACATCCTGCTGCAGTAAAAAATATGACAAAATCACATATTTAAGTTTCAAGGAATTTCAAGCTGTAAGAATGGCTTTAGAAAAGTCAGAACTCTGTTCTTTAGAAGTCTCTATGAATCAGCCATTCTTGAGAAATCTCTACTTGTTTAGAAAGACTAAAAAGTGGACACACTAGTTAGAAGAACTTATGTTAGAATCAACAGGGCCAGATACTTGTGGAGCTTTGAAGTGTCATAGAGAGCTGCAAGGTTATAAGCTTATAGAATAAGCATGATGTTAAACCACTTAAAGAACAGTGCTGCTACCCACAAGGTCACTGAAAAAAATGGTATGGATGCTTCCAGTTTTGTGAAGAAGTCTTTAACAATTTATTTTGATCAAGTGTTATAACATGGATTTGTGGCTGACGGGAGGCAAACATTGATCCCAGGATATTTTACATTCAGAATTCAAAGAGAAGGATGCTTTCTGGCACTTGAATCATCACCTTTTATCCAGGAAACAAATATTCCTTTGCTGTCTGATTTCTTCAGCCTAGTGTTGTACACACCACAGGAAGCCATAGACCCTATATATGGTTGCCTCCCCGTGCACAAAAAATGATCTGGGCTTTGTTTATTCTGATTGTGATGATGCTAAAGGAATTTAGTGGGTAGACAGTTTGATTTTTTGTTCTGACTTTTGGGCCAAATCATTTAAACCTGGCAAATATATCCAAACATTTTTTTAAAACATGTGTATAAGTTGAAGAAAATTTCAGGAATCAATCCAGCCACAATATCACAAAACAAATAGATTTTATTTCTATATACTGATTGAAGTGTGACTTTATCCCAAGCTGGAGGACAAACACTCTCTTAAAAGCAACTGCATTAGCTGATGAATACAGAGAATATGTTAGCTGAGGAATACAGAGAAATTGTCCAAGCAGCCAGGGATCAGGTTAGGAACGCTAAAGCTCTAACAGAATTAAATCTGGCCAGACAAATCAAGGCCAACAAGAAAAGCTTCTATAGGTATGTCAGTGATAAAAGGAAGACTAAGGAAAAATGTGGGCCCTCTCCAGAAGGAAATGGGAGACCTGGTTTCCCAGGATATGGAGAAGGCTGAGGTATTCAATGACTTTTTTGCCTCAGTCTTCACCAGCAAGGGCTCTAGCCATGCCATCCAAGTCACAGAAGGCAAAGGCAGGGACTGGGAGAATGAAGAACCACTCACTGCAGGAGAAGATTGGGTTTGAGACCATCTAAGGAACCTGAAGGTGCACAAGTCCATGGGACCTGATGAGATGCATCCACAGGTCCTGAAGAAACTGGGTGGATGAAGTTGCTAAGCCAGAGTCCATCATATTTGAGAAGTCATGGCAATCTGGTGAAGTGCCCACTGACTGGAAAAGGGCAAACATAAGCCCCATTTTTAAAAAGGGGAAGAAGGAAGACCCGGGGAACTACAGGCCAGTCACAGTGTCACATCTGTGGCAAGATCGTGGAGCAGATCCTCCTGGAAACTATGCTGAGGCACATGGAAAATAAGGAGGTGACTGGTGACAGCCAACATGGCTTCACTAAGGGCAAATCATGCCTGACAAATTTGATGGCCTTCTATGGCCAATGAGTTCCAGCATGGGTGGCTAAGGGAAGAGCAACTGATGTCATCTACCTTGACTTGTGTAAAGGATTTGACACTGTCCCACATAACACCCTTGTCTCTAAACTGGAGAGAGATGGACTGGACGGATAGACCACTCAGTGGATAAGGAATTGGCTGGATGCTTGCAGTCAAAGAGTTGCGGTCAACGGCTCGATGTCCAAGTGGAGACCAGTGACAAGTGGTGTTACTCAGGGGTTGGTACTGGGACCGGGAAAAGTTTAACATCTTTGTTGGTGACATGGACAGCAAATTTGCTGACAACATCAAGCTGTGTAGTGCGGTCAACATGCTGGAGGGAAGGGATGTCATCCAGGGGGACCTTGACAGGCTTGAGAGGTGGGCCCATGGTGGGACCACATGAAATTCAACAAGGCCAAGTGCAAGGTCCTGCCTGTGGGTCGGCGCAATCCCAAGCACAACTACAGGCAGGGCAGAAAATGGATTGAGAGCAACCCTGAGGAGAAGGAATTGGGGGTGTTGGTGGACAAGAAGCTCAACATGAGCCGGCAGTGTGCGCTTGCAGCCCACGAAGCCAGCCGTATCCTGGGCTGCATCAAAAGCAGCATGACCAGCAGGTTGAGGGAGGTGATCCTGCCCCTCTACTCTGCTCTCGTGAGACCCTACCTGGAGTACTGCATCCAGCTCTGGGGCCCCCAGTACAAGAAAGACATGGAGCTGTTGGAGCGAGTCCAGAGGAGGGCCACGAAGCTGATCAGAGGGCTGGAGCACCTCTTCTATGAGGACAGGCTGAGGGAGTTGGGGTTGTTCAGCCAGGACAAAAGAAGGCTCTGGGGAGACCTTGTAGCAGCCTTCCAGTACCTAAAGGGGGCCTATAAGAAAGCTGGAGAGGGACTTTTTACAAAGGCATGTAGTGACAGTACAAGGGGTAATGGCTTTAAAGTGAAGGAGGGTAGATTTAGATTAGATATTAGGAAGAAATTCTTTTACTGTGAGGGTGGTGAGGCACTGGAACAAGTTGCCCAGAGAAGCTGTGGATGCCCCCTCCCTGGAAGTGTTTAAGACCAGGCTGGATGGGGCTTTGGGCAACCTGGTCTAGTGGAGGGTGTCCCTGCCTGTGGCAGGGTTGTTGAAACTAGATGATCTTTAAGGTCCCTTCCAACCCAAACCATTCTAGGATTCTGTGAGTTTCCTGGATTCAGCTGCTCACTGCTTACTGGTCCTAGAGTCCTGTTTGCATTCAAGACATCTTCAGTTTAGGTGAGATATTATATTTCAGGCTTTTAATATCACCTGACTCTTTTTTATGGGAGTGGATTAGGGAGAGATTTCACAAATATTCTGCCATTAGAAGAGAGGAGGACGTGTTGTTGAGAGACAAAGTGCAGATGGATCAGGAACGTCTTCAACCATGTAGCTAGAACTGGGAAACCGGGTGGTGTCACAGCCTCAGCTCTTTCAGGTGCACAGCAAGACAAGCCATCTTGCACTGTGAGTAACGAGCCTGTTAGTTCTTCAAAATGGAGGAGCAACACTCATGAAAACTACAGGCCTCTTTAAATATTAAATGTACTGCAGTGAAATATGCCAAGATTCTAGCAACAGAGTCCAAATGATTTGTAGGTAAATTAATGCATGAGGACCAACTTGAATTCATGAAGAATAAATTAATTTCAGACTCCAGAATGACAGGTTTTGTTTGAATTTAAATTGCCAGTGATATAGAGACGTGAGTGCAAATTTTTTCATGACAAAAGGTGTTTAGAAAAACTGGAAAGAATAATGAAATAAATTTTGAACCTTTCGTGAGGTTTAGGTAAGTATGTGGAAAATTTTCTTTCTTCTGCCTCCAAAAGCAGCAACTAGTATCTGCGAGGAGGCATTATGCAGTTTCTCCTGGTTAGTATTTATCAATGTGTATGTGCAAAATGGGGATGTTTCCTTCCTTTATTTTACAGTCGTGAATTTAGAAGTTTCCTTGCAGATTGTATGCCATTCCTTGCAGCGAATTAACAACACTTCTAACATTGATAGGCTTACTGCACATTTTGGTTGTATTAAACAAACAAAAAGAAATTCTAAGCTATGTTGCTAATCTCATTCAATGCATCTTTAAGGAAAAATAAGTTTTGGGTTACACAACTGCAGATATTAATTACAAATTTTCAGTTTGATTTGTCTTATATCAATGGTAGATAATGGCACTGACTACTAGACCTGAATATCTGTACTGCAAGCATGGAATAAATAAATAAATAAATAAATAAATAAATAAAATCTTCCTATGACATTCCTCTGGTAGTGGACATATATTAAAACCACTGTCTGCAACTTTTTGTTTTCACTTTGTATAGTGACATACGTAGAAACACTTCTGTCAGCATAGCCAGCTAAGTTGTCTAGAGAGATGTGTTCTCCCAGTTGTGCCATCCAGGATGGGGCCAGTTTTGTTTTCCTCAGCAATAGCTCTTCTGTCCCTGAACGTTATCATTAGGGACTCAGGAATCTGGGAGACCTTTGCGGTTCCACTTCTGTGTGTCCCAGCCATGTTCTGGCTTCAGTCTTGGGGCAAGGCTGAGCAGTGCACCAGTCTCACTCTTTCCCTTCCCTTCCCAGCAAAATTCTTCCTCAGTGAACATGTTTCCATGGAGATTAAATCTGGCATGAGGGACAGCTGGTGTGTTCCAAAAAAGACCATATTTACATAAGAAAAGAACCAGGATCCTGGTGTGTGCAGCCCAGCAGGTAAGGAGAAGTTGTGTAGCACTTAACATATTCATGAATAGCAATTCATCAAAACTTTGAAGTATTTGTTTGGAATTAATGCAGCCTTTACCTGATTTCTTACTTTGCATCCACCTCTGCAAAGGTCTGATTTCTTCCTGAATAATGCCAGTGACAACAGTTACGCTGAAACAGGTAATTAAAATAAACTTCTCTCTGATGTGATTTTTTTTTTATAATTGTATTGTTCTGATCTTGTGTGGCTCCAGAGGTCTTTCTGCAGCAGCTTCTCACAACTTTGCAATTTTCTCAGCAGTCCAGGCCAAAGTTATACAACTGAATGTATTTGGTTTGTGTGGCAAAGTTTTGGTAGCAGGGGGGCTACAGCAGTGGCTGCTGTGAGAAGCTGCTAGAAGCTCCCCCTGTGTCTGACAGAGCCAATGCCAACCAGCTCCAAGATGGACCCACTGCTGGCCAAGGTTGAGCCCATCAGCAACAGTGGTAGGGCCTCTGGAATAATATATAAGAAATGGGGAAATAACCCACCAAGAGCAATTGTAGCCAGAGAGAGGAGTGAGAAGATGTGAGAGGAGCAACTCTGCAAACACCAAGGTCAGT
This sequence comes from Grus americana, assembly GCF_028858705.1. NCBI lineage: Eukaryota > Metazoa > Chordata > Aves > Gruiformes > Gruidae > Grus > Grus americana. The sequence continues at coordinate 31,990,115 of NC_072852.1, read as the reverse complement.
GCAGAAGGAGGGGGAGAAGGTGCTCCAGGCGCTGGAGCAGAGATTCTCCTGCAGCCCGTGGAGGAGGGCAGGCTGTCCCCCTGCAGCCCATGGAGGATGATGGTGGAGCAGATATCCACCTGCAGCCCGTGGAGGACCCCATGCCAGAGCAGGTGGAGACACCTGAAGGAGGCTGTGACCCCGTGGGAATCCCACACTGGAGCAGGCTCCTGGCAGGACCTGTGGACCCGTGGAGAGGGGAGCCCACGCCAAAGCAGGTTTGCTGGCAGGACTTGTGACCCCGTGGGGGACCCACGCTGAAGCAGTTGATGAAGAGCTGCAGCCCATGGGAAGGACTCATGTTGGAGAAGTTCATGGAGGACTGTCTCCCGTGGGAGGGACCCCATGCTGGAGCAGGGGAAGAATGAGAGGAGTCCTCCCCCTGAGAAGGAAGGAGCAGCAGAGACAACATGTGATGAACTGACTACAACCCCCATTCCCTGTCCTCCTGCACTGCTGGGTGGGAAGGAGGGAGACAAATTGGGAATGAAGCTGAGCCTGGGAAGAAGGGTGGCTTTGGTGGGCACCTGGCCTCCAGCCAAGGTCAGCCCAGCACACTGAGCCATATTAATTTGGGCTTTGAACTCTTGGTCCCATGCAGCTAAACCTCTGTGGAGGGGGAAAGGTTACACAGAGAAGGGGTTTCACTAAGCTTCTAGCCTCTTACATAACAAAATAAGACCTTCTATGAATTTGGAATCAAAACCCACTAAAGTTGGCTCCATCTCGGTCTGAGAAATAATAAATTGGAAGCATAGTGAATAAGATACGATAAGCCTGTCTTTTTTAGAATGTCTTCTTCCCGGGAAAAGTTTTGGCCTATTAGCACTGATAAACTCATTTTGGTCTTCTTAACAGTTTAACTTATTTGATCTATTTTACAATGAAGGAGTGAAGTTGTCTGGAACATCACCTGTCTGAAATGTGATTGATAGTTAACCAGGCAAATAAAATTTCTTTTTTAGTACTGTGGAAGTCAACCTGGCTTCTTACAGCAGTGGAGTTCTCCTATGTAACTACCAACATAAAAGCAAATATTGCTCATGATTCTCATTTGGCTCTACAATCAAATGATCTAGCAGTTTTCTGGAGGAACGTTAAAATCCACGTTACTGGACCCTGCCGTCTGCCTGCCCCTCTGACAGAGGTTGCAGGGACTTCTGGTCCTCCTGTGTGGCAGTTCCTTTCAGCCTGGTTCACAACTGGATGCAGTATCTCTCCTAGGAGTGCCCAGGAGAAGCTGGCCTCTATCAGAGGGGCTGGGGGTGGCAAGAGTCCCACCACTCAATTTTAAATTGCATCTGCAAATCTGTCAGAGGCCTGATTTAAATTCTTTATCCCATATCCCTCCAACCTCTTTTGCCTCAGAGAATTAATGTGATAGGCCTCTGAAAGAAATTCATTAATGATTGAAAAGTCTCTAGAGGCCAGAAGTTGAAAGGCTGAATTGTTTATGTGTATAGTGAAGAAGTAAAGGTAAATAATTCACATATTTAGAGACTACTGTACATTTACCATTAGATTTTATTCACTTTGGAAAGGAAATGCCTTTCTTTTACGTACATAAAAAAATATAGTAGGGAAATATTAGTTGTTATTCTTTCTGAACTTTGAGGTATGGTTTCTCCTTTTGTCTGAAAAACATTCTTCAATTCCTCGCAAAATATTTTTCAAACATCAAAAGCTTTTTATTAAACAAAAATAGCGAGTGTTTGAATGAAGAAGAGTAGCAGAGAGATGTAATCTGTAGCACAGCACAGATCTCATTCTCTGAGTGTTGGCAAAGCATTTGCTACTCTGTGTGTGCAAGCACGTGCATAAATCAGGTGCTCAGGTGAAAAGCTTACATTAGCAGCAGTTGTGCTGACTCACATAGCCAGGAAAATCAGAGGCTGACACAAAATGGCAAATATATTGCAGCATAAAAGGTCACTTCGAAAATTTCTGACAGTCTGGAACATTAGAAGGTCAAAAATCAACATCGCATTGTCCTGTTTGGTTAGACTGTGCTACTACACTCTCTCTATGGACCCTTATTATCTAAAATAATTGCATGCTCTTTTGAAATCAGACAGCCATTCAAAGACCGTATTTCCCATTTTAGTAAGAAATGAATCAAGTGTAGTGAACAGCTTATTTTATTCTAGCAGTCCTTTTAACATGCAAATAGTAGAGTCTTTCAATGAACACACTTCTGTTTATGCCATTAAAGATAACGTAGGAACAATTGATAATTGTCCAGTTTAGGAACCGTGTAGTTAAACTTACCTGTATTTTCACCTATATAACAATCAAAGATCTAATAAAAGACTTTTTTTCTAACTTTCCTTGGATTTATTCCCTGTGTCTAAAACAGTAACAGAATCTCTGCTGATCACTGATGTATCAGTCTCCCTATCCTATCATTTATGAATTTCAGCCACACAAAACTGGTTTCCCCCCTAAATTTTCTTATTCTTAAAGCCTTAAAATATTTTATGAGAAAAGGCACTGAAGAGCAGATAGACTGGGAAAAGTCTTGTGGATCACTGCTGAAAAAGAAGAAGATATAGAATATCTTTCCCCAGCTCATCCCAATACTTTATAAACAAAATAAAATCTCTTCCACAAAATGTAAAGATTCCTAGAAAGCACTTTCATTTTCACTCCCAATTTCAGAAGCTGCTCTTGACAACTCTTTAAAGTAAGGATTTCTTGGAATCTATTTTCTCATCCTTATGTTACCAGCCCATCCTTATTTTTCAACACACAGATGCTGCACCTATAGAAATCTCTATAAATGCATGCTGCAGTCTCCCCAAAGACACTGTGAGATCCATGTTCAAAAGGTTGTCAATGTCAAAGGACCTACAAGTGATGATCTTGGCAAAACCTTAAAACAGGTTTTATCAGCATCACGACATCACACAGTACATGGAATTATATTAGTGAGGGGTATTGAAAGCTTTGCCATGAATTTAACTGTATTTCTTAACATTTGAGAAATATGTGCATCTGGAATAGATTTGCAAAAAATATCAAGAATAAATGGATAGAGTATTTTCTGCAAAAGGGACATGAATGCTACTTCAAATATTTAAAAGCAAAATGTATTGAATTTGTGTGAATTTGTGAACAGTTTCCCTTTGTAGGGCATATCATAATAGAACATTAGTCAACTCTGAATAGGTTTATGGAGATATCTGAAAGTAACCTATATGGATAGTGACTGCAGCAATTTACAGTTATTTTGAATTACATTTTGGATCAGAGACTGGACATATTTCAGTGTATTTCACCAGTTAACAGCTTTTTTATTAGAGCTAAAGAGGAAATATTTGACTTATTTTTTATTTAAGTAGCACTGTTTAGAAAACAGAAACATATTCTTAAGCTACAAAACCAATGAGACCTTTAAAGACGATGTTTAGCTGTGGAAACTCTGATACAGTTGCTGGGAGTCAGAAAATCTTGCCTTGATTCTCTGTAACTAAGTCGTCTTACCTTAGAGCTAATTAGAAAAAAGATTTTTTTAAAAGTTGGTGGAATTTTTTTTTTTTAAAAACTTTTAATGCAATTTTGGTTATTGACATTCCCTTCTTAAAAAAATGGAATCTATATTTAAAGAAAATGAAAGGTAGAGGATAAACATTTGCCACCCTAGTAGGCCAGGTATGGTAACTGTCTATTGTATATTCTACTCCTAATCTGTAACCATGCCATCTAACAAGTCACGTGCTGGGATGGAAACCCCTCAGCAGTCTTGTTCCAAACCTCCCAGTGTTTGTTTTTGTCTTAAAAAACAGGGATGTAGTCACTGGGTCTAACATTGCACTTGATGTAGTAGTAGCAAGTAGTCTCAGATTCATGTCATTGTTATAGACAAGTTTTGAATCTGTTTATTGTAATACACAGATTCTTGGTTTTATAAAAGGAGAATAAGCCAGAGTTCTCATCTGTTTTGCTTTGTGATTTGTTCTTTCTGAGGAGAATTAATTAAAATGTTGAAATAAATAAATCCTAGGTCTTCTCTTGAGGCTTTCTCTTTTTTGGCATTTGAATGACTAACCTCCGTGTTGCTACAGTCTTAAAATAAACCCTAAACCTTTTATTTCTGAGGAGAAAGTTTATGCAGAAAACTAATTCTAACCTTCTATTCTGATTCCTGTGACAATAGTCCCGTCTCTATGCAAGCAGAACTGTCTGACAAGAAATTTCTCAGATGTCAAGAGTCAAAGTATAAATATTAGTGAATGTAAGTCTTCTGTAGACAAGAGAGCTCAGAATAATTTTGTGAACTTTCAATTAAATCATGCATAATATGTTTGTTTGGTCTTAGCCTCACTTTCTTTTTTTGGCCTCTGTGTATAAGCCAAAATCTTGGTATGAATCTAGCTGAGGAAAAGATACTATGAAGGATAATGTAAAAATTGGTTTTATTCTACTTTATAGACCTAAAAATTACTGTAACTTATGACTGTGGCTTACATCTACAAGCAGACTCTCACCTTTTTGAATATACTAGCTAGCATCTACTAGGCATTTTTAAAGACTTTTGCTCTTTGCTGCTGGTGGGAAAAGGCCTGTCATGTTCTTTTGTTAAAAGTAATGATAGACTTGTTCTCTGCTAAGAGGTATACATAAAATATGTACAGTAATAATAATAATAATAAAAAAATCCCTTAGGTAGTATTCCGTAATATTCTGTAATATTACCATTTCCCATAAATAAAGACTGTAATAACTTGGTGACATGGTTTAGCCCCAGCCGGTAGCTGGGTGCCACGCGCCGCTCGCTCACCCCTCCCCCGGCGGGCTGGGGAGGTGAATGGAAAAAACAACGGCAAAGCCTCGAGGGTTGGGATAAGGGCAGGTTACTGGGACAGCAAGGGAGAGGGAACCAATCAACAACAGTACTGATAACAGATATTCACAATGGGTGATAACAGAGAACAATTTACCGATCCAACCAAATACTCAACCCACCCTGGAGCCACACCGAACCCACCCCTGCCCGACCAGCCCTCTTTTATGGTGAGCATGATGTCACATGGTATGGAATAGCCCTGGCCAGCTTGGGTCACCTGTCCTGGCTCTTTGTGAAATTAACTCTATCCTTGCCAGAACCAGGACACTTGGACACCAGAGGTAGGATACATTGTGCTTAATTTTAAAGGTCTACAGTGCAGAGTTTTATAACCAAGCTGAGCTCCTGTCATAGTTGGTGGAGAGGACTGAGGATTTTTAGATTCATTAGACCTCTTTTATTCATTCACCTTAGGGTGAACGTCATCATGCCCTGAAAGTGGCTATTTCTCTCTAGGTATGAAGGGAGTGTAGGATGACTCTTTCACATAGATGATTACCAACAACAGGTACCTCATTTCTCAGATGAATCCTGTATACAACTATATGGGATCGCATACACCCATTTGCTGAAAGGTGAGAGTGCACAGTGCTTTCCCATGTGTAAGACAACTTACAGGTAGCTGGAGCTTACTACCAACAAACTGTGCACCTCAGAATATTTTAATCTCTGACTACACAGATGTCAAGCAGTAAGGCACTGGAGCTGGATCACATCCAGACTATTTATTAACCCTGGACCCCACACTTACATTTCTTGCTGGAGGATGGAAGTAGCAGCAGTCAGGAACATCATTAGGAAGCCAGATGAAATTTGGTTACCTACAACTCTAATTACCTTAGCAATACAATTATTGGAAGAGATGGGGTAACCATCTGATGTTGCTGCAAAGAAAGCTGATTCCACGAGATGCCTGTGCCAGGAATGGTGTGCCCCTTACCTAAAAAGGGCAGTTTTTGTCCTGGCTGAGAGTCTCCACATCCAGTTCTTCTCTAAATGTCATCTGAGGCTGGAGCCTTAATGTTGACTTGCGTGCACACAGTGTGTATGCAAGCAAAGTATTTACAATGAAGTACATACTCAGACCTGTCATCAGAATGACAATGTTTTCAATCTACTTGGCTTAGAGTCAAAAGAAGTGGCAAGACCCTTCCAATTTTCATCCCTTTAACTGCATAGCCAGTAGCTTTTAGAAATTATCTATTCCAAAGCATCTTCTTAAAAGTTCTTTTAATAGCTTTAAGATAGATTCAATTTTTCCTCAAATCCTCACATATTGCCTGTATGAGAACAAACCTATAACTTATCTCAGGTCACTTCGGTAAAAGTAATAACTTTTTGTATGCAAAATGTGTAATCCCTTTTTCACCTCAGTTGGTTTTCAATTATTACTGCTCATTAGTATTTTAAAATGCTAATCATTATGCACTTTTATTCTTCTATTAATCAGAAAAATCTGAATTAATTTTCTGAAACTTTTTTTCAAAATCTGCACCCCTAGACTGAAGCAAAGTTTAGGAAATTTCAAACCCAAAGTTAATTTCATGAGCTTAATAGAATACAAACCCAGAAGTTATAATGAAAATTTAAACTATATTGTTAGTGCTAAGAAAAAAACCAACCTATAATAGAAATGAAGAATACATGCACATAACTTTGTCACCTTGTAAATGAAATAAATCAGTGCTGAGATGTCAGAAAAAAGATATTCAAGAAGCACCTTATCATGGGACGCTTCTTGACCATTCATTACACAGAGATCTACTAGTTTTTACTTGTTGTTCTAAGTGCTATAATTCAAAACAAATCCCTGTATGCTACTAAACATGGGTTAATTTTACTCTTTTATGAACATGAAAAATTCCTGTTGGCTTCAGTGAGAGCTGGACAAACTTGCAGGATTTAGTCTTTTTGCTCATTTTAGAAAAGAACTATAGAGCAAATCACAGAAATCTTTTCCCAAAGGTAACAATTTAAAGGTACTTTCTATTTAATCATGGGGTTCTCCTAAGGCTACATTGCCATCTTTACCTTCAAATTAATCTCTTCCAAACAGTATGCATTCTGAATACCCGTCTTCCCACTGTGCTTGATATATCACAGTGTGTCTGTTATCTCAACAAGATTAGAGGGACATCTTGCACATTCCCTATAGGTTTTCTACTTTTTTTAGCAATGCTTTTTTCTGGAAGCAGTTATTTATTCACTTGGAACTAGAAAAATTTATAACAGGTTTTTTCCCTGTGAGATTGGAATGCCAGTTCCTGGCAGACTCAGCACTCTTTACATAAAGAAGTGCCAAGGCTCTCTTGTGCAGGATTGGGGAAGTGTTTAGATACTCCATTAATTGAATATCTTTATTGTCATATAAAGACACACAAGGTACTCCAGCATAACCAAGTTAAAACTGGGAGGTTGTTGGCCACAACAACAGCAAATGAACTGCGTTCAGCTGTAACTTTTCTTCCACGTTAGTGGAAGCTGACTGATCCTACCTCAGCTTCTATGTATTTTGGTTTAGTACCATCTTTCATTCCATGATGCTAGGAAAAGGAGTCTAAGTTTTTGAATGTTTTTATTTAATTAGGCACTGAACACATTAAGCTCAATCATTCACCCAAGGTTTTCAAGCCTACAAGGTAGGTCAGAAAAATTGGTGTAAAACAGAAGAGGACCGAGCAGGTACCTATGCTTCAGAGATCTCCTGTTTGTTCTAGAAGTTTTTTCACTGAAGCAGATGTGCAGAGCAATGAGACAGACTGTAATTTCAGGTATCTTTTATACACTGGGATCAACAGATCCACAGGCACATCATTCTGGTGTTCCAAATGAATTAGCACAGATCCAGCAAAAAGTAGTTTTCATAAGTCTACCACTAGACATGATAATTACTACCAGAAAAAGAATCATTTCTTTTAATATCTATGTGTAAGAAAGGAGACTGACTTGTGTTTTGCATCGGGAGGCACTGGTTTGTTATGATCCCAGTAAAAAAGGCAATCAGACTCTGCAAAGTATAATTTAAAATGCTCCCATGTTGTGTAGAAATTAATATCCCTCCAGGCAGTTGCTAGTATTGCTACAGAATAAAAGTCCCTTTCATATACCAAACTAGAGACTAGCTCAGCATTTCAGGAGATCAAGGGAAATACTTGAATTATATGCTGAAACAAGAAATCTATAAGAGTTGCTCAAGTGAGTGAGCTTTATCAGTCATTCTTTCTTCTACTTGTAGGATCCAGTCACATGGCTCCACAGCATCACCAAATTCAGAAGATAAAAGAATAGTGTGGAGTCAGAACCATAAAGTAGTATGTCTTTCCTGAGTGGTAGAGAGCTGAGGAAGAAAATGAAGAGAGATATGTCACAATTGCCTTCTTTCCTAGAACAAATTGAGAAAAGAAAGCACATTAACTTCTTGGTTGCTTATTGTTGAGGTCTTCCATTCCAAACTAAAGGTGTGCTCCCACTCTTATCCAGATTTATGAGAATTTTGATTTATTAAATGATCTGAAATAGGTTCTTTGTAATTTGACAGCAGTCCCATTGTTTTCCTGGATGCCAGGTTAACTTCATTCAACGTGTAAACTGTTCCTATTTGCCATGCAAGCCACGGAATAGTACTTGTGTACAGTATTGTTTCTGATTTAACAAGTGCCTTTGATTTCCCATTCCCATTACCTGTAGCAGCTGAGAAGACAATGCTCTGAATATTCAACCTGATGATCATATTCTAAGTGCTTGCAGATTTCACTTGCAGGTGAGAAAAATATTTATCGCCAGAATTCCTGAGACTCCTTTGACATGATGAAATCGTTGTTTTGAGATTTCAAACATTTGAAGATACTAAGTAAACTTTAATTTCTGGGAGTGTCGTGGTTTAATCCGGCCGGCAAGTAAAACAACCACACAGCCGTTCACTCACGCTCCCTCTTCCAGTGGATGAGGGAGACAGTCAAAAATGGAAAAAAAAGTAAAACTCATGGGTTGAGATAAAGACAGTTTAATAGGACAGAAAAGGAAGATAATAGTAGTAGTAGTAGTAATAATAATAATAATAATAATAATAATAATATAAAAAACCAAGCGATGCACAGCACAATTTCTCATCACCTGAAGCTAGTGCTCAGCAAGTTCCTGAGCTGCCCCACCTCCCACCAAATCCCCCAGTTATATACAGAGCATGACATCATATGGTATGGAATATCCCTTTGGCCAGTTTGGGTCAGTTGTCCTGGCTGTGTCCCTCCCAGCTTCTTGGGCGCACCCCGCCTTCTCGGTAGCAGGCCAGTAAGAGAAGCTGAAAAGGCCTTGACCGCTTGGCAACAATTAAAACATCAGTGTGTTATCAACATTATTCTCATACTAAATCCAAAACACAACACCATACTAGCTGCTAGAAAGAAAATTAACTCTATCCCTGCCAGAGCCAGGACAGGAAGGGTGAATAAAGAAAATGATTTTTTTTTTCTGTTGTTCATCGTAATGTGCAAAAGCATGGCCTCCTTTATCTCTGAATTACCTGTCTTGTCTGAAAGACTATTTCTTCTTATTTTCAGCAGCATTTTTAAACCCAATCATAAGGTGGCTGCAAAAGAAAATTAGACTCTTAATTTCTTCTACATATAGATACGTATTCTTATATGTATAGATCTTTCTAGATATTTTCTGAGAAGCAACCTTCTTGTATACCATGAACCAGAACACCCTGAGAGGAAAATCTAGAGCTCTGAAGAAACAGAAGAGGTTGTCACTGAGAGAGTGAAGAACTTCCACCTGGCTGCTCTCTGCGTGTAATTCAAGGTGATGTTCCTTGTATTCCTGATGGATCAATGCACAATCAGTCTGTCAGTGAGGCTGGTGGTTACAATGTCAGCCTCTTGAATTTTTTGTGGGAAATAACACAGGGAGATGAAGCTTCCAAAGGAATTCCCCAAAGAAAAACAGAAGATCTCTTCGTATCAGTTTTAGTCATTTAGATACGTGAGCTAACTGCAACCATTTTCCTCATTTACCTGAAAGTTGTTGGGGATTTCATGCCAGGGGTTCTTCCCTTATCCATTATTGTACAATTAGACAATATCTGACAGAGTCAGATTAAAATTAGCTATTACCTTCAACTGTTTCACATTCAGTCCTTGAACATCTTGTCTATTTAGCCAGAAATTCTCAAGTGACATGAATTCAACATGAACACTATTTCCCAAGATGTTGTGAGAAAATGAAATCCTGCAGGGATTTTCTGGTAAGTCAGTGTAACATTTTGAAAATCTCCGAAGGAAAGACGAAATGGGATTAAAGACAGAAGATAAAAATAGAGAAAGGCAAGGACAATAAAGAGGGCTAAGGAAATGTAGGACAGGAACAAAAGAGTAGATTGAGATACAGTACAGCAGAACTGCAGACAAGCAAAGATTAAGCAAACTACAGACAGAAAGCAGAGGATGTCCAGTCATTATAGGATTATAGAAAAGCAAGAATTGTACAAAAGGAGCACCAGAAGCTGAAAATAAGGATGATGTTCTGATTCATTTGACATCACTGTCAAAACTTCAGTTGGCAGCAGAATTAGGCTGTAAATACACAGACACAAAAGTATACATATATACACACACATATATATGTATATATGCTAAATGTACACATGTACGGACATATATGTATCCAGATGTATATATTCATATATGATGGGGAAAGCTGGAAAAAAAATACATTTATTCTTAGAGCATAATTATAAAAATGATGCAATTATAATAAAGACACACCTGAACATACTGAAAAATAGCTTAATTAAGTACTGATAGCTGTGTGGCAAGAACAGTGCATGTGGATTTACCTTTGTCATCCAGAAGCAGTGTGGAAAAATGTCTATGAAAATACCTTGAGTAGAGGCAAAATTGTATATTTTTAGAAACGGTTTCTGGTTTTAAAACATGATTCAGCTGATTCAAAGTAAATAAAACACACTTTATGATTAACAGTCCTATGCCCACAGATTTCTCTTGGTCTGGACATTGATGTGCTAAATTTTCAAGTTTGAATAAAGCTTCACTTGCTTTTGCGTGGAGGTTTTATCAAATAAAGATAAGAAGCAGAGCAAATTTTCTGTCAAGAGTTGCTGTACTTAGTCAGATGACCTGCCCCAAAATGGAGACACGAAAGCAGTATTGTTTGCAGAAAACCTGTTTGAGAGGGGATGTTGAGAAACTTGCAAGGTCTTCTTAACAAGATGAGAGGGATTTGTGCATTGGTGTGAGTGTCTGGCAAACAGAGTATCATAAACTCGTCTCTGCGGTAGGTGCGGAGTGCCGCCTTGCAGAGCTCGTCCACGGGAGGCCATCAGGCACCTCCGCAGGTCTTTCGGCCTTCGCTCACCTCATGGGTGCCAAGGCAGCCGCCTCCTGCGGCCCTGCCTTCGGCTCTGCACGCCCATGCTCTGTCTGCAGGGCAACGAATCTGGCTGTGGAGAGATATGTAGCCTTTCCAAGAACATCTCTTAAAAAAGAAATTACTTCACATTACGCTTAACAATGAAATAAAAAATCCTCTCAAGCAGGATCCAATTTAGTTAGAACAGCCTCTACAGGCAGTCTCTCCCCTGGGATGTAGTTCTGCTAGAAAATTATGCACTGTACGTGTACATGATGAAGCATTTGTTCAGAGATGTTTCATATTCAGAAGAAACCAGGAGAGAGCTCTGGTCAACACTGTCATATCATTGCGCTGAAAAGAAATTGTACAAGGAAGGAAAAAGAAGTGTCATTCTGGAAGTACAAACAATTACTTTGGTGTGTTTTGCAGCAAGTCATTCAGGTATAACAGTGTTTGAAATCTACAAAAAAAAATAACCTTATACAAACATTGTAACACAGAGTTTGTTGAAAAGCAATGATTGCAAACAAAAATAAAAACAAAAAAAGAAGCCAAAAGCAAACCAATTTGATCTAGTCACACAAGCTATTGCAGACTGCTGATTTTGTTTTCCTTTATTGTAGTTCCCAATGTTTTTCCATCCTACTGAGATGGCTGTTATGTGTGTACACTTCAGAGAAAAATGATAAAAGAGGTATTTTTTTTCTGTTTGAGAAATAAAGCTTTGTTGGTTTTATGTGCTGCATTACTGGGTAGGAGTAGAAACAGACAGCAAAACAAATGTATCCTGCGTGTAGCCAGACTGAAACGTACTGCAGCAGGATTGAGTCTAGACCGATATACTATACTATCTGCAAGGGAAAACAAAAACATTGAAGACATCAGGCTAGATTTCTTAAAACCCCCTAACTTTTAAAAGCTACAATGTCCTGAAATTCCCATTTACTTTCTCCTTCATAGTCTTTCTATTTGAAGTTGACCTGATATAGCTTTAACGATTGTGTTACATCCTTGCTTTTTGTACATACAGATACAAACAGGTTTTTTGCACACAATGCACACAGCATACCCTTACCTGAAAGTTCCATTTTGTGTCAAGAGAATAAAAGGAGCAGTTAAAGACCAAAGTATATGCACTCATAATCACCCTTGGAAATCTTGTTCTAGATAAAATTGTGGTGTGCTATTTGAAATACTGGTATTATATTGACAAGTTTATTTCAATGCATGTTTACGATGTGTATTCTTCTTTACATTCCACTTGTTTGCATGGAACCTTCCACTTGCAAAAATATTCCATAATCAACATACTTACTTTCATTATTCTAGGGTGAAATAAAATATCTATACAATGCCTCTCTTAAAAGAAAGCAAATAAGTAAAAAACAGTAAATGAAAAAGAAATTGAAACAGCTTGAAAAGATTGATGATGCTAACAATTCAGGTGCTTGAGCTCTTTATTTCAAGCAATTTAACCAACAAAACATTTTCTTCTGATAGCAAACTGCTGACAAACTAAACATGATTTTAAAAATGTGCATTTATTTTCAAATCCAAAAGATGGGTGTTACCAGAATATTTATGCTATAGATGAAGTGCCTGCTTATTAACTGTAATCATAGACAAAGGATAAGGGATGCATTGTCCCTGGTTCTGAATATTCATGTACATGTGGCACCAGACAAATTTTCTAAAACCTAGTTCTCTCTTTTTGTTTTTTGCCGCCCCCCCCCTCCCCCCCCAAAAAAAAATGCAGCCACAGATAGTTTGGGGTACGGTTTTGTTTCTGCACCTGTTTGAGGGATATTACCTGGTTATTTGAGTACTGTAGTGTCTGGCTGGTACCTAAAACTGAAATCAAAATGAGAGTGATTGCATCTGCAGTTTACCAAGCAGAAGGCGGGTAGCTGAAGCTGTTCTCACAGTTGTGATAATTGATATTTTTATCTGTTTGAATCATAGAATACCATAATAAATTCTACCTTCTGGTTACTAAAGGGTATACAGCACAAAGATAATGGAGTTGGCAATGGACTTAGGAGCATCAAGTGGAAGCTGTCACATGGAAAAGATCAGCTAAACATGGTATTATTTTGAATTTTCAAATGCCAGTCAAAAGTAACCACGTAAAAAATAGTTTACTTTGTTATACTACATCTTTTCTACTTGCAGGTGAGAGAAAAGAAAAACAAAACAAGCCCATGATGGGGAAAAATAGTGGGTTTGGTTGTTCATCTGCTATAGCAACCAGATTAAGTATCTGTTTCAAATTTATGAGAACCAGTTTTGCTTGGAATTAAACTGTTAGCTTCTTAAAGACAGGCCTTCTTTTTGTTTAGCACTGAACACTGATGAGACCGAGCCAGATGGAGTGCACAAGGCTGACATTTGTGTGTTGATTTAGCTGATCAGAATAAGCATAAAGCAATCTGAAGAAAGAAACAGGTATACTACAAAATGTAAAAAAGGTGTAAACAGCTGGGGCTCAGCAACAGCCTCATTTAGATTACAGCCCATAACAACTTTCGCCCAGGATGTAAGCCCTTTTCACACACATCAGGCAAAAATACACTTCCTAAAAACCTTTGTTGATCAAAGCAATGTCTTCAAAGACCTCACAGGCACATTGGTAAAAGTATGTCTGATTCCACTTGAAGTGTCCCCAAGTCTCTCTCTGGTTGCCACTAAAACATTTCCATTTGAAATTAAAGCTACTTGAGTAATAATTAAAGAATAATGTCAAAAAAGGTATTAATATATTTTTCCCTTATAAATTATTCAGAGTTGTGGCGTTTAGTGGTTTGGGTTTTTTTGATTGCTGGCTGTTGTTGGTTTTTTTAAAATCATGCCATACTGCATTTTTTTTCACTTATTGGAATACTTAAAAATGCAGTAAAGTAAAAGTATATCAACTGAATGATACTTCTGACATTTTTCTACACTACTATTAATTATTACTGTGACTTCAGAACTGTGTATACAGTATGATACTCAATACTCAAAATTTAAGTTAAATAGGCTTTGCTTCACCTTTGATCCCTATCAAAACCAAATGTTTTAGTACTCTGCCAAGATAATTAAAAAAACTAAAAAGATAAATGATCGCAGGAAAGAAGATAAAAATGTTAGTGTAGAATGTTAACTGATATTTCTGGACAACATACTCTCTCATGTGAAAAGCCAAAATAATATGGGAATTACAAAAATTTTATGTTGCTTTGATTCCCTGATGAACATTGTAATATTGCAAGAGAAAACCTAAGAGCTTTATTCTCAAAAATTTTTAAAAAAATGTTTAAAATTAGTCTAATGATATGGAAAACTATAAGATGTGGTGCAGTCGACATGCTGGAGGGAAAGGATGATGTCCAGGGGGACCCTGACAGGCTTGAGAGGTGGGCCCATGGTGGGACCACATGAAGTTCAACAAGGCCAAGTGCAAGGTCCTGCCCATGGGTCAGGGCAATCCCAAGCACAGCTACAGGCAGGGCAGAAAATGGATTGAGAGCAGCCCTGAGGAGAAGGACTTGGAGGTGTTGGTTGATGAGAAGCTCAACATGAGCCGGCAGTGTGCGCTTGCAGCCCACGAAGCCAACCATGTCCTGGGCTGCATCGAAAGAAGTGTGACCAGCAGGTCAAGAGAGGTGATCCTGCCCCTCTAGTCCGCTCTTGTGAGACCCCACCTGGAGTACTGCGTCCAGCTCTGGGGGCCCCAGTACAGGAGAGACATGGAGTTGTTGGAGCGAGTCCAGAGGAGGGCCGTGAAGCTGATCAGAGGGCTGGAGCACCTCTTCTATGAGGACAGGCTGAGAGAGTTGGGGTTGTTCAGCCTGGAGAAGAGAAGGTGTAAGGCCCTGATAACAAGTGAATGTCGCAAACATCTGTCTTAACCCAAGCAGGGATAAACTGATAACGAGGGAATGTTGAGGGAATGGCACAGACACCTGTCCCGGCCAAGGACAGAACCTGCAGAGGCAGGATACTGTCTTGTGAGCCCCTTCCCCTATTCCTGAGACACGTAGACAAAAGACTCTGTCCTGCACGTGCGTGCCCGTGAAAGGCCATCACTCAGTCGACACTGAAGCAAGGGGACAGTGAGACCCCCAAGACCTCCACAACCCACCGACTCATTTCCGAACATTCCTGAGCACATACTGCGCCTGCTCAGTGATGACAGACCCCCACCTACGAGGAGCATTTTGGGTTATAAAAAGGGGAAACACAAGCTCTCGGCATGTGCCCACCACCAGAGGACTACAGCTACAAGCAGAGAACATCGCTGGATCCAACGGTGGTGATATCTTTTCTCTCTCTTTTTTTCTCTCTCTCTTTCTTTTCCTCTCTATCACTCTCTCTGTCTCTAACTTTATTTTCAGCACATTAAGATATCGTCACAAGTTTTGCTAAGCCATTACCTTTCGTAGTTCTGCTAAGTTTTAAGTATTGTTATAACTTTTGCCAAGCCACTATCTTTTGTAGTTCTGCTGAGTTTTAAGTAAATTTGTGAATTGTTTGAACTTCTAGAGTAATTGTCATTACTCCTGATTACTGCGCAGAAAATTAAAAAGTTAACCTCACCCTAACCCACCGAGGGAGGGACAGAAGGCTCTGGGGAGACCTTATAGCAGCCTTCCAGTACCTAAAGGGGGCCTATAAGAAAGCTGGAGAGGGACTTTTTACAAAGGCATGTAGTGACAGTACAAGGGGTAATGATTTTAAGCTGAAGGAGGGTAGATTTAGATTAGAAATAAGTAAAAAATTTCTCATTGTGAGGGTGGTGAGGCACCGGAACAGGTTGCCCAGAGAAGCTGTGGATGCCCCCTCCCTGGAAGTGTTCAAGGCCAGGCCGGATGGGGCTTTGGGCAACCTGGTCTAGTGGAGGGTGTCCCTGCCTGTGGCAGGGTTGTTGAAACTAGATGATCTTTAAGGTCCCTTCCAACCCAAACCATTCTATGATTCTATGATAAGTAGTGAAAATCTTGTATAGATGACTAGTATTTGTTTATAAACTCTTGCCCTGGTCTGCATTAACCCTACCCCTGGAATCATATAGCCTTCTTGCACAATGACTGAGAGTTGTTTTGAAATATTTCAAGTTTTGTGATTACCGTTACAGTTCACGGTGTGATTTTTTCCCCTCACGCAACACAGTGAGTTATATTGCCTGTCATTTGCTGTCTGTGTTTATTCCCTACATACTAATATTATTGTCTTTGCTATTTTCACACAGCTGTGCAGAAGACAGAAGCTGCCTCATAACTACCGTTAATGTCTTCAGGGTTAGTGGCTTCAGATATCTATAACTTTGACGAAGCTATCATTTTATACCCACTACCCTATCTAACTGTACTTGAACATGAGAAAATGTTAGCTATGAATCTCAAAATAAAATCTTTAAGTGCTTATTCACCTTTACTACTAATAAAATATTACTGCAATGATTATTCAGTATTGTGGACAGAAATCATTAATTTATAATTTAAAAAATATTAACTTAAACTGAAAATTTCCAAGGAGAAGCTCAATAAACTCTACACCTTTGTGAGAGGCAACTGTGTAGAAGAGTGGAACAGTCTCTAAAAATAACTTTTAAATATATGTGAGCAGGTGGTCAACTGGTATGTGGATGACTTCTGTGGATTGTCAACAGTGCATTTACTACTTTGGAAACATAAGATCATTTTTGCCCCAAGGAACTGACAGCCAAATTCAAATTGAACAGCTGATACACACCTAGCTAAGTGTGCCAAAATGAGCTGGATATAAAACCTAACCATTTCCCAGAATACAGTTTGAGATTAATGAATGGCTCCAGTCGCTTATCTCATTGACTTAAAAGATGCAAGATTAGATTTCTGTTTAGATCTTGCAAAATATTTTTTGAACAATGCAAAAACTCATTACATAAGATAAATATTCAATATATATTTACCTATGCTGTGAAAGAATGTAGACATTCTTACAACTGGTATAGTAAGCTAATACTAAAACAGCATAAATTGATGTCTTTGAATCACAGTGAAAATCAAGAGGCCTTTGGAGGCATTAGGCACATTTTATTAAAGTATCAGAATCGACAGAGGAGAATCAGTATTGTGTGATATTTAGGTTGCCAGTCACAGATCAAAGGATTAAACTTATTATGGATATATGCAGACATCTCTATATAGCTTCTATCTGTATCTGAATATACATATATTTATATGGTATATGCACAAAAAGAAATTTTTAAAAAGTCAAATCTATCCCCAAACGTCTGCCAGTGATAACAAAACCTCCCTCAGTATAAACTGGAAGAAATAGTTGTCAAATACTGAAAAATTCAATCATAAAAAATTATTCCCCTATTTTGAGTGGTAAACATGTAAATAATTGGTCAATTTTTATGAACTGATGAGTACTGAATTATGTAAGCTATTTACTAATATGATATAACCTGATCTATTGCACTTTAATATTCTACTGAGCACCTTCTTTTAACTTATATTCATCAAACAGCAAACTTTTAAAAAGTATAATCTAGCTAAGGCTGTTTTCAAGTAACAGATTTTCCCAGTAACTAGCTAAATTTGACCATCTTTTTAAATTTCTGTTCTGACTCATAGGTACTCAGTTTAACACATTTGTGCTGTCTTACCGGAAGCATATTAGACTATGTTTAAAAAAAGGCAAGTTTAATCACATTTGATATTCCATAGTCAATGTAGTGTCTAAATATTCACTAAGGAAAAAAAAATCACATAAAAAGCAAAAGACACCCTGAATAAAACTCAATGTAAGGTCAGATTTAAGATCTCTACACATAATAGAAATTCTAAGTTACTGCAAATGAGCTCTATAAGTATTAGAAAACACTGATATGAGCCTGGAAATCATCTTGACTATCAAGGGATATGTGTTTCATTTTCAGTGTGTGATTTTTAATATAAATATTTAATGAAAATATTATTAAAATATTCAGTTAATGAAATAAACTGATGGAAGTACCACCAAAAGCAACTTACTTAATATTCACTAAATGAAATGGAAACATTTATCTTGGATATTATATCAGTCTTTAGAGACGTTTTATACTTTACATTTTTTAGGACTATTTAAAGCATCATTATTATGAGTATTCATAACTTTTCTGCTAAATAGGATGATAGAAGTGTGGGGGGGGGGGGGGAGAGGTGGTGAACCAGTGTGTACCTAGGAAAAGAAAATATGCTTTACACGACTGCCTGATTTATCTTTAATCAAACTCACTGGAACCTACTATAAATGTTAACTTTTCTAGTATTTAAAAGAACATAAGCAAAGGTTTCAGCTGTCGTAGAAGATTGAGCAGTTGTACTTTCTAATGACCATTGTGTTGTGACCTAGAATAAAATGAGAGAAAACACCATAGGTGATCACTTAGTCAAGATTCCTTCCTAGCTTTGCCTAGATCATTCATGCCTGATCTTTGCCTAAAGTATTTTAGCAATGTGTGTTGACTGAGATATAGAAGGAAAACTAGAAAAAGGAAGTTTATCATCAGTCACTAGAGACTAATATTTTAAAATCTCTGTGCTGACTAAGCTGTTCTTAAAATTGCCAGAGGAGGGATTGCATAACATCTTTCTCCCAACATTTATTGAATGTTTTCTTAGAAGAATTCTTTTAGCATCTGATTTAAAACCTAGCAGGAAATTAATCTTATTTTTTCCATACTCTTGCTCACGTTGACAAAGTGGACAACCTCTAAGACACCATTCTTATTGCCGACTTTGATTCCTTCCATTTGTTCTGCATCTTCTTTAAAGGACAGTTGACAGTGATCCCAGGATGCCAGCTCAGGTTGTTTCACTACCAAGCAGAATTACTCGTATTTCACATTCAACATCCTGGCATTAGACTGTAGAAGGACATTTGTCTTTTTTCTTAATGTGTCCTATTCACTTTATGATCCACTCTAGTGTTATATTCTTTCCTGCCACACCAGCCATACCTGCTACTAATCTTCCATTTGTGTCAGCTAGCAGATTTCTCTTTCCTAAGTCTAGGTTTGTCTTTTATTTTATATCATTTTGGTGGGTTTTGGACAGTGCATGCTTTTGAAACCATTTTCTGTTCTATGCAGGTCTTCAGCAGTGCTCTCAATACTTTCCATCTCAAAATTTGGTGCAAGACATGTCATCCTTCTGTTGCGTGCAGTTGGAATGTGGTTAAATTCCTAGTAGTTTCTCCTGAAACAAAATGCAAATAGGACTGCTAATTGCTACGTGGAAGCTTGGGGAGTTAAATTATATACCCAGATTACATAATACACAAAAATTGATAGATAGCATATACTCATAAGAGATATTCATATACTCATAATCAATGAACCTAGAGACTGAAAATGAACTGATTCTTATTTCATAGCATGTGTTTATAGGGAGGAGGAGAAGGGAAAGGAATGAAAATGGAATATATCTTTAGGAAAAACAGGTTAATAAAACAGTATGAAGTGAAAGCACTGTCTCTCAAACATTTTTTTTTTATCAAAACCCCTCGTATCATCCTTTTTGTCTCATCCTGAATGGCCATTACCTTACCTGAAGAGCATTAATGCAACTGCATTACAAACAGGTCATCGACCAATTTAGAAGAGCTCAACTTTGGCAGATTCAGCTCTTTTTTGGGCTGTGCAGTCATCTCCACTGAAGTACAGGTTTGGTGTTGGGCAGGAAAAGCCCCCAGTGAAATACCTAACTTAGTTTACTCTTCATCATCACATATGCATGTCTACATCACCTCCATTTCAATTCTACTTCTATAATAACTCAGCTCTTTTCCTTTCCTTTTGTTTTATTCCTTCACCTCACTACTGCTAAGTCCAATTATGATTCCTCTGGCACATTTAACATAATTCTCTTCCAGTTATTATAATGCAAAAGTAACAATAGCATAGCACTGCCAAACTTGTGAAAAAAGAGAAAGTTTAAAAAATGTCCCAAAGCACTTCCTGGCTATGAGGTCTGGCTTATTCTGTCTGCCATCCTTGCTCAGCAGTAGGTGCTGGCCAAGCGATGCCTGGTCCCTGGCGCTTTAAGGCAGGGCCACTTTCCAAGGCAGTGCTGGGCTGCTCTTTCTGTTCACTGACAACAGTTACCAGGGAAATTCATGCACTTTCAACTTTAAAGCCACAAATTACCAGAAACTTGCTTGTGCGTTTCCCACATTCTTCATGAAAATATTGAGTTGAGAGAATACCCAGAACCAAGCCTAAGACATACTCTTCGGAGCCTCATTTTAAATATCCCTGCAAGTGGAGAGTAAAGCATAGTTAGCTAATGTTGGAGAGCAATCATGCAAGGAATATATTGCCATTTTACCATGCATTCATCTAAACTATATTTTCCTAGTCACATGCTATGACAATGTCAGAGCACTCAAAAGACTTCCTGAAATGAAAATTCAGCTTTTCTCCTTATCTACTGGATGAGCTACTTTAGGAAAAGGTGGTAACCTGCTTTAGCAGGAGTTTTTGTTGACAAATACAAATTGGTTGGTTTTTCATTTACTTTACCATCTTCTGCATACTTGTACATTGATTGTTCAATAAGTTTTTTTCCTCAAAATGTCCAGTGAGATCAAAGCTAGACAGTTGATGTTACTCCTTCAAAAGCGTCCTTTCTTCCACTATAGAGATGGATAGTATGTTTGCCCTTCTCCAGCCCTCTGGGATCTTCCCTGTCATCTTTGAAATCTCAAAGATAATTGTTAATGGTTCTTTCCTTGGCTAGTTCTTTAAGTATCCCATGATGAATTTCATCAGACCCTACTGACTTCAATATATCTATCTTGTCTAAATATTGTTTAACCTACTCCTGTTCCATTCTGGTGTATATGCCTATACTCCTCACTGAACCTGACATTTATATACCTGTTCATTATTAACCATTTGTGAAAACAGAAGTAAAGAAGATACTTCAGCCTTCAGTTTACCACTGATTATTCTTCTCTCCTTAAAGCATTGGATCTATGCTTTCCTTTGTTTTTCTTCTACTTGTAACATATTTCTAGAAACATTTTTTTGCTGTCTTTTATGTATCTTGTGGTTTCAAAATATTTGAAAAATTCTAGATTTTTTTTTTTTTTTTTAAAAACTCCACTTCCTTCTGGGTAGGTAAGTATATTTTGAAGATTTCAGATGAATACGATTATGTCAAGCAAAATTTAGGTTTCAGAAATTACATCTTGACTGTCATATTTGCAAGATTTCCTGCACCCTGAATGAGGACTGGCAGCATCCAAACTTCATGTGGGGATCAGGTACTGATGTCCATCATTTCCTACACTGGAGTATAGGAAATGTAATGACATCCAACTAGGATGGCCAGCTAGTGAACCAGGACTGTGGGACATACTTTGAAACATTACTGTAGTTTTGACAAAAACAGTGCAAACATTTGGGGATCATTTCCTCTTAAGATACATACACTTAATTCTGAATCAATTACATTTGCGATGTTAAATTTAATTGAATTCCAAAAATACTAATAGCTATTCTTCATACCTTTGGTGGGGGTGGGGGGGGTATATATTATTTTTCTTCATGTGAATGAAGCCTCATGCATTTAGCAAGATTCCATAGCAGCATTGCTTACCGTAGTGCCATTCTCTTTACCACAATAATGTCCTGTTAATGAAGAACTTTCATCTACTTTATAAGAAGTAGATCCAATAGAACAGAAACAGTTACACAGCAGTATGTCATCTTCTAAACAGATGGCTATAGATGCAAAATAAAAATTTGTGTTACAGCACCTTATAGAAATGTAAGCAAGCTGACAGTAAATTCACTTGGTTATCTTTCAGAACATCCTTAGAATGAGTCCACAGACACCCAGTGATCCGTAGACCAGTTTAGTGTTCATGTCTCTGTTCCCTTATTCTTACATTACCGGTATGAATGCTATTCATCTCAAACAGCTTTATTTATCTAAAATGCAGGTTTCTGAACTGGTCATCTAGGGTGGGTCTGCCTACTGAAGAGGAAGAGATATAGGTATCTCCAGTAAGAATTTCATCTGCTTTACCCAACTTTGTTCCACAAAGTATTTTTGTACTTTGTACAACCAGACAGAAAGAATGGCCTTGTGGAAATTTTCTCTTTCTCATTGACTGTAGGGAAGATTGATGATGATTATCTTAGATTACTTGCTTAGATTATACATAAAATACATGCTTAGATTACATTTAGGCAGCTAAATTCAGTTAGGTTAGTCCTGCCCCTAAGTTTAAGAGTATAGTTGGGCACACAGTGATTATTCCACCGCCCACAGTTATGTAGGCAAGCCATCCAGATATAGCAAATACAGTATTTGATATCTCAACAATTGTTACTCCTTTCAGCCAATGTGCCACAGAGTAGACAAGAGGGAAATTATGAGAGATAGTAATATCTGACAAAAATGCTTCCTTTTATTTCACTGTTGAAAATCTGAATGGCAAAAGCATTGAGAAGTGTAGGCATTTCTCGTTGAATTGGTGCAATGTATTTATACAACTGTGGTGTCTTCTTGTCAGCTGCAGAGAGCACTCCTGCAGGTCCAGGACTTAAGGATGCTCTAGGATGACAGATTGGTCTGATGCTGCTGACCTCTGTTTGTTAGACATTTTTTCATTAAATAATAAACAATGTTTGGGCTTGATTCATCCTTTTCTCTCATTTTCACAATGATAAGATCCATGACAATGTCTGAATCAAAATTAAAAGGTAGAATTTCCATCTCATGTTTAATATGGGTTCTCTGATGAACCCCACATTCTTTCTGCCTGTGCTGCTGTCGAGCTAGTCGTTCTCTGTCTCTCATCTGTACAGCTGACTAGTCCTTCTTGCTTTGCACTTGTCCTCTTTAAATTGTATTACCTTTTTTTTTAATTAATCTTAGCCAAAATTAAAGGATATAAACTATTCTATCTTCTCACAGTCTGTTTAGGGAAAATACTGAAATGGTGGAAGACAACTAACATGTCAGATCACATACAAACACTTCTTCTGAATAAGCCATTTGACAAGTTCTTAAATCACTATGGCTATTTTCCATCTGTTTATATATTTAAAGGCCAATGATGCCTTTCCAACAAAAACTGCATGACTAATTCATAAATACCGAACCATAATCTGGTTTAGGGATTTGTTTAAATTGCAGTGGTAGAAGTTTATCCAAATTAGCATGTTCTCCCCAACCGAAACTGGAAACAAATGTTTGTGACAAATACATCTGAACTGCAGCAACATACTATGCAAAGTCTGAGTACGTTTTGCTGAACACATTGCCCAACAATATCATCTATTATTGACACATTTTGACTTTGAAATGAGCAATAATGTATTTTGAACACAAAAGCAGAAGTCATCTGTATGGCTAAGGCCTTTCTGGAAAAAATCCATAAATAAATTGAGATGATGAATGCATACTGATTGCCAGAGATGAATCCTGCCCTTTTAGATGAGAAATCACTTTTTTTTTTTTTCCAGTCTGTGCTGTTACTATGGATCCAGTTCCTCACACAATCCACTTCTGCTTTCTGGAACTATATAACACCAGTGTTATAGTTACCCTGCCCAATAAAGAAGCATTCTTTTTAAAATAGGAGACCAGAATGAAATGCAATGGTAACTACCAGCCCACAATGAATATTTTACTACTATGACTAGGTATATATAAATCTGACATTTACTAGGGCCTTTCCTTCCAGACTCTCACAGTGTTTTACAAATACAGTCCAACTTTGCCAGTGTGACACCATTGAAGCACAGCCGCCCCAGAGTGGAGTGTAGCAGCTATCTTGCTCCCACTTGACAGCTGTTCGTTATTATGACCTGCTTCTTTTCTACAGTTATCTTTGTGGAAAGTATATGAGGGAGAAATCCACCCACCAGAAGATAGGCAGAGACCATCTGCCATGACTAATTTCACGTTTATTCCAGGCACCAGTTGTACCAAAGTCCCAGAAATGAAAACCCAGTTGCTGTTATAACTTGAGCCAGTCGATGTAAAATGAAGCAATATGCTCAGTGTCTTTCCATGATATTATCTATGAATACAGATCTCCATTAAGATCATGAAGATTTTTGAATGCCTTTCCGAGTTCAAGCTGAGATCCTTTGAAGCATTTAGGTTTTTTATTCACATAACACAGAGTCCAACTTCCTAGACAAGTGAAGGGTATTTAAGCTTAGCAATCTCATTAGAGAGATCTTTCCAGTATCCTAACAGACAAAATGAAATGGGAACATGTGATCTGTGGTCAGAAAGTGTAGATTATTCTATCTTTAGGTACCTAACTGAAGTACCTATCTTAAGTTAATAAAATAGTTACTTTCAGTTTCTGCTGTGGTCAATGGAAAGAGATAGATACTTTACAGGGGAAAATATGAATTATTCTCTGAAGACACGTTTCTCTCTTCCATTCTTATTTCAATGATTACAGAAGCAGCCTAGTGTGACTATGCTCTTTACCTACATGTTAGCTGATACATGTGCCAATGATCTAAGCCTACGGAGAGCCAAACTGCTTAGCTCAGTGCTCTGCATTGACTTAAATGGGTTTACATGGATCTGTCTATCCCAACGAAGATCTTGTGACCCTCTGGATGAAATCTTGTTGTTTGGGAGAGATTGAGACGTCTTCCATTAACTTTTGTAGGCTCGGAATTTTATGGTTTTTTCTATAGAACCAAATGGGGGATAGTTCTTGACTACACTTGAAATAACTGTTCCACTCAGAAATGCACTTTTGCTGCTGTATGTTGCATAAAGTCTTAGTTTTCTTCTTAGCCATGCTAATTTACCCATCCCTATTTACCATCAAGCTGTAAGAGAAATTTAAAATATTCTATGTTGATCACATTAATATCCTTGTTGATCTCATTAATTTTTGAAGTTGCTCTGCTTTGAGGCAGTACATGTCTTTGTATATGTATGTAAGAGAAAGTAATTTGAAGACGTGATCTGAATCTTGCAAATTGAAAATTGATCTATCTGTTATCCAACACATTTTACATGAAGTAAATCAGTTAGAGCCAAACCATAATCCATTCTAAATGCAGTAACTCAGCAGCACAGATAATACATGACCAAATCAATAAGAACAAGACAAAAATGTAAGTCAGGTTGAAAGGTTTAGAAAAAATGGATTAGAGAATGATCACATTAAGAATGAAAGAAAGAAACAACCTTTACCATACTTTTCCAACTACAGTCCTGTTTCAGTAAAACTCAGGACAGCAATAAAATATCAGTTATTAGAATTAACGCCCTTTTTTAAGCTAACTGGGCCAACATTTTCTAAGCTACATCTAAACTTCCATTGCCTTAATGCCTCTCCCCAAACCACAAAATTCACTCGGCAAATGGAAGGCAACAGGAAATAAGGGGGGGAACTATATGGAGAGTGGATTAGGATCAAGTAGGTTTACATTCACGTCTCTCGAGCTAGGCTTTAACTCATCATCTATGCATTATACAGGTCTTAAAGATAAGAAGTCAGCAGCATGTATCACACAATATTTTGGCTTTCTGCCCTTCTCCAGCAAATTTTTAGGTATTCCTATTTGATAAAGCAGCAGCAGGCTTTAGGCACAAATTTTAAGTTAAGATACTTCTCGGAAAGGACTTTTCAAGTGATTTGAGGACTGTGAGGCTTAGGTTCATCTGGGTTACCAGCACAGATAGAGAACACTAAATGATCTTGATTCCTGCAGCCAGTACCTGATATTCCAGAGGAAAGGAATCTTGAAGTTTGTACATATTTTGTACCTTCAGTTTCCTTTGCTGACTGGTGGAAACAAAACCAAATCTGACTCATATCCTAACTCTTTAATTTGCCTGCCCTTAGAATGGCCTTTAGATTTGTTCAAGAGCACAAATACTTAAGAGAATTCTATGAGAAAGAGAACAACAGCAAATCATCAAAAAGCTAATAAATTTAAATTTACCAGTGAAATGTAATGGAAGTGAAGTTAAACAACACTGCCTTTTATGAATGAAAATTCTGTTAAATATTTGAGTATCTGAAATGTCTAAAAAATATTACTAATAACCTATTAATAACAACAACAATAACAACAACAAGAAGCCTAAAGCAGGTCCTTGTTTGACATAAATTGAAAAAAAATCTATTAATTGCAATGAAGCAAAAGATTTTCAAGAGGTTACTAAGCCGATGTCCTGACCATGACATGTTAATAGCTCTGAGAACAAGGTCTTTTTTTCTGCATAGGCCTTGACTGATCACACTTTCAAAGTGCTGGTAGCTTGCCTCAATTTTAATGGGAGCATTAACAGATCTTAGTATTCATAGCAGTGTCTGCCTTTTCTGACAGAGGACTGGGAGGTCGTTTCTAGATAGAGTAAGATGAGTCTCCCTGATAACAGCAGTTCTCCTGAAACTAAGACAAAGAATTTAAAATGAGCAAACTTACTTATGAAGTGATACGTACGTAGACTTTCGAACTTGAGAGGTACAGAAAGAGGAAGCTTATATCAAGCTTTATATGATATCTGACAGCGAATCTCTTTTATACATGTGAAAAGTGTGTGGGTCTTAGAAGGATTTTATTAATATTAACCCTCAAAGTCTGTTGATAGAATAATAGAAGGAAGCAGTCTTATGAACCCCATAATCATGAGAAAGAAGATAGGGTTGACAGAGGAGGTACAACTTGCAAGCTAGAGCAAATTGCAGCTCCCAAGGACATGGTATATCAAGGTCATTAGATCTAAGAATATGCCTTAATCATCCATTAAATTTCACATTATTCTTCTTCACTATAATAAGAAAGTACTGAGCTGACTAATTGTGCATGCAAGGTGAGCAATAGTACTAAGAGGTATTCCAAACACTTTCTAGAGGAGTAATTTGAAGAAGGAAAAATTCTCACATAAAATACTTAGAAGGAATTGATCCTACTCTGAGTTCAGCTGCAGTGAAAAGATTACAGGTTTGAACTTGCAATGAATGTGGAAAATATGGAGATAAACCACAAATCATTCTTAATTATGCTAAGATGTATCTAACACTAATAATAAACCCCCTATTTTGGGGGGAGGCAAAATTCTTCTTTCTGACCAAGTTTTCTTTTAATGTTACAAACAGGAAAACCTGAAAATAACATAGCATGTCATTCAATATATGATTGCAAGAAGTAACATCAGAAAATTACTTTAATAAAGCATTACATTCTACTTTAAACTAGCCAGATCTTCAAGAAAATTACTCCTCACAGGAACCTAATCCAGCACCTCACTTCCCTGATGCTTAAAAAACTTTCCAACATGGAAAAACTTTCTGTTACTGGCCAGTATACACATATTTTATTTAAATGCTTTTTTGTCCTCTCTTTGATTCTTTCCTCCTTCCAGTTATATCCTTAGCATTTTGGTTTGTTTAGTGCAGAAAAACTTTTTAAGTCCTCTCAACACCTCTTCATTACCTGGATTATCTGCCCATTTTATTTTGCAATTCTTTCAGTTTCAGTTCGTTTTGGTTTAATATAGGTGACCAAGACTGTGCAAGATAATGTAGGCAAAACTCTCTAAATAGTGTTTTGTCCAACAGCACACAGTTTCCTACTCCCACATAAAAAAGCTAAAATCATGTCTACTTTTTCATAAGCCCATCATATTGTCAGTTTTTAATAGCACAGGAAACTGCTACTATGTTAGGCTTTTCTATTTCTAAGTCATTGCCAATTGATAAATTTCCAGTTAATGGTGGAAAATCTTATTATTAGTTCCTCTTCAGAGGGCTTCACATGTCAGTTAAATTCCATCCCATTTCTATTACTGTAGTCCTCAGTATCATCACATAATTTCTGCATGATATGCCAATTCTCCTTTATATTTACTTGCCTCTTAACTTTGTGTCATAAACAATTTCCATCAAAGCTTTATTTTTGTGCCAAATTCATTAATGAAAATATTAAAGATCCATTGCTGGACTAGTCCTTGAGGAACTCTGCTACTAATCTTCCTCTAGTCTAATAGTTTCCTTTTAAACACTCTTTTAGTGATTTTTCTTTCTCTCTGCATGTCTTTTACTGAGTCTCATGTGCCCTACCCTATCAAATAATTTCTCACAGAGGATCAGGTCACTTGCTGTTCTAAAATCTCAACAAATTTACAGTATTTATTTTTTTCTATAAATCCTATCATTTTAAAAATTAAAACTGTAAGATTAGCCTACCATGACAGATATTGTTGGATTATATTTTTATTTACCTGCATACATTTAATTAGATTTTCCTTTAAAATACTCTTTTAAATTTTTAATTCTACTGGTGAAAAGGTGGGTTAGTCTGATGGTTGCCTGGATCACTTTTTCTATTCTTGTTTCAAAGAGGTACTCTGGTATAGAGTGTTCGATGGTGTAATGTCATGCAGTAAACAAAGCAAAACATTCATGCCAAACTTGCAGGTTGAATGACTTCAGATGTGGTTACATCATATCTAGCTAGAGTATATTAAGTACCTGAAGTTATAATTTCACTTGGCTTGAGCAGTCTAGCAACTGCTGCTATGTGTTTACCCCCATACTCAACCTCCTTTCCTAAAACAGAGAAAAAAGGTTTGTCCAGTATTAGTCACATTTAGATTGTTTAGTCATGATCCCATATTCACTATACCAACTTTATTTTCCTTCCTTTTCCTCTTTACTTTTACGAGTGAAGAAACTTTCATAGAATCATAGAATGGTTTGGGTTGGAAGGGACCTCACAGATCATCTAGTTCCAACCCCCCTGCTGCAGGCAGGGACACCCTCCACTAGACCACGTTGCCCAAAGCCCCATCCAGCCTGGCCTTGAACACTTCCAGAGAGGGGGCATCCAGAACCTCTCTGAGCAACCTGTTCCAGTGTCTCACCACCCTCTCAGTAAAGAATTTCTTCCTAACATCTAATCTAAATCTACTGTCTTTCAGTTTAAACCCATTACCCCTTGTCCTATCACTATATGCCCTTGTAAACACCTCCTTCAGGTACTGGAAGGGCTGCTATAAGGTCTTCCCAGAGCCTTCTCTTATCCAAGCTGAACAACCCCAACTCTCTCAGTCTGTCTTCACAGGAGAGGTGCTCCAGCCCTCTGATCATCTTCATGACCCTCCTCTAGACTTGGTCTAACAGCTCCATGTCTTTCTTGTACTGGGGCCCCCAGAGCTGGTCACAGTAGTCCAGATGGGGAGTAGAGGACGATGACTTCCCTCAACCTGCTGGTCATGCTGTTTTTGATGCAGCCCAGGATATGGCTGGCTTTGTGGGCTGCAAGCGCACACTGCCGGCTCATGTTGAGCTTCTCGTCCACCAACACCCCCAATTCCTTCTCCTCAGGGTTGCTCTCAATCCATTCTCCACCCAGCCTGTAGTTGTGCTTAGGACTGCACCTACCCATTTGCAGGACCTTGCACTTGGCCTTGTTGAACTTCATGTGGTCCCACCATGGGCCCACCTCTCAAGCCTGTCAGGGTCCCTCTGGATGTAATCCCTTCTCTCCAGAATGTTGACCGCACTACGCAACTTGATGTAGTTGGAAAACTTGCTGAGGGTGCACTTGATGCCACTGTCTGTGTTGCCAACAAAGATGATAAACATTGCTGTTCCCAATACTGACCCCTGAGGAATGCCACTCATCACTGGTCTCCACTTGGACATCGAGCCGTTGACCGCAACTCTTTGACTGCAAGCATCCAGCCAATTCCTTACCCACCGAGTGGTCTATCCGTCCAGTCCATCTCTCTCCAGTTTAGAGACAAGGGTGTCATGCGGCACAGTGTCAAATCCTTTACACAAGTCAAGGTAGATGACATCAGTTGCTCTTCCCTTAGCCACCCATGCTGGAACTCATTGGCCATAGAAGGCCATCAAATTTGTCAGGCATGATTTGCCCTTAGTGAAGCCATGTTGGCTGTCACCAGTCGCCTCCTTATTTTCCATGTGCCTCAGCATAGTTTCCAGGAGGATCTGCTCCACGATCTTGCCACAGAGGTGACACTGTGACTGGCCTGTAGTTCCCTGGGTCTTCCTTCTTCCCCTTTTTAAAAATGGGGCTTATGTTTGCCCTTTTCCAGTCAGTGGGCACTTCACCAGATTGCCATGACTTCTCAAATATGATGGACTCTGGCTTAGCAACTTCATCCACCCAGTTTCTTCAGGACCTGTGGATGCATCTCATCAGGTCCCATGGACTTGTGCACCTTCAGGTTCCTTAGATGGTCTCAAACCCAATCTTCTCCTGCAGTGAGTGGTTCTTCATTCTCCCAGTCCCCGCCTTTGCCTTCTGTGACTTGGATGGTATGGCTAGAGCCCTTGCTGGTGAAGACTGAGGCAAAAAAGTCATTGAATACCTCAGCCTTCTCCATATCCTGGGAAACCAGGTCTCCCATTTCCTTCTGGAGAGGGCCCACATTTTTCCTTAGTCTTCCTTTTATCACTGACATACCTATAGAAGCTTTTCTTGTTGGCCTTGATTTGTCTGGCCAGATTTAATTCTGTTAGAGCTTTAGCGTTCCTAACCTGATCCCTGACTGCTTGGACAATTTCTCTGTATTCCTCCCAGACTACCCGCCCTTGCTCCCACCCTCTGTTGGTTTCCTTTTTGTGTTTGAGTGTGCCCATGCTCTCCTTGTTTATCCATGCAGGCCTCCTGGCATTTTTGCCTGAATTCCTCTTTGCTGGGATGCATCTCTCCTGAGCATGGAGGAGGTGACCCTTGAATACTAACCAGCTTTCTTGGGCCCCTCTTCCCTCCAGGGCTTTTTCCCATGGTATTCTACAAAGCAGATCCCTGAAGAGACCAAAGTCTGCTCTCCTGAAGGCCAGGGTAGTGAGCTTACTGTGCACCCTCCTCGTTGCCCTAAGGATCTTGAACTCCACCACTTTATGGTCACTGAAAAACTCTGAGATTTAATTTTCTCAGTCTACCATAGATTTACAGCTAACATTTCTGATCTCTTTTCCATGCTTCCTGATATAGATATCTTTTTTCAATGACCAGTTCTTTAAAACACTCTTTACCTTGTACAACTTTTTCAAGTAATTTTTTATTTCTGAATGGGTTTATAGATTCTTCTTCATTCTGTAGCCTTCTATTAATTTTATCCCCATGCTGCTATACATATATCTTTCACACACAAAAAAAGTCAGAAAATAGGTCTCCACCTGGGTTTTTAAGTACTATTGACTCTAGTAACTACTTCCCTTAATATTTCTAAGTTTGAGACTCAATTCTTAATTTCAGAATGAGTTTTTATTTATAGTTCTAAGTTAAACCACAGTGGCTGGATGTAAATTTTACTTGCTATAACCATATCTTTTATAATCCTTACTATTTGCCAAATATAACATGGAAAATATCATTGCATCTTGCAGGTACCAGAAGTATGTGGAGCACATATTCATCCATTATATTTCATTTTCAAAGAACATGCAGCAAATTAATCTTATAACTATTTTACTATACTGTATTATTACTGTTATGTTCAGAATCTTTTTTATGGACAATGCGAAAACAGGAATTATTTTTAGTATTACTGAAATCTTAACAGTCTAATTGAAGAATTGTTATTAGAGAAAAAGAAAGAATATGTCTATGCAGAACAGTTTCAACAATAAAAATAATAATAATAACAATAAGGTTAACATTGTTAGACACACTTTGTTTCTACCCCTTTTTCTGATGTTATATGCACCCTTCACCTGCTTGTCTGGGTCCTAGGGTCACTAGGTTGTATTGGGTCTTAAAACCATGGTGCTACCATAGAAAGAGAAAGAGAAAGAGAAAGAGAAAGAGAAAGAGAAAGAGAAAGAGAAAGAGAAAGAGAAAGAAGAAAGAGAAAGAAGAGAAAAAGCAAGAGAAAGAAGAAAAAGAGAAAGAAAGAAAGAGAAAGAAAGAAAGAGAAAGAGAAAGAGAAAGAGAAAGAGAAAGAGAAAGAAAGAGAAAGAGAAAGAGAAAGAGAAAGAGAAAGAGAAAAGGAAAAGGACAAGGACAAGGACAAGGAAAGGAAAACAAAAAAAAAAGGAAAAGGACAAGGAAAGGAAAAGGAAAAAAAAAAGAAGAAAAAAAGAAAAAGAAAAAGAAAAAAGAGAAAAAGAGTTTAAGTATTTAAAGCATACGGAATGAACCCAGGTCTTCGTGCCAATATGCATTTCTCAAAGAGCTGGCCATTCGCCTTCTGTCTGACACACGTCTCTCCCCCCAACCCTGGTATATTATGAGAACAAAAGAATAAAAAATAGACAAAATTTGCCAGATTAGGCTAATGGTGGCATCCTGAATCCCCCAAATAAAATCTATTTAGGTTACAAATCTGTGTCTTAAATTGAAGGCTGTGATATGATTTTCATTTTCTTCTACAGAAAGAAAGAGAAAATGCAATTTGGAAATCTTCTTTCAATCTGAAATCTTAGGTTACTGTATATTACGAAAGGCTACTTTGTTGCACGTAAGTTAATTTCATCAATTAATCATGTCTAAACACATCCAACTTAGTAAAACACTTTTGATAGAGTTATGATCTATTTAAATAGCATCATCTACATTTCATTAAATTTTTAACCCTCATTAATTTCTAATTTTCAGGTTTTGCATGATTTTTGACAGTGCTGACATTTTAGAATTGCACTTACCATCACATGCTTCCAATATAGACACACCAAATAGAAATAGAAAACCAAATATATCCTTGTTCTCTTGTTGAGCAATATAGAATCAGTTGAAAAAGACTGCAAAAGTTTCTTCCTTCCATTTAGTCTGATTTTCTGTTTGGTTGAGATAACTTCTAGGGGGACATATCCGAATTTTTGCATATTTATTTTCAATGTTTATTTTGCACAGAAGCATCCTTATATTCAAATATTTGAACATAATAAACATTACAGGAAAACACAGACAGTTTTGCAGAAAGAGCCAAAGTATTAAGTATTAAAATGAGTTTTCCTGAAAACTGGAGTATGTGTAAACAAATATTTTAGCATCTCCACATCTGCCAGCCTCTTAAACGGGCTGGTCCTTTAGGACCTGAACAAATCTTTAACAGATACAGCATATTGAGGGAAAGAAATGTGTGAGCAGACAAACTTGGAAGGATAAGAGGCAGTTTCTATGTGATTCATTCAAGTAAATCTTTTATACATACTGTAGGATGGCTGGTAAGTGCAGACCAGTTGCATATTTCTTGTGGTTCTCCTCACAGTCTTATTTGCTTTTTCAGTTGTTTTAGATTTAACAGTTACGTATTTTCCTACCTATGTACAGCTTGGATTTTTTTTTCAGAATTTTTGTTACAAAGTAATATATTAACACTATTACATTGAAAACCTTATTTATGGGACAAGAGGAAACACACCTCATACATAAGTAAAACCAAGCATTTATTGTTAGTATAACTGAAATCTTAATATCTAATCATTATTAGTTCAGATCTAAGTAGTTACAGAAAAAGAAGAGGAATGCGGTTACAATTGTTTTACACACAGGTAGTTGCTAGCTCATTTCCTTGTGTTACGTTCAACCTTTCCAGGCTGCCCTGGCTCCTGAGGTCTCTGGCTTCATGGCCATTGTCTGTTGTGACAAGGGTGTCAGCACCTGGCACACCTCACTGGGAGGAATGTGATGTTGATGTCGATTCTTCCTCACTCTGCGATTCACTTGGTGTCATTTTTCCATGCTTGCTAGCACCCTTTTACACCTTTGCTCGCTCTTCACCGGTCTGCAGTTCCAGGAAATATCCTAATTTGCTGTATACGTTACCTTTTACTTGCGTTAGATATTATTTCTTTGCTTTCTTTGCTGCCCCTAAAACTATTTTTGTCCAGCTGCAGGTCGACATTTCTCTGACTGCAGGTGAGTTGTTAAAAGCTGTGGGGTCCGCAGCGCAAAGCTGGGCCCCATCACTTGTCACGCCATGCCTGTACTCCTCCGCACGACATCCTACGTCTCTGCTTCTCAGGGCCTCTGCTGTACTGTATTTCTCTACATTCTCATTGTGTTAAGAGTCATAAATACCTCATTCTGCCTAAAATAACTGCTAGTTCCTGTTAGGTATATAAAACTAGCATTGTACCACACAGAAGTAAACAAAAGTAAAACAAAATTCGCCATAGATACCTGGCCAGTTTGAGAAATTATTGTCACAGCTAAACCAAATCACAGGTTAAGAAAATTTCAGGCAGAGTAAGCCTGACAAACCTCAGCCCTGAGGCCTTCCCAGCTTGGTACAGCACTTATGACCTGTGGCTAGCAATGGCAATACTGTATTTGGGGCTACATGGTCACATCGCTTTTCAGTAAGGTATTCATTAATGGTACTTAGTGTCTTATTTTAACATCCGCAGAAAGCTGAACCTAACTATGGGCACTTTCCCCTTCCATTTCTTTATGAAACCATTTAAATCAACATAAAATCATATTAGATGCAAATCCTAGGATGCTGGCACTAGCCAGTCAAAGTATTAAAAAATAATTCTAATCACATTGACAGATGGCAGCACTTCCATGCACCTTAGTGGATGGAAGTGAAACAGAAAAAATGAATTTGGCACCCAGACCTATGTATCTACCTATTTAGCATATTACCTTTAACATTTTCCATTGTGTTTCCTCAATCTGATCAATAGGTGGTCGTCAAAATGTATCTGGTACAGCAGACATCTCCAAAGTTCCCATCCGACTCATGAGTGGACCTGGCTCACCAGAGATATGACTCTCCCTGACCTGTATCTGCACTTCTTGGCTTTTCAGCTGCACTCCCTCTCCAAATTGTTCCACTTCATGGATGAAGATGATACTCTGCACTTGCTGCAGATGGGCTGGGACGTATCTGGGTCCACTAGTGGGTAGATAGCTCTCCTATATTAAGAGCAATTTCTATTTCACCTTCCCAAGGAAAAAAATCTTGTTTCAGACTCCTGTTGAAGATTGTTTTTTTGTTTTTTTTTTTGTTTTTGTTTTTTTTTTTTGTTTCCAAAATCATTTGAATACCATTAACTGTAGGTTAAAAAAATCTGCCTTAACCATATGAGTTCACAGAATTAAATATTACATAAAAACTCTCATGTAATCAAACTGACATTTGGATGCCAGTAGTAGAAACAGAAATGTGAGCAATAAGTACGTGGATTTTAATCTCTCAAGTGCCAAATATTCCCTCCCTTCTTCTGTCTATCTTTTGTTTATCATCTGTTTGGTGGTTCAGGTTCAGTTTGGTTGTATTGGAATAAAGCCCATTGTTCAAAGCTCCACAAGAGGACTTGACAAAACGTTATGGGAGTTCGGAGCATCTGGCTGGTTTGGCTGAAACTCCTTAACAAGCTTAGTTACTGTGGGAGCTAAAATAAAATGAGAAGCTGAAGCAAAAGATAATGTTAATGAGAAAACTTCTTGGCTTTTGCATAAACAAAACAAAAATACAGCCAATCTCATACCTTGCAAGTTTACCAAACAAAATGCTAAAATGTCTTAGCAAATAAGAAACAGTTACTGTATATATCACCAAAGTCACTGAGACCTACCAACCAAAATATACATTTTTTTAAACCTAAGAATTTGCTTGCAAACTATCCTTGGTTTACCCTTTCATTATATAAAATATGAATTTTTACCTTAATTGTAGTTTTTCATTTTCTAAAGTTTTAAGTGCAAAGCCTATAAATAAATAGCCATGGTATTGGTAGGTATTGGTAGGTGGTTCTATTTCAATCCCAAAATGCACATTTTGCTGCACTATGGTGATCTCTGTGTATATTTACACATCAATATTAGTGTGACTGGGGGTGGGCAGATAAGGGTGCCAGAAACTTTCTGTTGTCGTAACTGTCTAAGCTGAGAGGGCTCCTTTCTTCTTTCTGTCCTTCCAGCTGTGTCTGAAGTGCAGTCCTGTGTGTCTGCACTAAGCCAGGTTACCTCTGAGGTTTGCAAATGTGGTGTTAGTCTGTGATGTAGACCTGAGAGACACAGTCTGTCCTGTTTGTTAGTGGAGAAACAAATAAAATTCGTATTGGTCACTGGTGTGAAGATACTGTCCAAGTATCTTCAGCTTACAAGTCAAAGTGAGTTACAGTCCCAAGGAAACAGGTTAATTAAGATTTTTATTCTAACTCTCTTGCAACAAAAATGAATTGTGATGAGAAATGCTGGTACTTTTAATGACAGGCTTGTTGGGAAGCATAAGTGTTCAAATAGGATAGCATAAGTGTTCAAATAAGAAAGAAGACAGCTGCATCAAGTGTGCATCTACCCATAGGTTTCATCTGGGTACTCTACAGATCCTGACTTACACCTTAAACCATTAATTTTAACATATCCCTTCTATAAGATTTGTAATTATTAATGGCAACTGATTTTATCTGATCTCCTTTGAATATGAATTCGATCTCAGCCACTCTATATAAACAACACATTTCAGTGTTCAGTTAAATGGTGTGAGGTCTTTGACTTGTTCAATAAAGTTGTGAAGAGAAAAATTGAAATTGCCTTGTTCTTAAGGTATGTGAATCATGGATCCTCACCTGGAATAGCCTCCAGGACATGGCAGGACAAGACACATGGGCATGGGTACCAGAGAGAAGAGAGAGCGAGCTTTCTTTATGAAATGCAAGAACTAATGCTCCTGAGCTAACGAGTCCATATGTTATTATAGTATTTATCACAGTGTTTAAAACACTTTTCATGCAGTCTTTTACTTGTCTTTTTTCTAAAGGAAAAAAAAAAAGTCAGACTTGCTATAGCCATTTATGGGAAAGTTTTTCATGTCACCCTTCTCAAAACCATTTATTTCATACAGACATATTTCTGATGAGTACTTAGTACAAAATTGCAATGCAAATGGGGCAATGCTGTTGATTTCTGATAGCATGATAATACTTCATTCTTAACACAACTTTGTTTGCATTTTTCCTACCAGTTGCACATTGAGCAGAAGTGAGATTTCTGCATTTTCCCAGATCCTTTGTGAAAAGTGACAGATAATATCGCTTTCTAAAGCATACAAGCCCTTTATTTTTCCCCCCGCGGTGAGAGATACTTAGAATTCATTGATACTAAATCTCATTGTTATCCTGTTATCTTTGCACATGTCTTATGTAGATCTCTAAAATTCCCCAGTTGTCTCTGGCTCCAGACTAATCCAAGTCACATTCATTGCTTTGCAAGTGTCTCTGCTTCTCTAATCACTTCTCTTTAAAGACATTCAATAAATATACAAACCAACAAGTCCCTTATTGAAGTACTTACTAACGTACTTCTGCTAACTTTTTGCCTTGATGAAAATCAAACATTAACCCAACTTTCTGTTTTCTGCCTCCTATGCAAATTTGCTTACTGCTTTATTACATCTTACAGGGTTCAGGAAGGCTGCAGTAGGTTAGAAGCCTACAAAACTATCAGCTGGTTCTCCATTATTCTGGACTTTTTAGTGCAAGAGATTTGTAAGATGTTTTTTTTTTCCCTACAGATCTGCAAACAGCCTAGATTTTGCTACAGAAATATGGAAGTGTCACCAGCGAGTGAGCCTCAGTGGGGTCTGGTTTGACTGGTCTCTCAGGGAGCAGAAGGACCAACTCTGTAATTAGCCGCCTTCCACGGGGATGTGGATAAAGACCATTGATGTAGGTCACACACAAAAGGCAGAACTTAAATCACTGCTCTGCCTTGGAAACACAGTTTAACTCTCAGCAGTGACTTTCTGGGCACTTAAAACAATCTGTAAGAAAAAATGTCAAATACTTTAATTAGTCTTTTCTTCAGCCAGGTTATCACCTCCTTAGATCTCTGCTCTTTTCCAGCTTTTCTCAGACTTTGCATGCTTTTATGAAGTGAAGCTGCAACTCAGCTAGAACACAACAACTTCAACTCCGGGCTGATGCTTACAGCAAAAAACCTTTGCCATCATTTCTGTAAGTAAAAACTGTGTGAGGTGGTGGGGGTGAATCCAGCCTCTGTTCAATCAGTGGCTCCTGTGGCAACAAAGGAATGTGAAAGGCCCCTAAAAATGTCACATAATAAACACCAAAAGTGGCTTTAAAAGTGGAGATATCTTACCAAATGATTCCACCTTTAGATTAATTTCACAGAATGGTTGCTGTAAGAAGGAATAATATGAACTTAGTCTAGTCAAAACTTTAATGGATGCAATTTATAGTCATAGCCCTTCCAACAGAGTGAGGGAAGAGAAAGGAAAACTCAGAAGTGAGGAGCGCTTTATGCAGTCTTTTCTGAGTGCTCTGTACATCCAAGAATCAGTTCTCTGATCTCACCAGCAACCAGATGTTGAAACCGGACAGCCTGAATAGGATCACAAGCCATTGAAAATTTCCCGTTGTCACATATCACAATAAAATGAAATGGCAGTTTTCCTGGTGATTTTTAAAGTAAGGGAACATGTGCTTTTACTGTCAGTTGGAAGGAGACTGTATTTATACAGAGTATATTTACATTGTCATGTATTCTACTCCCAATTCTGCATTTGCATCTTGTCCCTTTGCCCCCACCCCACCATCAACACCCCCGACATGTTTGGGCACATTTGGATCTTGCATTGGTGTTTTCCAGCTGTCTTCTCGAATGAGGAAACTCACATGTGGTGAAGAGACTAATAACACTCCAGTTCTACACCTGTGTGGATAATATGTAGGTGTAGTATAAACTGTATAAAGGTTGGTAATATGGATATAAATGTGCCAGACCTCACTCTATTTTATCCGCCTGGAGTCTTTCAAAGGTATCTAGCAAACTATGCACTTTCTTCAGCAGGCAGGTCATGCTCAGTACTGGCAGGTTACTGTGAAAGGCCATGGCTGGTGATCTGTGAAACAGCCTTCTTTTTCCCTGGTTAAATCTACATTGGTCGTATCAAGTTTTTAGATGCTTGTACATATATATATATATATATATATATATATTTACCTATATAGCCAATCTGAGATAACTCATGTCCCTTTGAACATTTGCAAAGAACATACAAATTGGTATTTAGTATTCAGGAAACTTTCTGTGCATTCACTGTACAGTAAACATACATAAACATATATATGATTCCATGATTCTATGATAAGTGGTGTCATCCTAACGGAATTCAAACGAAAAAATGAAAAAAAGCTGAAGGTGGTTCATTGCAGGCCTTGGATCAGAAATTACTTTTGCCATACTTCCCTGTATTGCTGGGATCTTAATGGCCAGGCAGTCTCTAAAAGTCTGAGGGTCAGGGTAAGCAGGGCCTTCCAAAGCCCAGACCACATGGTCACTGCTTTGCCATGTACATTGGGCAGCCACGTTGTCTCTGTCTCCCTGGAGGCTCCAGAGGCACCACTGAGACTTTCTGCCCAGATGCCGTCTACAGCGCATGAGTGGGGGCTCTCTGAATGGTTATCTGACAGACTATCAAATAGATACTTGTGTTGCTGGAAGTAGTAAAGTGAAACTATGCTAATAATAATTCATTGATTAGACTGTCGAGACCTTAACTAGAGTAACATTATATATATATATCTATCTTCATATATAAGGTGTGTTTCTGTAGTCCAGCCAAATAGCATAAGGCTGTTAAAATATAGATTCAACAACTCATGGAGAATACAGGTAGTCTGGGTTGTAATTTGCAGTGCAACAACTAACTCCTTGCCATTTGCAGATTGCCCCAAGTATAGCTACACAGTGTAAGACACAGAGTATTCTGAAACGTCCTCACCGTACCCTTGGCAAGGTCCTCCTAGGATATCCTCACACTTTATTTATACCCATTGAACGACTCCATTACCTAACACAGAAATTCTCATTTAACTGTTACATTCAGGACGCAGATTGAACTTGTTGCACCAGCAATTGAGACAGGATGAATGTTGCCCAGCCCAAAGAGGAGAAGGCAGAGTAGACACAAGCACTCTGCATCATCAGAAGGGTATGCATTGTTTTCACTTTCGAATTTGAAAACAGTGATTTGCAGTAATCCAGCTAAACAGATTCCCCTAGTCCCAACATAAAGCACAATAAAAAATTGCTTTCAAAGGAATTCAAGTTTAAAAAGTGAGAGGAGAAAGAGACTCTCCATCATCTACTAATGACTATTGTTACCGATTTTACTTTACTCAGACAATTGGCTGATGGATGGCATTATACAGCTCTTACAGTTCTAAAGGGGATTGCAGCAGAGGGCTATTTCTTAGAACAGCAGTTTATTGTGGAGAAAAGGTCCTGAAAATGGAGACAAAAGGGAGACTTTTAATCAGAGCACTAATGTGGGCTGTCTGTGATGAAGCTCTTATCATTCCAATGCAAGCAGTGTATGGCACTCAAAGACAGATTCTGTACAACCGTAATAGAGGCTTTTAAATCATTATTTGCACTTTAAACATAGGGAGATATTTGATTGCTTCACAAAACATTACTCAGAAAGGAAAATAACTCGGAAGATGAGTTATGACCTTTTTTTTTCTTTTTTTTAAATTTTTTTCTGGACACTGGAGCCTGTGGTTATTTCTTACTAAAAGCAAATCCAGTAGTTCAGGCCCAGTTAATTTAAGTTCTGTCTGCGAGAAGCCTTCTAATTAGCGACAGTTTCATTGTTCCCATTACATGGATATATCTCTATAATGGAAAATAATAACGTGAAAGGAAAGTGACTGATTTGGTAGGTGGGCTAGTCCCATAATGGACTTTGAATATCAAGACAAAAAAATGCAGATAAGCAGGGGTCAGCTCAAGGGAAGCATAACTGCCGAGGGTGATACTCAAAGGTGAGGAAATACCTAACAGCTCTGCCTGAAGCATAGGCCTAGAAGATTTTCACTGACACCTTCAGAATTAGATTCATCACATTAATAAAGAGACTGTTGTAGCTTTAATACAGAACAAAATAATTAGCAGTTATTAAAACATGACGCCAGGAAATTGTGTTTTGCCATAGCAGGTATTTCAGCTGCAGTCTTCTGGTTGCTTTCAGATGGAGAGAAATCTTCTATTGTCATGGCCTTTTTGGTACTCCAAAACACTAGGGAAGTCCAAGGGATTCCCAGCTGGAGTTCACATAATTTGATAGTCGGTGACCTTCACTGAAAGTCATGTTACAGGATAAGTATTTAAGCTGCTGCTTCATTTTTTATTATTATCACATTAGGGCTTCAAGCTATTCTAAATACAGGTGCCGATTTTGGCTAGGCAGCAGAAAAGCTGAAAGATGCTTGGGGTTTATTTATTTATTTATCCATTCATTCATTCATTTTATTTCAGTTGAATAGAAAAGAAATGCAATATTTGTGATTAACTGAAGAATTCTCCTTGTCTTGTTCTGACAGCTTGCGAAACAATTTCATACTGCTCTTGAATAATACAGAGGAATACTGAATCCAGCTGAACTCTAAGGGTGACACTGGCAATTCTGCGCAAAACTGAGAAGAGGTCCAAGTATTTTGCGCATAGTAACATGCCAGTCGAGACTGTTATTTAATGAAAATGGAAGTGCGCAAGGTCAATAAAAGTAACATCTAATGCACTGATGTATAAACAAAATTAATTACACCCCCAGAAATATCCCAAATAATATAGACTTACATACAGTAAAACAAAATATAATTTAATAGGCTTATTTATCTTGCACTAAGAAAGTTGTTAGTTTTAGTAACATTGTTTAATTTCTTCTAAAAAGAAAGAAACATGAAAATAAGGATTTAGTTGCATAACTGCAAGCTTCCTGATGATTACTTAGAGGCAAAATGTATCACTGTAAAACTATGATTTTTGTCCATGCCAAAAATTGAAAAATAAATGCATAAGACAAAATTGGGAAATCTGAGCTTGAATTCTTTACAAAATTGTTAATTTTCATTAAAGAATAATAAACAACATTGGTTTGTATGAAATTGCAAAACAATTAGTTTCTAATGCTGGAATCTTGAGAACTTTTGTAAATAGTAAATACTCTTAAATGCATCAAAGATATTGGAAGTTTTCAGAAAGGCAGAGCTTTTGCATAACAATTCCTCTGTATTCACTGTCATAACACTAAAAATGAAACTACTTGAAAACATTGCCATACTATAAGAAATATTCCACTGTTTACATTGAATGTTTCCATTCAGTCTAAACTTATTTTTAATATTACTCTATTTCAAGAACCAGAGAAAGTCATTTGAATTTTAATGCAAACAGAACCAATCTATGAGTGTATGTGGACTCTCCTCACCTTTAATTTTTAGTTCAGATTTTATGCTTTGAATGATTACTTTGTCTTACATGTGAAGTGGAAATTTAGATATATTTTTTCTGTTTAAATGTTACTTTAAGTGCCATTCTCTCCTGCTAAGATAAATCATTTGAGAAGGTGAAGAGCATAATTACAGCAGTTCTGTGTCATCTTATAAATATTCCAAGAAACAGTGCTGCATATTTATATCAGTATCTAATAG
This sequence comes from Grus americana, assembly GCF_028858705.1. Lineage (NCBI taxonomy): Eukaryota > Metazoa > Chordata > Aves > Gruiformes > Gruidae > Grus > Grus americana. The sequence goes on along the minus strand of NC_072852.1, from coordinate 31,947,451 downwards.
CAAGATCACCTGACAAGGATGTGCTCTAGAAAACAAAGTAGAAAAGAGATGTATAGAGTAGTTCACATACAAATCACATACATTTGAATGGTGCTACCTCTAAGCTTCTAGTTTAGTAGAAGATCTTGTTAATCATCTTTCCTAGTCATATAAAATCACAGGATTTCTGTCCCTGCGGCTCACTAGGTGGGAAAAATTGCCTTTTGAGTATGAAGGACAAGAAAATCATTTTGTTGGGTAAAAGATAAAGGCTGAACACAGGCAAACATTGAGCACTGATACCAAAGCACACTGTAATTCTCCCTCATCTTTGAAGTGTCCTACTCACTGCACTACCACCTTCCATTCCCATCCCTGATGATTTATGCTCCTTGCTGATGACCATCCAAAACATACCGCTTCCCTTTTACTTCCATCACTCATTCTGCTTCGCCCAATTGTTTGCTTTCCACGTTCACCTACAGTGTCATATTCTTGGTTGTCTCTGCTGAGATCATGGTTAGATTTCTCTCCTGCTCACCAGGCAGCAGCCAGCATTCCTCCTGTGCCTCCTCCTCTCCCCGCCATGCTGCTGCCAGCAGCCCTGCCTCGCCTTGCTTCCCTCCCCACCTCACCTTCTCGACACCTTGTTCCCTCCACTGCTGGATCTCTTTTCCCCCACCTTGAGTTCATTTTCTTTTCTGTATTCTCAACACCTCAATCTCTGATCCCGATAGTCCTTCTTTTCTTTTTTTCTTTTTTTTCTCTTGCTCTAATTCTGCTTTTTCATTCCATGAGTTTACATTTTTTTCTAGTAAGTAGGCTGATTTCCTTTTAATTCAATGTATTTATTCTCCACTTTGAGTTAAATCTTCTTTTCTTGGCAGCTTTGTCCCTCCTCCCCACAGATATTACGTTCCAAATCCCACTGTATTTTTCCTAGTTGAGTATTCATTTCTCTAGTCTGTATTAACTGTCTCAAAAAATGGGTTACATTCCCTTCAGACATTCTTATCTATCTTACACTCAAATCTTAACCTGGCTCCAAAACCACTTTGAGACTGCAGAGGTTTTTCTGAACAACTCTGTTAGCTATTTTACTCGTTATGCTGGACTACTAGATTGGAAGAGCAGTTCTTTTTTTTTTTCCCAGTATGTAACTCAATAGTTATCTACACAGGTGCATTCTATTCATTGAAGTTAATATGTAATAATAATAAAATCAACTTTGTGCTGAGACAATATATGAAAAATTTCTGTTAGTGATTTTTATTTTTTTTTTTGTCATGGAGAATTAACAGTATGTGAATGCAAGGAGGTAAAAGATACCATTTTATCACTTTAAACTTTGATTAAATAAAGAGAAAGAAAAGATAATTATGTGAAAGGATATATTCCTCATGGTGGTGAGGATAAAACTAGAAAGTAATGGGATAAAATTAAGTAAAAGTGGCCTATTAAGGACATGTTTCATTATCATCTTTGCAAGGAAACATTGCAAGCCTGCATTCAACAAATAAGCTTTGCTTTGCACTGGGACAGGAGATTACTTAATTAACACAACAATGAGTGATTTATATGAACTGCAGAAATCTCCACCACTTTCCACCATAAAAGATAATAATTAATCTCTGTAAATGTACCCTATATAATAGCATCTACTTCACAAATATAGACTAAGAGTAGCATTTCCAAATACAATGTCCTTTCTATATATGGAATACTAACCTAAAAGTATGGACAAGGTTTTTTAAAAAAAATTCACTTATTTATGAGGATCCTAGTGTCCCTAGGTAAAAAGTAGGAAACACCTGACTTGAGTTGTTTAAACCTAGATTGGACAAAGTCACGGTAAAAACAGGAAGAAATAAAAATAGGAAAAACTGTCAAGAAAAAATATCAGAAGAAATGACTAAAAGTGTGTGTTTGTGTGTATTTATATCTCTGCATGTATGCATGCATGGATGTGAGTATATATGTCCTATTATAAGTATTTCCATTCATATATATATATTTCCAATTTATAATTTCTACACTATTTCTAAAGCTCTTCCAAATAGATAAAGTCCTAGATTTTTTTTTTTTTTTTTTTTTTTTTGAGATGGTAAGATGTAATACAGTTTAACATAACCCTGCTGGCAGACAGAAGATTATCAAAACTTTGTGACTTCTGTAATTCATTTATAGTAGAGGTTTTTATTATAGGGTCTTTCAGAATAACAGGAGAAATAAATAGATGACAATAACCTGAAAAACTAAAGAAAATGAACTAGGTATAAGTTCTGCAAAGAATTGAAAGAAATTGTTATCCCAAATTTGTTGCTCTTTGTAATTTGTTCACATTATTTTTATAATTTAGATCTTAAAATATGTTTTCTTCCTTTTTTTTGGGGGGGGGAGGGGGATTTGTTTGTTTGTTTTGGTATTGTTGGAGGGTTTTTTAATTAGCATTTATCACTGCCTGCAACAGTGACTTGTGCATTAGAAGCTTACTACGTTTTAAATTCCACCCACATGCTCTTGCATTTCTAAGTACATAAGTCTGATGATTCCACCACTGGGAAATGTTTAGTTTCATTAAAAAAATAAATCAATTAGTTGAGCCTTGTACTTAAGGGGAACTTCTGTCAGATCTTTTGACTTGGAGGAATTGCATTGCAAAATGCGTTCCAGCTTTTATATGACACCTTGACTGAACTTTTAATCTTTCATCTCTCACTAATAATCAACTCCATTTATACTTACTGAGTATAAATAGTGGAATTTATACTTTTATCACATCTGGCTGTATGTGGGACAGCTACTGCATCATTTTTATTGAGAAACAGAAATTAAAAAAGTCTTAAGTTTTGGGGACCTCTTTCAGATCTCATGGAGTGCTTGAAGGCCTTTATTATAGATTTATCATTAGTGGTTCTTCTTTTCTTTGAAAGACACTTAAAATACGTACAAGCTATCCCAAATTGTCTCTTCTTATTCCATACTATTACTTTGCAACGTTCTGATGTCTTACCAACCGGCTGTGCTGTGGTCATACATTTCATGTGGTGTAACCTTTTATTTACTGGCATTATTTAAGTTTCCATTATGCTTTTTTTGGATCTTGCATGCAGTTTAAAATATTATCTTTAATCATCTGCCCACATTACTTTTGTGATCAAATCCCCCTCCGCAGTCTTACTTCCTCACAAACTCCCATTTTAGCCAAAGGAGCCAGTAGAGACCTGTCTTCATTTGCAATTTTTATTATACTGCCTAGATTGTATTTTCACCCATCCCCACTTCAGAGTAGTTTCACAAACTTGATAGTGTAATAGCCAGTTTTCCTTTTCATTCACTTTCGTCTACAGTGATCATTACAAACAGCAACCCATGTTGCATATCTCCTCCCTGACACTGAATTTAGAGAACAAAATGAGACCAAGAGAAGCGAAGGAAACACAGACTTTGTGTGTTCCCACTCTCCTCCAGTTATCACAGGACCTTTGTATTTTCTGAGTTTGTTTCTTAATTGTTTTTCTATTCATGTCCTGTACAGTGAGAACACAGTACCAGCACTTAACCATGAATTCTGGGCATGCTTGCCTATGCTATGGGCTTTGGAAATATAATATTTTTCTAGCTAGATTTCCCTGAGCTTTTCTGGAAGGGAAGAGACAAAACAAGTACAATTACATTTTTCTTAGGGTATTTATTATTCTGTATTTACATACTAGGTTATCTACTGGTTGAGCTTCTTCTTTATTTTCTTTTCTGAAACAAAGCAAAATGTTAATAACTGACAATAGTATTTGAATTGGCCACTGGGATGCTTTCCATTTCCCAGATAGAATGATATTGAGTAGGGAAATCATAGCAACACTATATTATTTTATGATATTCTTATCTCCATTAATTCTGTCATAGCAGGTAGAATTATGCCCCTACCTTCAAGAATTATGGAATTAAAAATAGATATGTATAAAGTATAAATAATTCCTCTTCTCACTAGCTAGGTAAAAGACTGCACAATCACTATGGCAAAGCTATTAGAAAATTGAAGGAATGTAATGCTCTCCATACATTCCTGCAGGCATGACATCATAAAATTACCTGTTTATTGTGGCTCAAGGTAAGTGACCCAGCATCTAACATTCAGCAAAGTTACGGGTAGTTGTACTATACATAATGATATTCCCTGCTGAAATGCTCCTCTAATAGTAGGCATGCTAGATAACAGTGTATAATTCCCTTGTGTAGCTAATGAAAAGGTGGGAGTTAAGGACAACAACAAAAGATTTTGCTATTAAAAGTTTTGTCTTTGTTACACATCTCTCTTTTCTAATCTTGTGGAAGGAGATGCTAAAATGAAAAAAATAAAGAACTGATTATTTTGAAGGTGGTCTTCAGAGTACTTTGTCTAAAGTTTCATGAAAGAAGGTCTCATTCATGTTCCCTCCTCCCTCTTTACAAAGTGATATGAGAAATCCTTTTACATAGCTTACCTATTAAAATCTCAGCTTTACTAAACTGCAACAGAATTTGACAGAGCCATGGCACTTTATCATGTCTGGACAGAAACAATTGTTTGGCTATCTCCAAAGAGTAAGAGAAAGAGTTGAGAGAGATGGGATTGTTTTGAGAGAGCTGGGGTTTAGACTGGAGAAGTGAAGGCTCTGGGCAGACCTTATTGTGGTCTTTCAGTACTTAAAGAGGGCTTTCGAGAAAGATGGGGATGGACTTTTTAATAGGAACTGTAGCAATAGGAAAAGGGCTAATGGTTTTACACTAAAAGAGGGTAGATTCAAACCAGATATAAGGAAAAAAATTTTTACAATGAGGGTGGGGAAACACTGGAGCAGGTTGCCCAGAAAGGCTGTAGGTGCCCCATCCCTGGAAACATTCAAGGTCATGTTGGACAGGGCTCTGAGCAACCTGATCTCATTGAAGATGTCCCTGTGCATTGCAGGGGGGTTGGACTAGATGACCTTTAAAGGTCCCTTCCAACTCAAACCATTCTATGATTCAATGATTCTAAGAGTGAAACATAGTTACTTGAAATTTATGAGCTCCTGAGGTAGCTTTGTACTGAAGTCAGTCATACAGAGGGTACGTGAGACCTCTCCAGTGAGGGGAATCTCTCAGCTGTCCCACATCCAACACTGTTGCCAAGACTGAGGATGTTATGGGCTTTCACACTGTATCTCTGACTAAGGAGGGGGAAACTGTATTCATCTTGGGCAGGAGAAAGGTGATAGATTACCTGTTTTAGCTGTGGCTGTCTTGAAAAGAAGGGATGTGTTCTTTATTTGCCCATGTTAGAAGCCTGGGGAAAAACAGGGTTTCAATCTGAAACCTACTACTTATAACTCATGTAGATCATGAGTCACGTAGATAAACACAGGCATGTGGTATCGCTTGAGATGACCTGTGGCTTCCTGCCTGGCATCTACCTGACATCTGTGTTCAAGCAGCACAGACAGATATGGAGAAAGGCATGGGTAAAATAATATAGCTCTAATGCTATCTTTAAGTTATGTGGAACAAGGTAACAGAAAAACTGAAAAAAGAAGAGTAGAGAATAAGAGACTATATTTGGAGCTTCGAGGATCTCCCTCCAACATACTTTGTTTAGAGTAGACCCACTTCTGCAATTCCCAAAAAAGAAATTCTGGGCAGAATGACTAAAATATAATACCAACATGTCAGCTTTTACACTATATAAAATATAAAAAATATGATATTATATTCTATGCAATAAAATACAATGGGAAGATCAGAAAAACACAAGCATGACCATAAGAGTCAGTTGCAGACAGAGCATGTCACAGATTGCTGAGTTGCACTCTGAAGATGCTACCATAATGACTAACAAGAACTTCCTTCAAGGTATCTGGAGTTCCAAGACCATTCATTGTATAGGATGCGAGCTTCATGATGTTTCCTCTACCTCTCGCTTTCCTCTTGTGGGATGTATATCTTTAAACCATAAAATGTTATTTCATTATCACTGGTTCCTATCAACGTGCTTAGTATTTCTCACAACACATACACAAACAAACCCAGAAACTGGACTTTCGTTATTTCCATTCTACATTTTTATTGACTTTCTCAGAAAACATAGAAATGCAGCAGGTATGTAAGAAATAATTAAATAGCAGAACTCTAGCTGGACTTCAGTCTCAGGGGCTTGGTCCAGTGTCTGAAAATATTTTATTCCACTCCAAACAACAACTACTGTGCTAATCCCCCTGGAATGCAGCATTTATTACTTACCTGGCAGGTGTGAAGTGTTGCATGCTAAATGGATTATCCCCCCTCTCCTCCTCTCCACCTCCCTCTTTGTTGAGGCAAAGCAGAAGAGGAGAGGGAGGAGATAATCCTCTTCAAATGGAACATTTATTACCTCAGATGCAGGCATGAAGTGCTGCTTGCTGAGGGGAGTTAGCATGGGAGAGTCTGTTTATACAAGTGTTAAACCCCATTGTAAACAAACTAAAGCTTCATACTAATCTGACCGCTGCTTTCTTGTGATAGTTCAGGACTTTTTACAATAGTTAGAATTCCCAGTATTCAAGCTGCATCCTTATTATTGGATTATTGGTATCGTGACTTTTGGATAACACATACAATCATTTACAGTGGTTGTAAAGCAAAGTTATGAGGTTTTTTGTTGTTTTCTTTGGGGGGGGGCACTTTTTTGCATTCCTCTACCTTTTTTTTTTTTTTTTTTAATTTTCAGATTTAGATCTGCCAGAAAGATCTGTCTAACTGTTGGTAGAGATTTGGGTTGGATAGATTTGTTCATTTCAAGAGCATCAATTCTTCTTTCTGTCTTACAGAAAACTGCCTTTGTGAGCAATTCTCCATGTTGTTTTTGTGACATTTTTGAGCATATTCCCAACCCTTATCAAGCCCATTTGTTTAGAAGAGCAGGATGAAAAACAGATTTGGCCCTAAGGATACAAAATAAAGCCTTAACAACAACAAAAGGGTTGTGGGTTTTGGTTTTGTTTTTTTTTTTCCTCTAAGAGAGAACTTTCTGCAGAAGCCTTATGATTTAGTAGTTTTATAATATATTATACAGCCACATAACAACTGCACTCTAGGCACACAGAGTGAACTTCACACTTCTAGTTCTCAGCAGAGCCAAGTTACCAAATCATACATTCAGACAAGCTTCATCAAATGCAGGGTGTGCACTAACCAATAGAAGTTTGTGGCATTCATGGCTGTTCAGAAAGTGAAAAAATTTCCCAACTTGTTCTGTTTTCTATGGCATATCAGAAGCTTTGGCTTATTTCATCTAAAGCAGAGAAGAAATGAAAGAGAGAACGAGCCAGGAAATAAATACTGAAACCTAAGTCTGTCAACAGATGTGCTCTTCTAGAAGAGCTTAACTCTCACAGCAGTTTTGCACTCTCCTGCTTTACGTGAGTTTAAATAATATATGGCTACCTTTTTCTGGCTACAGCTTCTTAAGCAGTTTATTACCCCAACCGAGGTGCAGCTGATTGCTACAGATCTGCTGGATGAGTTTCTCCTGTGATGAGTCCCTCCTTCATTTCAGTCAAAATCAGGTGGGTCAGTGCTGGGCCATGGCAGTCTGAGTCAGCCGAAATCAGCCTCGCTTACGTCCCTACTCTGGACCCCATCATGTGGTTCTGTTTGCCCTGGTGTCAGTGCTCATTTGGAACCAGTTTGGTTTGACAAAACTTAAAAATATAGGAAAATGGTATCACACAAGGGTGAGCACCCACATAAAGGACGGAGAATGCTTGTGTGGCCATAGGGCAAGAGACATAAAGAAACCCGAGTGGCTCCAGTTTAAGTTGGTCTTTTGTATTTGACTTAATCCCATTTTGCTGCAATGGGTCAGGGAGCAACCAGTGGACTTTTAGTCAACAGATTAGCAGTTTCTTGCAGGAACAGAGCGCTGAAGCAGTGAGGGAAGGGGTTACTGGCTGTAATACGGTAACCTTTGTAACTGGGAGAGACATGCAGCAAACCTGCCCATTTTCTTGGAGCAGACAGAATAACAATTACGATAACACCAAAGGCTGTGGTTTTCAATTATAGTATTTATATCTAGACATGGGGAATATAGAGAAAAATGATTGGTAGAAGTGGGTAAGAAAGTATTCTAATAAAATTTATTCCTTGAAGCGAAGAAGTTGATAATTCTGTGGAAGTAACTTTGGGGAACATAACTGGCTGTTTCTTTGTAGCCTCATGCAATTTCATTGAGTCCTAACATTTCCTACAAGGTTTTTGGTGTATCTGTATTGCCAGAAGAATTCTTCAAGGAAAAAGATATCATTCTGCATGTTCTCATGCAAATTGAGCTGCAGGAGCAAGTTTGCCAATTAGAAAATCAGTTCGGAGTCTGATATATACTTAACCTAGACTTCATTACAGAAAGCTTTAAGGACAAAGTCCCAACATGCCTTCTCCTATTTTTAACTGTCATTCAGATGTATAAAACGCAAACAGCACAGCGGGTGTTTCCAAAGTAAGAAGAAACAAAGAAAAAGACAATTGCCGCACAGACAGTATTTCCTTGTACTTATGCCAGCTGGCAATGTAGATGCTTGGTTAGACTGACATTGATTAAATCACTCTCTTGTGCAGAACCTCTCATACTTTCCGTATCTCTTTTAACTGTGTGAAAACTTTTGTGTGTGACTTGCTTCTATTATTCTTTCTTTTGAAAGAATTTCTAATTCATTTGCAGCACTACCATCTTTTCAGGATTCATGTAGAGGTTCAGTAACTATGCTTGCCTTTATTTTCAGACATTGATGACGTGCTACAGAAGAGAATTGAAGATAAATAGCACACCTAGTATTGAAGTGCCTAAAACACCCAGTTTGTTCCAGGAATGCTGTTACTCTCAGTGCAGTCTTTTTATTCAGTTCTGAGGAAAAAAAACCTCCAAGGTAATTTAGTGTTTGCACCTATTTGTTTTACACAATACAGAATGTCGTTGAGGAAAATATTTATCCAAAGTGTACTTCTTTAAAGAACCAGAACATTCAAGAAGCTAGAATGATTAATGCAAAAGTAGGTTAGGATATATGCAATTGCATTCATAGTGCTAATACACATCTAGATTTTCTGTATAGGGCATTAAAATCTGTATTTTGCTGAGGCATAGGATCTGCTTAAATGACAAAGTGATTCAGTGGTGAGAGGATACTGTGTGAATTCTGTTCTGGTCCTTTATTCAAAGGGCTAGGTATTGTACTTGTGAATACTGGGTAACTGAGTAGCTAAGGCTCATTATGCTTTCAGTAGATATTTTATGAATCCAGATATTTCATTAGTGTATTATTTGTTATTTTTTCACTCACTATTCTCCTGCTAATAAATTTGTCAGGCAGTAAAGGAACAGAAATACCGTAAGATCAGTTGAACTGAACAGCCAATGTAAACAATCTGTCATCTCTGTATAACACATCCAGGGCATTCAGAAAATGCTTATGAATTTTAAGTATGTTCACAGTCAATCTGCATGCCTCATAAATGTTTCTCAAATTAATGAAAAACCAACATTTGTCAAATTTCTCTTTGATGAATATTATTCAGTTTGTATTTGTTTCTTCTTCAGCCTGTAATTTTCTCTTGCCTGTCAAGAGAAAAGGAAATCACAATAGAATCTGAAACAAATAATTGAAGATGCAAGAAGGATCTTGTTACATAACTGTATTTAACTACAGTGTTGGTAGGTCATTTTGTATTCATTTGCAGGCGACACATGATGTCTCTATGGACCAAAATAGCTTTTCTTTGGTGTTTTAACAACTTGATATAGCAAGTAGTTTCTGAAAAGCAGAGTGACTTACACTGGTGCTACGCAGACTTTAGTGACTTCTAGGCATACAAGATTTTTAAAGAAATCCAGTATAGTTATCAGATTGCTGGTGTGTAGTTGGCACGGAGCTCATTTATTTCTAAATAACCTGTCTTTTGTGTTTTTCTGACATAAAAAAATTGCCTTAGATAGCAAGAAGATGTCTTCTCTAAGCCTTCCTAATGAGATCACCAACCCAACTGTAGCACCCTGGATACTATTACTCGTCTGTTACAAACAGTTTCCAGTACTGTGGGATCCACCATAGTTTGCAGAAGATTCTGTTAAGGAAAGAAGTGTGATTGATTGTATGATGTGGTCAATATACGGTGGCAATGGCTGTGAAATGGGAGATGAAAATGCAAAGATCTGAACTGAAGAGTTCTTTTTATCCCCTCCTTTCTACCTATTTTTCGGGCTTATTGGTACCTATTATCTGTTGAAAAAGAAAAATATGGAGGAAAGAGATGGGCAAATAACCGTAACCTGTTACCAGAGTGAAGATGGTTTCCTTCTGTTCAGTTTAAAAGACTAGCTTGTAATTTGTTTGTGTAGGTGTATTTCAAAAGATTGACCAATAGAATTTTTTTACCAAAATACATTAAAAAGCAAATATTCTGCAATATTTTTCAAAAGATTTCCACAGAAAAAACTGTTTTAGAAGATCAGTGTGTTTGGTTTGATTTCTCAGCACCTGACAAATTTCTCATACAAAATATTCAATCAATAATCATCCAGCATGCATTTGGTGCTCTTTCTATATAGTTGTTATTTAGGGAGAAAAAACTCCCTATGTGTTTCACGGCAGAGGGTTTTATTTTGTCTCTAAGTACTTTTATGCATGCTGAAATCTAGCTAAAGGAAAAGCAAATCCTTAGTCATCCTGGTGCCACAGCAGCACCAGCAATGAAAATGAATGGGCTGCAACTGGATTGCTGCAGTGGAAAGCAGCTGAATACAACTAGACTGGACACTTTATGGAGACTGGAGCTTTCGTATTTTCATCCATAAAAGTATCACAGTGCAAAATGTACCTAGAGAGATGTAAAATAAAAAAGTATCTGTTCATGCCCTCAATGACCCATTGGGCAATATGGTTTCTTTACCTCTTTCAGTATATGAAAACACAGTAATTTTTAGTACAGCCATACTCAGCTATCCATCACATTCATGACAAGTGTGACAGTTAGCAATTCAACAGCGGCAAAGCAATTTTTCCTGTAAGAATCAACATAACAGGGCGGGGGGGGGGGGGGGAGGCAGAGGCAGTGGCATTTTTTACAGAGATCTTAGAAATACACCCAATCTAAATACACAAGCACAGCTTATACGGTTTAAAGATCAGAGGCAGGAACAGGGCTATCAGGTTCATCAGACAGAGCAGATATTGGCCTTTTGACATCTGGCTTTTTGACATGGACCACTGTTAGAAGGATCCCATCTGCTTTGTCTATAAAAACTGAACACTCCATGTAAATTTTTTAGCTTGTGAATTCTAACAGCCTCTCTCTGCACTGTCATCATCTTCCTCAGATAAATCAAGGTCAATCAAATCAACTGAGGGTGAAGGACAGAAAAATGGGGTAAGGATGGTTATCAGAGCCGAGTGTTTAACTATTGGCAAAGGAACTCAAATGTGATATCTAGAAAAGCAACAAATTGCTAAACTGAATTATGTTGTGATCTGAAACTGATAAAGGCAAGTGACTGAAGTTAACTTAGAATATTTCTTGGCAAGAATTGTCTTATTTTTATAGTATACACTAAAGAAAGTAGCAGCAGTTGTTTTTCAGCCCCAGAATTAGCAGCAGTTGTTTTTCAGCTCTGAAATGATAGACTTGTGTACCACAAGAACTATATGCAAATGTGAAATATATCAGATGTTTCTTATTAAGAAAATAGTTATGTAAGGAGGATGTCCTTCAAACATCTTCAGAACCAAGATTCAAGAAATATCCCTTTATATCAAAGCCTAATAAGAAGAAATTAATCTGTAATACAAACAATGATCTGGAATTGTCCAAATATAGAGCTCAAAAATTGAAATAAAAGCAGGAAATTCAACTGTATCTACCTGTTGACATTTTGCAAGCCAACTGTTGACCATAGAATGATTTGTTGTGGCTTACTGCACTTGCTCCATGTTATGCTTTAACCCAGCATGCAGCTACAACAACCACACAGCCGTTCACTCACTCCTCCTCACCAGTGGATGGGACAGTGAATTAAAAAAAAAAAGATAAAACTCATGGGTTGAGATAAAGACAGTTTAATAGGACAGAAAATGATAGTAGTAGTAGTAGTAATAATAATAATAATAGATAACAAAAATACACAAAAGAAGTGATGAACAGCACAATTGCTCACCACCCGCTAACCAATGCCCAGCTAGTTTCTGAGACACAGTTCAACCCCTGGCCAGCTTCCCTCAAGATATATACAGAGCATGACATCATGTGGTATGGGATATCACTTCAGCGAGATTAGGTCAGCTGTCCTGGCTGTGCCTCCTCCCAGCTTCTTGTTCACCCCCAGCCTGCTCGCTGGTGGGGCAGTGTGAGAAGTTGAAAAGTCCTTGACTTGGTGTAAACATCGCCTAGCAACAACCAAAACATCAGTGTATTTCAACATTATTCTCATCCTAAATGCAAAACACAGCACTATACCAGAAAATTAACTCTGGCCAAAACCAGGACCAGACCAGAAGACCCACTCTTATATTCATGTAAGAAGGGTAGCAGGAACAGGAGACATTTTCCTGCAGCACCTGGAACCGAGGGTTATTTATACTTATTATCCAGTGGCGCCATCCTTGAGAATGGTTCAGACCTTGACAGCCAGTACTTACTGCTAATAAGGTTCTCCCACTTTACATCAAATTGTATAAGCTTAGATAGGGAAAAAGTGTTTCTAGAAGACTAATTTCAAAGGATTAACAATTAATAAAACATCATAATTACCATACTTTCAAGGTATACAGAAAATGGAATCTTTATACTGATTCCAGTGCTTTTCCCTTTTTTTCTCGGTCAGTTCTAGCAAAGTAAGAAGTACTTGGATGAATACTGATATTCCCAGACCAAGATTTACCTGAGGACTTTCCTAGAGGAGTGGGAATATAGCTACCTGTTATCTGGGTGATATTTTCCTTCTGCCTAGCACGTTTAGCTAAACCTAAGTGTAAATTCTTTTCAGTAAAGTACTCTGTACATTGGCTAATATAAAGTTATTTACTGGGAGACGAATCTCCTCTGGATATAGTATTTTAATTTTATAACTGAGAACTGAACACCACCTAGCCCATACACAGGAACAAATCCTTTGAATAGGTCTATATTGTTAGAACGTACTATTAGAACCCACATGTATAAATAATCCCACCGGTGACTTTGCCATTTCCCAACTCATTGCAGAGAGCTAAATCAACTCGCACTTCAGGAAAGCCACACTTAAGAATGTTTACAAATAAACGGTTCATTTGGACCTGGCCATTTCTTGTTCTTTCTCCAACTGCTGGTGTTAGTTTTTCATCTGCTGCTGGCAAGGAAGCTTATATGAAACTGTTCTTGGGGAAAGGTGGGAGAATAGATGGGACAGAGAGCACAGGAGAAACCTGAGCACCCTGCAGATGCTGATTCACAGTCATAGAGGAACACGTATCTGCACATCCACAGGTTCACGCTGATGAGAGCAGGGATGCACTGCATGCATTGTTCTTCTGTGCAAGGATCAGCTGTAAGACACAGTCTGACCAGGCGAGTCACAAGCCTCTCAGAGTCACTGTCTGCAGACAGCACTGGTTAACTGCTATTCCAGACAGTGCTGTTTACCGTTGCATCTCCCATATGTAAGGACAACGGAGAAACATCACCTTCATGAGGAAATTTGCTCAGTCAGCCACGAGAGGTTGTGTGTAGAGGTCCATCTGTCCAGATAGCAGCTGCTCTGAAGTCTTTTCAGAGCTCCCTTTAACATAGCATTTACATGCAAGGTTTCTTTAGATTTTCAGAGAAGTGATGGAAATAATGCTTGATTGACTTTTCTGTGTGTCTCCCACAAATTTATGAACGCTGGTTTAATTGTGTTTAATTTAATCTCTTTACACAATATCTAGCCAAAAAGATAAAGTAGTTCTTTGTAATGCAGAAGTAGGGAATCTTCTATGTCTGCCTTATGTTTAAGATGATCACACTACTGAAGAGGAACATAAGGGAAGATTTAGGCTTTGGCCTTATTTATCTAAATAGCCATACCTGCCTGAGAGTAATTCATAAGCAGTATGTGAACTTTCTTATATCCTCAAAACTAAAGTGTGAACAGCCCTCCTTATTCTTTAATGCTCTTGATCCCTTTTACTTTCTTTATAGTATCACTGATTTAAGTAGATAACATTGTCCAGCATAACATTAATTAGCTCAGAGGAAATATTTCCCATCTGAAGTTCACCTTTGCCAATGAGCAGCTTTTTCAGCTTCTGGTTTTCCCTTTTCTTTTTTGGTTATGAGACAACTCTTCTTTCTGTACCTCTGAATCAGCATTGTTCAAAAAGGAAAAAAAAAGAAGAAAGAAAAAAATTATTTGTACTTGGAAAAGATTAAAATATTTAAGCATTTTGTGAAAACACTTGAATGCAGAACTGTGGCCCTCTGTTCAACCTCATACAGGATAGTTGTAGAGAGGGAGTATTTATCTGACTACGTGAACTGAATACTTTAGAGGTTTTCTTATCTATAATTTCCCTTCCTCTTTTGCAAAACCAAGTTTTGATGGAAATCACAAGTAGCTTGGCAAAAGAAAGGAAGTGCCAAATTACATGTCAGTCATAAATGAAAAGAATACCAAACCCATAAATTTTATACACTTATTTATATAAAGATAGCTGGAGACATGTGCTGTAGTTCAGAAAATGATCCATATCTCAGGATCTACCATAATAGAGAAATTAAGGTTAGTAAGATTTCTCATAACAATTTTTACAGTTCCTAATTGTTCTCCAGAACAATTCTCTTCTTTGGATTAAGCTGTAAAGAACTAGGTTTTTCTAAATTTCTGAAGAAAAAACCAAACAAGCAGGTCTAAGATTCCCAGTTATCTTTTCTGAAAGAAAACGAAAGACAAACCAAAAGGAAAAACAAAACAAAACCCCAAATTAAAATTAAAAATGCATACAGAAAGATGTGGTAGATGTAGTTGAAGTAAATATAGGATTTCCAAGAGAAGAAACGGTAAACATTCGATTCTTCCGTCAAAAAAGTACAGCATAGACAAAGTTAGGTATTCCTCAGCTAAAAAGTTTCTGGCTGCAAATCTCATTAAGGTCGGAGGTAACCTTAAGTACTTGATATGAGTGACTATCCCTCCTGCCCACAAGCCAAAGAAATGAAAGTAGAACAAAGCGAAGAGATGAATGTTCTCTAATAATTACATCTGAGTTTTCATTTACAATATCTGATTAACTAAGACACAAAAGGAAAAGTTTATTTTAATGAGTTTGAATGGGAGGTTCCACGAAAACTGGTAATGGTTATTAAGTGGCATCACTGAACGTGATAAAGCAGCAAAGAATATCTAACCTGCATTTGAGAAGTTGGCCAGGACTCTGAAATTCAGCATTCTTGATCTTATCAAATATTTTTAGAACTTAAAATCAATACACTTAGTCAAAATATAAGAGATTGATTAAGCCGATCCTAATGTATCTAAAATATACTAGATGAACTCCATACTAAAAGTATTTGTTTTTCCATATCGTCTATTAAGAGAGCCTCTGGTGATTTACTGAACCTGATACACCTGTACCATAGATATTAAAGCAGGCGAGATGAATGTCACCCTTACTGTTTAATTGCATCCCAGGTATGGTGTAGAACCCCACAGAGAACAAGTGGTTTGATTTAATGTTACGTCAGAAAAAGAAAGTCACCTACTGAATTGTAAACAGCACTTCCCTGAAAGATCTACATGTTCTTTCAAGGAATCTCATTCCAATACTGGACAGGTCTGACACTTGCCAGTCTATAAAATCCAACAGATTTATTGCAGCTTCAAAGAGATTTCCCTTTCCCCTATATTCACATTTAGACTTGCTGGAGAAAAATTTCTACAGCTTAAAGGTTTGTACAAGATAGTTTATGCCACTGTTTAGTGCTGTGCCACAGAGCCACTGTATAAGTTTCCAAAAATTCCCCCAAAATATCCCTTATGATTTTAAAGAGTTATGATTTTCTGTTGACTTGAGACTTCTCAGATTTTCTTTAAAAGTTGTAGGGGATCCGGTCAATGTGAAATCCTTAGCTATATTACCAGTCAAAATTCAGACCAAGCTATTTCCTAAGCCAGAAAGAAAAGACAAAACTTTTTTCAAAACAGGCCTTCAAAGTTCGAGATGAAACTGTGCAGAAATGAGGCAACCTCAGCCAGCGAGGCAATTATTAGATACAAACAGTATTTTTACAATATTACTGCACTGCTTACAGAGACTATGAAAACTGGTGTTCAGCAGCTATTATTTTTCTGGTTTAGTTGCAGTTTCTCTCTCTTTCCTAACATAAAGAACATAGGTGAGGACCATTAATGGAGCAGCACAGAAATGGCTTTGAACCAGTTTTAGTCTCCATCTCCCTATGGCCTCTGTTTTTTTGGCAGAATAGGCCAGAGTAATACTGAGTAATTCCATTAGCCAGATGCCCTAAATTGAATAAAATAAAATTATAACAAGAGGTGGAAATATTACCCTGTTCAAAAATCTACGTAGTGGTATTGTCAGAGGTGTATCAGATGTATTATCAGACCCCAAAAGAAAATAATATAACCATATAAAGGAAAGCCCCTAGGTAATTTTACAGCAGCTTTTTTACTGGTTCTCCTGAAGGTGAAAAAGTAGTATATTACCACAAATTTCAACACTTGTTTGTACTGGTTCAGTTACCTGTTCAAGTAAGAGAAAGGTCAAAGATTTAAAGAAAAAGTCGGGATTTTTCACACATTTACTGTTAAACCACCATGTAGTCAGATGAGGCTTTGGGCAGCGTGGTCTAGTGGAGGGTGTCCCTGCCCATGGCAGGGGGGTTGGAACTAGATGATCTAGAAGGTCCCTTCCAACCCAAACCATTTTATGATTCTATGATTCTATGATTCTATATGACTTTGCATGACTACATTATGTCCAAAAGAAAGCCTGTAGTCATGTCCCTCTTCATATAGACTAGTGAATAGTTCTATCTGTTCTGTGGAGCACTGTGTTCTTATCCCTGCTGTGCCCATGAAATGCTAAACAGCCCTTTGTGAATAGCCTAGGCTAAACATAAAGGTGATTAGCAAAGTGTGGTACATGTACTAAGGGATGCCTAAATTACCTGAAAACTAGAAAACTAATGAGGTTTTCTGGAATCCACCACTATACCATGCACACATTTGAGATTTTTACTGTGTGGTAGATTTTCTACTGAGTCTACATTATTCTTGTGATTATCAGTATATCTTTGTCTGTACACAGAGCTGATACACACACTTTAATTGTTCATTGTTCCACAGCTTGTTACCTAGTTGTTATCTAATGCCATAATCATTGCTGTGAATGTCTTGGATCACCTCTGTATTCTTGTTCATTGGCAAAATAAACTAAATATGCATCTTTTTTTTCATTCTTCACATTTGATGTTGTGGCAGCTGCAGCCTCTGTTGAGTGGCTCTGTCAATTTTCAGACAGATGTAATAAGAACCTGACTGGATAAATAAAGACATACATTTTAGCTGGAACTAGTCTCTGATCAGGGAATATGCTATGAAAATACTTGAAAATCTCCATCTTCTGAAGAAGAAATCAAATGCAGCCTTCAAAGCTGGTGGGATAAAAAAGCCAGGATCAGGAAAACAACAGGCAGAAGATGGAATTTATGAAAACTTAATGAGTATATTTATTTCAAATGATAATGAGTATGGGGAATAAAGTTTGGGTTGATAAGCAGTGCTTCATAAATACAAACATTTTCTTTATTTCTGAAAATTTTCAGAAAATTGCAAATGAAATATTTTTACAACAGTTACATAGCCCACAACCAGGACACATACACACACGCATGTCTATTTGCTTTTGACTTTAGCGGTTCTACACAGTGGGGAACACTGATTAATTCTATACAAGTTAACTCAGTTTGAGTCTTATAGTACAAACTCTGGGTTATTGATAGCTGTTGTCATTCTCACTTGGTTCAGTTCACTATATGAGAAAGTTACAGGTACCATATTTATAGAGAGGCTAAACTGTATTGTAAGTTGCATATCATTAAATTGGTAAAAACCCATGTCTCTAACACACTGGACAGAATGGTTACATGGTAATATAAAGAAGTGTAAGCACCTGTACTGCCTGATGCTTACCTTAATGTTGCCCTAAATCCAATCTCATAAGCTTTAACTGAACCTATAGAAGGGACCTTAACACTTCCAGCTTTTAACCGATACTTTAACATACAGAAGATTGAGTGATATTGGTGAACTTTGAACTCTAAAGAGAAGTACATAGCTCATGGAGCTTAAATAATTCATTTAGGCTGTCTTTTGAAAAGTATATTTGCGATTTTCTGAATGTTGCTCTATTTAGTGTGCAGCAATAATCAATACATGCAGTGACAGGATACTCCTTGAATTATCTGTGACTCTGGTATTTTGACTTCTTTTGTTTTCTAGTCTTTTGGTTATATCCAACTACATGTACTTTTTCCACAGCCAGGGCTCACCCATCTGCTCAGCCTATCCCAAACACAAGTCCAGATTCTGAAATGGCCCCAGGCACTCCCGTGCCTGAGACACCTTTAATCTTCCCAAGCTAGGAGTTAGACTTATGAATCAGCCCTTAGCCCTTTTTTCATAGGCACTGCAGTAAGAAGGACAGTTGTTCACAGTGCTGTGCACCATTTCTGGAGGGAATTACAGATGGACATTTTGCTCACCCTTTTTCTGACCTATTGGAAAGTTAGGTTTTGAATCCTTCTAGTAGATGATCTGCAAGAGGTCTGCTTGTCTACCAAGAGAAATGATATGTTCCTCTGATTCTGGAGGTATATCGCGATGTTGCAGTTCCTCCATTTAAATCCTACTTTTGACCTTTGGAATGATAGTTGTATTTTGCTAGTATACTTCTCAAATTTCCAAATTTTCTATTTGACTAATATTAAAAATAAAGTTAAAGGGTTAGGAGAGCAATTTCTGTCATTTTACTATAAAACTGGATTACATTGTATTTTGTTACTCAATGATCTGAAGGATCTGTAAAGGTCTTACAGGGAAAATTACATTTATGACTTTGCAGGGACTATTGCTGAGTACTGAGAAGTAGAATAGCAATATATCTATGCTAACAGATGTGCAAGTGAAAACTAAGTGGTTTCTGTTTAATACCTCTGTTATAAAGGTACTCTGCATTGCTGCTCCCTCACAGTACCACTGTGATAAACAGAGGGAAGAGGACAATATTGATTAGGCTGAGTGTACAGGGAAGACTAAAAAGAGGAAATGTACCCATCAAATTTTCTGTAATTCCTTGGGAAAGTAGATGACCTTCATAACATTGAATGTACCCATTTTCTTTCTAGCCATTATTCTGTGCCTTTGCAGAACTAGACTGCAATTGATAGAACCATCTCTTTAAAGATGCAACTTTCATGTTTGGACAAACTGCTGGCATATTGCAACTCAATAAAGTCTACGATCTTGATTGTCTATCTGATGCAACCATGGAAGCAAATGAAGAAAAATCAGGGCAAAACATTTCATGGAAAAGAGAGATGAGTTCTGTTTTTTCAATTCATCTGTAAAAGCCATTTTAAGGAACTGAGAAACAAAACAGAAAAAAAAACCAACAACACCGAGCAAACTGCTCACAGAATATTTTTAATGTATATTTAATGTAATCATACTTTAATCATCTGACATTACTGCTCCTAATGGGGGGAAGAATATTCTTCCTATTGAAGTCTTCCCTGAAGTGGTTGTATTGAAGTCAACTGCAAGGTGACTCAACTAGAAGCAACAAGAGTCATGAAACATCTAATCAGAAAGGCAGGATCTAGGGAACACAAATCTTTGCTTTGATATCTCTAATTTGGCTGAGGTGTAATAACTAATCAATAACCTTCTGCAAGGACAAAAAAAAAAAATGCTTTTTCAGTAAAAGGTCTTCCTTTTTATTTAATCTCATCTTAAATATTTTTCAGTCGAGGTTTTCCAGTGAGTACTGAAGAGAGTGCCTATGCACTGTCACATACTTGGGGTGTACTAAATTGAGTGTTTTGGTTAAATATCAGATGATAGATGTAGATAATGCTTTGCTTAGAGTTAGCATTCCACTGAACAAGGCATTGAGCAAACACACAGGTATACAGTGCACTCTCAATTTAGGTAAATAAAAAGTCTCCCAAGGAAATGAATATTGTGAGGAGTGTTATATACAATGAAATATAAGGTTTATTTCCTTGTGGTTTTCTTTAGACATATAAACATAGCTGGGGAAGGTACATAAGCAGGTATGTAACCTTAAGCTTATGAATGACCTCATTCATTTCAGTTGGGATTTCTCTTCTGCAACCCTGTAAATGCCATTTTCTCAACTTACATTCCAGCCTAACCATTAAAAGATATATGGATGTGACAGAAGACTGGGTATTCCAAGGCATTGAAAAGAGAAAGTGGTTACTTTCTGTGTTAATTTGAGCAATGCATGTTCATTGAAAATGGCAAAAGAGAATGTTTAACACTTGTAGGAGAAATAGACAAAGATGTTTATTAAGGCTGGACAGGTGCTTAGAAGAAAAGAAAGTCTGGTGAAGATGTAATAGCAAGACTGTTTCATATGTACATAGAAAATTCCTATGGGAGTCTAATATTTGGGGACCCAATTTCAAAGCCTTTAAGTGGGATGATTGAGGGATAATATGATGAACAACTGATTTATGGGAACTAAAACATACTGGATTACCATATATGGCTTGACTTGTTTCCATAACCACATACAGAACACACCCTTTTGTTTGTGTACTCCATAAAGTCTTGTTCATGCACACAGTGAGACTATGGGTTAGCAAATTGGCCAATACTGAAAAAGAAAAATTATGAGAAACAAGTATCAAACTATGTAGGTTAGAGAACATAAAAAATGCTTTTATGTGCATCGGATGCCCCTGTAAATTCAATGAACATATACCACCAGCTAGTCCTCTAATTTCCATGTTTTCAACCTTAATGTGTAATTAGCAACATTTCCAAGTATGTGCAGATCCCTCTAGAATAAATATGGGGTACTTTTTTTTTTTAAAAAAAAAAAGGAAATATTGGTTTATTTTCATATACCAGCAACTTTTATGCATGTGAATCACATTTCTGTACTGCTTTGCTCCTGGAAATGCGCAAATTTCCTTTGCACGTGGAAATTTTCACAGTAGCAGCTTTCTGTAATTGCTGACTTTGGCTCCAGCATGGGAAGCACTAAAATACAAGCCTAGCTAGCACTATGAAGATACCAGGTATGTGTATTCAAAATTGGAAGAAAGTCATCCTTTTATTAATCTCTTAGATATTCAATGACTGTAATATACATTTCATGATTGTAAGCATTTAATTTACATGACCTTCAAAATAAAGCACACTTCTTGCTTCGAAAGATGCTACATTTTCATTTTTGAGGTTGACAGGTCCCAGGACAGGTAGCATTTATGTTTGGAATTGCCATCTTATAAGTCTACAATCAACTTCACAAAATAGCCATGCAGAAAGTAGAAATCTGAGCTCTGGTTTTCAGTGATTATAAATGTGTTCTTAAATATATGAAGTTTGCTATAGGCTCCAAAGAAAGTTCCATGATTTTCTTTTCTAAAGAAAATCTTCAATAGACTAGCAAAACTTTAAAAGAAATATTAATCTGTAGAATCGGTGAAATTCAAAGATTAAGAATGTGATTTCATCTTAAAATAAATTCTGTATTCACCCATGCCTTATCTCTGTAGCCAGAAGACCTCTATACCACAATTTACCAATGAACATTTTCACCCAACGAAGGACATGTTTTAAGTAGTTCTGAAACTCAAATAGTAACTCATATTCATCATTAGCTGGCAAACACCCTTTAAATTGGATTTTTATGGCTCACACTCCACATTTATAGCTGGATACTGTGCAAAGTGTTATGTCATTTCTAAATTGGTTATTAGTTTATGCAAAATATATAGACAATTATTTTAAAACAGGAGAAAACATGTTTTTCAAAAAGCTGAAAAAGATGTGACATAAATTTGTATTTATGTATGTGTTTTGAAAAAGAATGCATTTGTATTTTGACAAATGATATATATTTACAGGAAGAATGTGCGAGTTGTACAAATTGAAGATTTCCAAACCAATGTCTCAGTTCTCCATTTTCCAGGATTTTGAATTTTTTTGGAAATTTTGAATACATATAAACTCTTTTTTGCCTATAGAGGTTTATAAGAAACTCACAACTTAATTGCCAGCTTTTGATTAAAGAAGACTGTGCTAAATAGATAAATGTTCTAGTCAGCAGTTATTATGTAAATAAAGAAATGCCATCTCTCAACTGGTTATAGTAGTTATTGATTTACATTGCCACTGTCTTACTTAAAAAAGCTATATTTTCAGGTAACCACAGGCATTATCACAACCCATGTAACTTCTGTTTCTATCAGAGATCTGTGTGAATGGAAGAAATCTCAAAGTCTTTTTCAGAAAGCCCCTATATTTAAATATAATTAAAAGGTTCTTCTGTGGTATCTCCAGAGTATCAGAGGAGAAAATATAAAATTGTTTTCCAGTCACTTTGGTTTCTTCTTTATCAGAATTATTTTTCCTGGGTCCAAATCACTGCATCACCTATAACAGCCTGATGTATACATAAGAGAGACCAGCTTTCCCTGTAGTGACCACTGGGGATTGAAGATGTCGGTGTGTTTGGGCTACAGGTAGACAGCATGGAGGAGCACAGCCCTGCTGTTGGATTGAGGCACAAGGTGTGCATCCTCATCTATACGCCCCCACCGCTGTCCCCTGGCAGATAAGCCTGGGAGCCTGCAAATCTCATAACACCTTTCTGCATACTACATTGGGTTCCTCTGGGGAGAAACTCAGGTGGACTCATCTACCATAGAAGGGTTAGCTGATGTGTTTTGGCAACGAGCACAGAAGGAGCTGGGCTTTGGGCTGTGCGTGTTCAAGGACTCCTTTGCTTGCTTAGATCCTGGAATGAAGCATGGGATTGGATATAAAGCAAGCAGATAATTTTCAGCTCAGCTGTGTTTTAGATCATATTTCTAGTGTGTCGACTAGCCTTAGACACCTCACCTTCATCCATTTTCTGCGAGTGCAGAAATGATTCAGAAGCTGCAGTAATGGCAATGGCAAGGCAGTATCTCTAAGTAGCAAGCACATTCAGGCTGCTGGTTAAACTGGTATTAATGGCCCTCTATTTTGTGAAGTCATGCAAAGCAGCCAGTATATTCATGGTTTTGAACTTACTAAAGTTACGACTAGGATAGGATTTAAGAGCCTTTTCCTCACACAAGTTCAACAGTGTGCTTAGATATACTGCATCTGGAACAACATATCCTTTGTCTATTTAGAGACTTTATAGCTACTATTCAAGCACTGTAATTTATTGGCAAAGTGTGGTGATAACTAAATTGAATTTTACAACGATAAAATGTTTGTCTTGAGATGCAACAAAGAAAGTACTTACAAACTTTTAGCCTGGAACCAATTCTCTGGGTTTTCCTATGAATGTTTTTGACAGGTACAATATTGAACAATTTTGTCAATAAATGCATGTTTTAGTGCAAACTTCTTTTTCCCTTTTCTACCCATTGCATAAAGAGAATTTGTGTTTAGAAACCCATAACTCAGTATGTTCAATTAAAATAACACAGAAAAATTATTTTATTGGGTTGTTATATTGACATGCTCTACTCCTTAGTTATTTAAAGCTTGGTAACAAGTCAGAAGAGTCAATAACACAAAGACAAGCATTGACAAGTAAACCCAATGCTTTCCACACTGTCACCATTTCAGAGCTCTGAAATGCCCACAGGAGCTCCTTTGTCCCTCATTTATTCAAGGACTCGCATATTTCTGTATCATGCTGTAAATACCATGGTAAATGAGACACAATGAAGGGCAGAAAGAACTTAGTTCCAGGTCCAAGCCTTACTAATGCAACCATGTAGATCTGACTGATATTTTTTTTTCAGGAAACACTGTTGACAAGTCTGTCAGCATTTCACAGGAATAAAAATGACAGCGTACTTTTTCTGTGATATGTTCCCTGTATTAGGTGGAGGTTGGGACAGCCTTTTTCTTTTTTTCTCTCTCTTTTTTTTTTTTTTTTTGACATTATCTTGTTATATCCAGAGCTTTCTGTAGGCAGATCTCCCATAATGCCACAAATATCTTTCAGGGAGCATGACATCAGGTTTTACTTGATCTCCATTTTCTTGTCTGATATTTTGTGTCATTGTCAAGACTATCACTATCACAGTTTATTTCCACTATTGAGGTCCTCAGCCCTAAACTGTGTCAGCTGAGTTCTTATCTGATTATCGAGGCTTGAGGGGTTTTTCTGAATGTTAGTAATTTATCTCATTGGAGACAGAGCTTCCAGACTCTGAATCTTTGTATAAATTTGAATCTTGCTGAGTTATCTCCAGCTTTGCTGACTGTCAAACTGAGAAAATATTTAGTAAGTTTGAGAGAAAACAGACCCTTTTCTTCAGGATGTTAACCTATTTCCTGTGACTCTTACCACTAAGTGATCTTGTCATATAAGTATTATGGCATTATAGTTTCTACAGTGTAATTGCATGAAAGAACTAGGAGATTTTTTTTTTATGATTTTGAAGAGGAGGCTGCTGATTTCCACTGATTCTTTTGGCCAGTTCAGAAATATATTTCTATTATGTATAGTATTCCTTTTTTCACTACTTGCCACTTCAAATTCTACCTATTGTCTACTCATCTATTGTAATGAGCTGTTGTTTCATTTAATACACAGATTTTTATTAATGCCTGTAAATTGCAAATATGAAATGATAGTTGTAAAAGATGTAGTGAAAATTAGTTTTAGGAGGAGTACAAGAGCTATCAGTGCACGTATGGGAAAACTCATTTACTGAAAATATTTGAGTGGGAATATTTGACAGACAAACATTTTATCCTGTATAGAAGTAGCCGAGTGAAAATAAAACAAACAAACAAACAAACATGTGATGAAGTTCATAAATACTCAATTTAAATACATCTTTACTCCTCTATTTTCTTGTTATCAAAAAAGCAGTAACATTTATACTATATTGTGTTTGGATCACTTCCAGTTTGTCAAACTCTTTTTCATGCATGTGATTATTTGTTTGAAGGTTGTTCTGCACTGGAGTAGAGGGTGAGAAGGGGATGGAGAGGGATGATGCAGGGTTCTTTTTGGATCTGAATAAGAAAAGCCAAATGGCTTATTGTAATAGTTGTTGTAATAAGGTAGAATAAAAAGTGTAATATAGATAACAAGTAAATTTTACATCCCTTCAGATGCCAGGAACCTTGCTTTCATGCAGCATCGGACGGACCTCGGCTGGACTTTCCCATGGCAAACCTGTCCATGGAGGAAAGTTTTGGTTATTTGAGCTATTACGTGATGTTTTTACAAGAAAACAACTCTACTAATAATTTCTATTGTCAAACAGAAATGATGTTCACATGAGAACATCTTGCTACACTAAGGCAAGGCCACCCAGGTGGCATAAATGCCAGCACCATGTGGGAGATGCCTGCAGGCTCCTCCGTTACAGCGAGCTGGCTGAGCGCATCCTGCAGCCAAGCATTTGTGCAGCATTAGGCAGCCTTAAGGCCATGCTGGACACAGCGCAGTGCACCATGATGCACAGTTGTCTCCTGATCAGAATCGCTGCATCCCACCCCATCATCCTCATACAGCTTACTTTTCTGAAGATATTATAATTGTAGATTATGTAAATGACAGAGGTTTCTCAAGCCTCATGTGGAAGATTCAATAGAGCACACATGGCCTGTTCAAGGTCACTAACTCCTTGAAGACAAGGTCTTCTGCAAGGCTCTCAATAACCTGGTGCAGTCTGATCTTTGTCTACTGTATTGTACCTCAAACCAGCTTAAAAAAAAAAAAAATTACAATTGTTTATACGTTACAGGACAAAAGCCAGATTCTTACTATAGATTTGCCATAAATAGAATAAATGTTATGACTAATAAGATCTGATTTAGTTATAATTCTACTGAGGTCAGAGGCTCAGTGCTGCAGTTCTTTGTCACACAACTTCTTACTGATATTAGTAGTACAGATCAACGTAGAGAACATTAATTAGAAATGATTTGGCATTTTAAAAGGGATACTTCAAGTTTATATTCAAACATAATTCCGAAATTAAAATATTTACAGTGTTGAATTTTGTTATGGGACTACAGACCACCAAATTTTGTTCATACTTTGTTACTTAATTTTATTTTGTCATTCTCGTTGTAAGTCACTTCCAATTTGTTGACTTATTGTCTCTACAACCATTTTCATGATCCCTTCCATACCTCGTAAAAAGGATGCTCTGCTCAAGCTGCAACTTTGCAATGTTCACTGTACTCTACAAGTTTTAGTAGCTTTGAACCAGCCCACCAAATACACATATTTGAGTGACACCAGCACAAAA
The DNA here is from genome assembly GCF_028858705.1 of Grus americana. Taxonomy (NCBI): domain Eukaryota; kingdom Metazoa; phylum Chordata; class Aves; order Gruiformes; family Gruidae; genus Grus; species Grus americana. Next base: position 31,920,916 of record NC_072852.1, on the reverse strand, counting down.
ATGTCATATAGGTTTGCTTATAGTCTGTGAAATCAGTTGCAGTGTACAATGTTGTGGTGCCATAAAATCACCAAGCTGTGTAGTATTAGAAATAATGTCTGATGTATGCAAAAGCAAGTCCACGTGGATGCGAATTGGCAAGATAAGGCAAGAGTAATTAAAACCAAAAGACTAGGCTTCCACATACCATCTGTCCTGGTTTCATCTGAGATGATAGAGTTAATTTTCTTTCCAGTAGCTGGTACAGTGCTGTGTTTTGGATTTAGTATGAGAATAATCTTGATAACTGTGGTGGGTTGACCGTGGCTGGAGGCCAGGTGCCCACCAGAGCCGCTCTATCACTCCCCTCATTCACTAAACAGGGGAGAAAAGGCATAACGAAATGCTTGTAGGTCGAGATAAGGACAGGGAGAGATCACTCACTAATTGTTGTCACGAGCAAAACAGACCGAACTTAGAGAGGGAATTCGTCTAATTTATTACTAAGCAAAACAGAGTAGAGGAATGAGAAAATAAAATCAACTCTTAAAACACTTCCCCCCACCCCTCCCATCTTCTCGGGCTCAACTTCACTCCCGGCTTCAACCTTCCCCCCCTCAGCGGCACAGGGGAACGGGGAGTGGGGGTTACGGTCAGTTCATCTCACGGTGTTTCTGCCGCTTCTTCATCCTCAGGGGGAGGACTCCTCTCATCGTTCCCCTGCTCCAGCATGGAGTCCCTCTCACGGGGTGCAGACCTTCAGGAGCAAACTGCTCCAGCGTGGGGTCCCCCACGGGGTCACAAGTCCTGCCAGCAAACCTGCCCTGGCGTGGGCTCCCCTCTTCACGGGTCCACCGGTCCGGCCAGGAACTTGCTCCAGCGTGGGCTTCCCACGGGCCACAGCCTCCTTCAGGTGCCTCCACCAGCTCCGGCGTGGGGTCCTCCACGGGCTGCAGGTGGAATCGCTACGCCCCCTCATCCTTCCTCCATGGGCTGCAGGGGGACAGCCTGCTTCACCATGGTCTTCTCCAGGGGCTGCAGGGGGATCTCTGCTCTGGCGCCTGGAGCACCTCCTCCCCCTCCTTCTGCACTGACCTTGGTGTCTGCAGAGTTTCTTACATCTTCTCACTCCTCTCTCCGGCTGCAAAAGCTCTCTCTCTCTAAGTGTTTTTCTACTTCTTAAATATGTTATCACAGAGGCGCTGATTGGCTTGGCCTTGGCCAGCGGCGGGCCCATCTTAGAGCCGGCTGGCATTGGCTCTGTCAGACACGGGGAGCTTCTAGCAGCTTCTCACAGAAGCCACCCCTGTAGCCCCCCCACTACCAAAACCCTGCCATGCAAACCCAACACAATAACATACTGATGTTTTTAGTTGTTGCTAGGTAGTTGCAGTGTCTACACTAAGTCAAGCACTTTTCAGCTTCTCGTGCTCTGCCAGGTGCCCAAGAAGCTGGGAGAGCACAGCCAGGACAGCTGACCCAGACTGGCCAAAGGGATATTCCATACCACAGAACAGAATACAACTGGGGAAGCCAGCTGGGAGGTGGGATCACTGCTTGGAAACAGACTGGGCATCAGAGTGTTTTTTTTTCCTTCTGTATGTGGTGAGGAATTGCATTAGTGCATCACTTGTGTTAATTATTACTATTATTATTATTACTACTACTACTACTATTACTATTATTAATTTTCCTTTGTTATCCTAATAAACTGTCTTTATCTCAACCCATGAGGGTTTTTTTCTCTATTCTCTTCCCCATCCCCTTGGAGTTGGAGGAGTGAGCGAGCAGCTGTGTGGTGCTTACTTACTGTCTGGGATTAAGCCAGGACACCATCTAAACAAGTCAAGCAAGAAATCTAGGTAAAGTATTGTTATAGCATTGATGATTAAGGGTACCAATAGTTGCCATAAATGTCACCTCCCTCTGCTCCTTCTTCAGTGGAAGAAACATATGAAGCAGGGAGCTGTGCAAGCAGATAATGGAAACTGGCTGTCTAGACTGTGCCTAGTATTGAGGTAGCCAATGACAAAGTGAGCACTGACAAGGTAGGGTATTTACCGCCTTGGCTTTCAGTAATATGGAGGAAAAAATTTCATCCTGATGGAAGAACTAGATTAGTTTCAAAATACTGAAATAAATCAAGGAAACTGTGATGTTATAAGAAATTGTAACTTTTAAGTCTAGCTTATCTTCTTAGTTTCAAGCATGTAAATTTGGAGTATATCTCCTCCAAGGATAGCAGAATAACAGTCACTGTGCCTGGGAAAGAAATCTGGATCCCTATTCTAGGCCCCAGACTTCGTAAAATCAAAATGCTCAAACAGCTAGAATACAGAGTGGAAAAGTCACACAGAGTATTAGCACTTATATGCCTTCTGAAATATTCCTTCAAAGATATCCAGCAATGTGTTAATTGCTTTCCTAGGCAAACCTGTAATTCTATCTTTTCTGTGTATTAAATATCAAAGTGTAAATGCAGTATTTAAAAGCATTCTACTCTGACTTTTCAATTATTTCTTGAACGAAATATATCCAATTGAGAAATCTAATTTTGTACTCTAGAAACCATAGATTACATATATATTAATATATTCAATCTCCAAAACTGGCTGATTTCACAGAACATATAAGGAGTACCAGGTATGTAAAGCACATTATGGTTTTGGCACTGTAAAAATTTCTATTACCAGTATGTTAGCCTGTCTTTTTAGAGTTAGTGTTTTGATATACTTCAGTGATCCATCATGTATATGCCATTAATATTTTAAAGTATACTGAGAAATTAATAAGAAAAACAAATAGGAAAATAGATAAGAAAGTTAAAATTGCAGATGATGAAGTGATAAGAGATTACTTTGGATAAATAAATATAAAGAAGTTACATTAGCAAGAGACAGATAGGAAGTAGTAGATGTAAAAAAATCAAGATATATACACAGGTTTCAATTACATTTGATTGTTTTTAAGGCAACTGACTTTCTCCTCCCAAGTCTAGGGGAGGTTTGTGACACTAGAAGAGAAGCAAATGCAGTCCAGAGGCAGCTGTAACCCAATCACTACATTTATGCCTGTGAACTAGGGAGTGCCAGGCTCCATCCTTTTATCCTGAAGCCAACTGGCATGGTCTTGTCAAGTCTATCCTACTAAACTCCCTTATTCCCTGGAAGAGGCTGGTCTTTCGGGTAATAGTCCCTGTTTCATGCTAAGCCCCAGATGATACCTCAGCATTTATTTGGGAAAAGACTCGTGCCCCAGGCCAAAACCAGGACATAGTACTTCATCCACAATATAACAAGATGGCCAGTTGAATTGTAGGGCCTGGGCCCTCACCCTTTTTAACTTGTACAGATGTAGCTCCTGTCTTTAACTGTGAAATCCTCTGCAAAATACACTTTACCACACTAGAACCTTATTTAGCCTCTGGCTGATTTTAATTTTAGAATAATTTCTTTAATTTCTGCCTTGTTATAGTGTTCCTGAAAAGTTGCTCAATAGCTGGAATTTAACCAAATACACGTATGACATATTTGACACCCTAAAATCTAGGCTCATACCTCAGTTTTCTATCTTTATTGACATAAGCTAAGAAAAGAGAAAATTATTGATAAATAATAAGGGAACCATGAAGAATAACAATAACTGTGAAAATAGTTGTAACAAACGTAGTGAAAAAGGTGTGAGAAAAGGCTAAATGACTTAAAAATCTAAGTGCATTTAAACATGGATAATATTTTAGCAAGGTACAACAAGTTAAAATCCTGGCAATGCAGATAATTGATTGCATGCTTCTTTCTTATCTGTAATCTGCAGGTGTATTCTCCAGAAAACTTGTCTTCTCTTCGATTTTATTTTGTTGTTGTTGCTGTTGTTTTGAAGTCACCAACCAAAGTATATTCAGACTTCATACATAAAGAGTTATCAATATCAGAAACAGACCTGGAACAAAAGGTCATTAAGGTCCAGCACACAGCTTTCAGCAAGATTGTTTTTACTCTTGGTGTATTTTGATATTTATCTTCAGATACCCACCAGACTTTTTGTTTAACTGAAAACACACCACTAAAATTGAAATGACCAATATGCTTAATTTCTCATGTTGCACAAACTACTAATAATATAGAAAGCCACAGTAAGTCATTGTTATCATTGTCCTTCATTTTATTATTGATACGTGGATTGGTGTATTAGTTAGTATGAGGAAATCTCCAACAATCAATGAATTATTTAATTCCTTGAGTACTGAAATGTTGCTTGGGAACAAATTCCTGAAGATGAATTGTGTATGAGCTCTGCATTCTCCATACACAGGCTGTGATGCCAGGACCACAATAAAATGCACCTCTATGAGCCACCCACAGACGTGAATGAGACTCTGAGTGTTGCAAAGTTCCAGCCGGGGTGATTTTGGGTAGCAGGATTTGACCTGTTGTTGGGCAGGTAGGAAAAAAGACTGGTGCGGTTTTAGCAGCAAGCCTTTCTGAGTCTGATAATCTTGGAAGTGGTAAGGGAAAGTAAAACCAGGGCAAGAGGTACAAACAGTGTCCACCAGGCTTTCACTATTAACACGCTAACACACATCACACACATTACACTAAATGTTTTTTGAAAATCAAGGGACTTTCAATTTCTTAAAGAAATAATTCATAATGAGACATTTTAAAAGAAGGAGTGGGAAGTTTTAAAAGGAGTATAATGAAAACAAAGAATCATACAGTTCTAAGTTTGATTCCAATATAATGAAGGCTCAAAGAAAAAAATATATTTTTATTTTCTAATGGAAATCCTTTTGCTGTCATGCAGGCTTCACAATTATTTTTTCATTATATCATAGGAAAGTGAGACTGGACTGAGATTTCAGGGCACAATGGGGAAGATGTGCATCACTTCTGCAATATCTACTGCTAGAGGCTGCATGTAAACTTGATCAGCCTATCTGCCTAACCTCTTCCATGCAATTTTCTCTGTTCTCTGGCATTTTTTCCAATGGGTCTCCGTGCTTCTCCTCCCTCTTTCTCTGGGTAATACAGCATACTGAATATTTGCAGCTACTTTATATATAGGGTTAAAACATCCATAGTCTTGGTTTAATCACTTAAGAAGGTTCTTTCTAAATCTTAAAATATAACTGAATGACAATGCTGCCATACAAATGACAAGGGTATCCATGCAGCTGGATAACTCTGCCCACTGCCATAAACAGCATGAAGTTCATAAGCAAATATTTTTCACCATTTCAGTTTGTCATCATAGCTGATTGTTGCCCATGTACTGTTTCCTCGTATAATATCCACCTCCTCTGCAAAGTAAGTCAGCAATGCTAGTTAACTTACTGTGCATAAGGTTATATAGAGCATATATATTTGTCAACCGTATCGTGGCTGTATCAAAAGAAGCGTGGCCAGCAAGTCAAGGGAGGTGATGTCTACTCTGCTCTTGTGAGACCCCACCTGAAGCGTCTAGTACAAGAAAGACATGGAGCTGTTGAAGCAAGTCCAGAGGAGGGCCATGAAGATGATCAGAGGGCTGGAGCACCTCTCCTATGAGGACAGGCTGAGAGAGTTGGGATTGTTCAGCCTGGAGAAAAGGAGGCTCCGGGGAGATCTAATTGCGGCTTACCAGTACCTGAAGGGGCCTACAGGAAAGCTGGTGAGGGACTGTTTATCAGGGAGTGTAGTGACAGGACAAGGGGTAATGGGTTTAAGCTGAAGGAGGGTTGATTTAGATTAGGTGTTAGAAAGAAATTCTTTACTGTGAGGGTGGTGAGGTACTGGAAGAGGTTGCCCAGAGAAGCTGTGGATGCCCCCTCCCTGGAAGTGTTCAAGGCCAGGCTGGATGGGGCTTTGGGCAACCTGGTCTAGTGGAGGGTGTCCACTAGATGATCTTTAAAGTCCCTTCCAACCCAGGCCTTTCTATGATTCTATAACAAATACGGCTACTGCAATTTGTAGGCTGTGGCAGCATCAGTAACAGTTGATAGATGTCCACAAAACAGGTGCGAATTCCTTCATCCAACCTGTATAATATTTCTTTTAGAAGTCCTCTTATGTAAAGCCTTGCTTTTGTAGAAGG